>NC_080388.1:70329981-70683919 GCF_028751815.1 Salvia miltiorrhiza
TTCAGCCCGTGGCAACAAAAATACACCAAACAAACAACATTTGGAGGTCCAAGAAGACAATCTATGGGGATGCATTTCAATCTTATCTAGCAATTCAAAACTATAGATTCAAAGACCACAAGAAACAAGAACAAATATATGTGCTTACCGCTGTTAGATTGCAAAGTTTCCCTTCCAAACTGGAAGAGTTCATGCTTGATTCCAACCTCTGCAATTCAGCTTCAAGCTCTGCTTCGATTTCATATAAAGATTTCTCCTCAGCCTTCTCATGGCAAGATTCTTCATCAAATTTCTCTTCAAGAGAAGGATGCACTGTATCACCGGTGCAACAATCATTATGCACATCCTTTGATTCATAATCATCTGCAGCAAGCTCCTTTACAGTTAAGGAATCTTTCATCTCAAGTTCCTCCTGCAGATCTTGGACCAGATTCTCGTTCTGCTTCAACAAGCTTTTCATATTTTCTACTTCTCGTTTGTTTGCCAAGAAAGAAGATACTATGCCCATTGTTAGCCCAAGATAGAAAAGAAGAGCCCTATCGGATGTTCCTGATAAGGAAAGGATATTAGGAATAATATTTACAAACATAAAAACAGCAACATGAATGGTGGATTATTTACTAAAATCAAACAGTTCTGGTCAAAGAATGTCTCAGTTATAACAGGTCCATATTAAGCTAAATTCTGCAATTTCATATACTAAGAGAAAATATGATTCTATTCCATCATGACAGAAAGTTTCCAGGTTTCTTATAAATCAAGATTGTATCTTACTAGTTCCCACAAGATAGAGAATGCAGTATTTCTCATCACCATAGTGATGAAACAAAATGTTGCCAACTACTTTTGATCCTTCAAATTAACGCATGTAAAAATGATCTATTATTACAAATTCGGAATCAGCATGCAATAAGAAAATACAAAGTGAGATTTTAGCTTTTAAATACATTGGTGAATTAGCATTGACAATTTTATGGCTACTAAATATTTGGGACCCGGATGGCCTGTAACATCTGCTGGTGCTGTTAACTTTTATTTCCCCTATATATGAAGTACTTAAGACATCTTACCAATAGGGAAAGCTAAAATCTTAATTATCTTAAATCAAGCAAGTTCGAATCTATTCAGTCCTAAAAAATAAACCTCATATCTATCACTATCAGAAACTGAATTATTGGTTCAATAAAGTACCACCTTGTGCGTTGTCGTGATCGCCATGGGAAGCTTTGCTAGAGTCAGTTCTTTCAAAACCGTGCTTCAGTTTTTCTCTAGTTTTAGCTTTCTTTTCAAACTCCACAGGTTCAATATAAGGCAGTGCTGGAATGCCACATACAGTCGAATTTACTTTCGAGTATCCATCCTTCCACAGCCGACTTTTCCCTCCTGCTGTTCCAATTGGTACAGTGAAGGATTCATGCGGTGCTGTGCTGATTATCTTGCTTCCATCAGTGACAAGAAATGGCCGCAAACGTGGTTTCCCCAATGGATGGAGAGCATATTCTTCACTTTCATTGTGTTCTTCGTACAACTGGGCCATAAGACAACTCTCAAGAGAAGTCTGTGGCTTTATGAATTCACTATCAAATCTTCTACTCTTCAGCCTACTTCTCTTTCTTCTAGAACTATAAGAAAACCCTATCTCGCCTGAAGAAGGATGAGGCGACATATCACTAGTAAAACCTTTACCACTGTCAGAAGGTAATCTACTTTCCCAATCCCCTTGAACATCTTCTACGTCCAGATATGGAGCTAAAGAACTTGAACTCATAAAGCTGTCCACCATTATCAGATTTTCATCTTCATATCCACTAGTAGAAGTGACTTCAAAGTCAGAAGCAGCTTCACAAACCTTGTCTCCTTCTCTGTTGGACATTTCCTCCCCAAAACTTTTCCTCGACAACACATTGTTAAATGGACCACTCTTGTCCCCGAGCTTGTGTCTACTACTGGAGGACTGAGGTGTAACACTATTAAGGTTCTCAGACGATGAATCTACCCATTTATTCTTACCCCTGCTGAGATTCTTTAGATGCTGGACTACATAACCAGCACCAGCAGCTGCTGCAACTACCCACACATCCATTTTCAGATTCCCCCAAACAAATAAACTTCTAAACTTAATTCACCATACAAATTCTACCCTAACGTTTCAGCATCCTAATCCATCAGCGTCAACACAATCCTGGGAAACAAGCTATAAAAAAATCCTCGACCAATCCCCCGAAACAGCTCAATTCTCGAAACCAAATCCTCGAACGAGTCAACATAATTAATCCAATAACACCACTAACACATCAGCATTCAAACCAAAGACTAACCATAACACAGATGTTTTCACAAATTGGCCATCCAACTACACAAAAATCTCGACACCTATACAAGAAAAACAGGCCGAAAACATCACAGAAGATCTATATCAGTTAAACTGAAGCATCGGCAATCACGAAGTGAGTCCTTCGGAACATTGAAGCATTGAGACTAATCCCACCGCCAACGGGAACACCTACCTAATGCAAACCCATAAGCCAGAAATCTACGCAAGACAAAACCAATCAACAGAAACAACTCATTCCACTGGAGACCTCCATTTCTCTGCCCCTGCTTAATTGCTTTCGAGATATTCAACTAGTCAAACCTAATTCCTCCCGGTAAACTAGAAGAAGAGGGGAGAAATAGTAAAATGAGGATTGAAGTTGAATTATGGGTGGGATTTAATGAGAAAAGGATAGAGCAACAATGTTATAAGTTGGTGAGAGTGAGATAGAAATGGTGTGTGTCTCTCTGTGTGTGTGTGTGTGTGTGAGAGAGAGAGAGAGAGAGAGAGGAGTGGGCCGAAAAAAGAAGAAGAAGGCGGAAGTAGGCTACTTGTCTCTGGGCCTTTTTTGCTTCTAATAAGATAGTATAGGAGTATATAAATACTCCGTATTATTAATATATATTTTAAAAGTTTAATAAAAAATTGTCCCAAAAAATCATATAATTAATACTTCCACCTTGCCTTATTTACTCGTGAGAGAAAAAAAATGAAAGTGTGTTAGTTTTAAATATAAGTAAGCATGTGTGTATTAATAAAATTATAGCCAACAAATTTCTAAAAAGGAAAGTGAATTAGAAATTTTGACGCGGATCAAGAAAATAGCTCCTTAAATAGTTCGGTATTTATTAATTATCACACAGCTGCTCAAATTTTCAAACTTGAAGAATATAAATTCCGTAAGTGAGATAATCCTATAAGAGTAATTCAATTATCTATAATAACTGTGACGTGGGGGGGGTGTTTTGACTTAAATTAAATTAGATCATGAGAATTGATTGATGAATTAATTACATATCATATTGCCTATGTTTCTAATATATACAGGCTTAATCCAACCCCACAAATATACCTGTCTATTTCAATAAAACAATCCAACCAAATAATATGACCACAAAGGAACTTTTTCATTCCAACAACTAAAGTTGCCAATAAATCAAATCATGGCACCCACATTTTCGTTTCCCTTTATTTTCTTTTCTAAACGTCCCCTTGGCTTTTTTTTCTTTTCTTTCAATAATATGACACTATCTTCGTTTCACTAATAATGGTTCAAAATCCACCATAATAATAGTTCAAAATTTATTTTATGCCTTAAAATAAGTGAGGTTCTTTTATTTTATAACACTTTTTAAATATGTATATATCTAAAAAAATTGAAATATTATTAATGGGACGGAGGAAGTACTTTAATTAAAAGTGTTGATTCTTGCTTTGGCTCCTCATAGAGATTAAAGATGTGTTCTAAATAATTTTATTATCTATCACGTTAAAAATAGCACAGAATCATCATTGCTGATTATCACACACATTTGTCCAAAGTGAACCTAAATTTCTTCTTTGTAGCTAAAAACACAAGACAATTTATGCAAAAATAAAACCATCAATAATGAAACTCGGCAGTATATATCTGCCTGAATAATTATAGAATAATGAAAAGTTAAAAAAATGAGATTAAAGAAAAAAGAAAATGAACAGCGTTAGCTGCAACGGTCTCTCCCAAGTACAAATACGACGTTACAGAAAATATTTATTGGATGTGTTGCACAGATAAGAGGTGCTGAGAAAGAAATCAAGAAAGAAAAAATAGATATAAATGAATTTATGAGAAAAATATCAGAAATATATGATGTATAGCAACTCATCTTTTATTTCTTTCTTTCTTGCATTGAGGAACAAAAGCATTGAATGCTGGGAAAATGCTTGTCATCATAAATACTTAAATAGGGAAAAATTACGGTTTAATACCCAAGTTATTTGACTTTTTAATTGAACTATAATAAATTAAATTAAATATCCGAACTAGTATTGACATTTTAACATAAAGTCCGTCAACTATACATAATTACAATTAAACTGACAAAAATGGCCGAAAATTCAACTTTTGATCACGGAAAATTAAGTGTCTCATTAGACGGTAACATGGATTTTAACACAAATATGAGCTAGCATCAAAGCAATGTTGTTCGCTTCCTAAATTAAAAATAATTACTATTTCAAGAGTGGAATTTATTTTGTTAATTTTGTGATAGTTAAGGTATTTTAATAGCAATTATGTATAGTTCTAGACATTTTCGTTTCAAGGGCAATATTTTTGGTATTAAACCGTAATGATCCCATGTACTATGCATCAAAGAATTGTTTGAGCAAAAGAAAATTTCCTCATTTCTCATTCATCATTTTCACTTAAGCCTGTATATTTAAACCTATTTTTTCACTATAGTAAGGAGAGAACATCTACCACCTCAACGAAAGTATTACTTTTTTCTTTTCTTTTTTTGAGGAAACAACGAAAGTAATATTTACACATAAATCTCAACTATCGGAAAGAAGCCACACATTTTGGCGAGAGAAACGAACCCTGCGAAAGTTAAGAATCGCACCAGTAGAAAGAATATCGACAGTCCAAAGCAAGCCAGATATATTTTGAAAGGCAATGAAATGCTTGCATGTTCATAAAAAGCTTCACAACAAAAACACATTCAAATTACCATTGAAAGAAATAAGACTCATTCCGTAAATTTAACTGGAACTCGGTGGAGATCGTCGAACACTTTCCTAGTACAGTAGATTAGGATTAGATCTCTCACAGTTGAAAGCACAAACCAATATCCCTTTTTGCATGAAGGTAGCCAGGGGGTTTATTTAAGTACCCGCAAACCTGAAATAGAGTATCGCCAAAAGTGCAAAACAAGAAATATTATTTCGTCAACGACTGACTAGAGAAGTAACTGAAGCCTTTGGTTGAATTAGCCCTCCAATGCTGATGCTCCAGATATAATCTCTATCAATTCTGTAGTGATAGTTGCTTGACGAGTTCTGGTTGTAGACAAAAAGAGCAATTAGATTGGTTGGCAAAGATTTAATTACTTTATAACATACAATGACTGGAACAATTAGCTTGGAAATTTTAGCAAGCATCGTTCCAGTGCATGAATAAGCCAATCAGCAAATGCTATGAAACCTGTTATAAGTAAGCGTGAGGCGGTCAAGCATCTCTCCTGCATTTCTACTTGAGCTGTCCATTGCAGACATTCTAGCTCCCTGCTCACTGCAAGCATTTTCTAAGACAGCATTGAACATAACCTGAAGGACATTAAGAGTTTTAATATCAGGTGTAGAATATAAACCAATCCTAGCCTAATTCATCCACCCAATACCTAATAAGAGATGGAATCATCAGTCAAAAAAGTAAAAACATACACAAGAGAATTGGAACTCTGTCAGATTCTGAAGCACTTCTGACTTTGTTTCAGCACCTTCAACTTCATAAGCATCCAATTCCCCAAGTTTTCCCCCAGCTTCAGATTCTCTCTCCACAATCTGTATCATCATCGGACGGAATTAGCATGCAGCATATATACACTTTCACAAAATGAGTTGTCTCAGTAAATTCAGTTGATGCAACAACTGACCTCAGGAGATAATACAGTGGATGTTGATGGGATAAATGAGACCACTGATTGGAACTTATTATAAACAATCCTTAATGCATCATATTCTACATTCTTTAAGATGTCATCAGCAAGCACAGCAACCTGCAGAGACAAGTAGTATTAGAAACATTATTAAGCCAAGAAGTGGCAAGAGAAATCAAGAATCAGATCCAGCATTAGATGGTCAGAAGTCTCACCTAATCTGCAAGATTTATATGAGGTGCAGGCACTTATAAGGGGTAAACAAAAAAGAACGGAGAAAAGACAACCTGAGTATAGTTCAGAGGATTCTTCTGCAACTCAGTTAGGGCTAGCTCAATGTCTTTCTTGGAGTCTCGCACAAGTTGGGCCTTGGCTTTTTCTCCCAAGATAACAAACTTGCATTCCTTGTCGGGACCTAAACCACATAACTTATGGTTACTACTGGCGTTTTTTGCTAAATGAAACGGGAAGTAATAAAGAAAGGGGGGACAGAAGATACCAGAATTTAACTTCCTGAGGCCCCTGCTTACTTTCACTGAAGTAGAATTGATTCCACCACACAGACCTTTGTCAGAGGAAATTGTAACAACAACAGTCTTCTTCACATCAACACCTAATGCATTCAAACACATGGACATAAACTAAAGAATGAGATCTTGTTTTTAATGAAAATAGGCAAGGGTAGTTTGTAAAAAGTCAAGCCATTTAAGGGTTTATCAGCAGAGATGATAAAGGCATGTGCAAAGCCATCTTCGACTTTAAGTTAACAAGGTAATTGTAATATGCTGCATATGCATAATGTTTTTGGTAGGCAGCACAATGCACTCAACCCAAATGATCAGCAGTTTAAAAGACCAGAATCGAGCTAACAGCCTAACAGACAAAATGGTGGAGACCACAAATATTTATTCACAAACTTACTTGGAAGGTCACCAAGAAGAGCAGTGAATGGCTGCCACAGACCACGCGAGTTTTCAGCTTTAGACTGAATAGCTCGGAGCTTTGAAGCTGCAACCATCTTCATAGCCTTTGTGATTTTTTGAATATTCTTAACACTCTTCATACGATTGCGGACTGTACATATGTGTTATTACCATAGAACATGGGTTTTCCAAATCACAAAAGTTAAGTCAAACGTAAGAAAATCAGAAATTTTAGGTAACAAACTGATGAAATAATCAATGGTTCAAGACTCAAGAGTAATTGTACCAATTTGAGTTGACACAGAACGAACTCCCAAGAAAGATTGATCCCTGTTGGCATGAGCATATTTAGTTAGAAGCAAAGAGGTGAAAAGCGATTATGAATATCACATGTAACTTTTCAAAAGCAAATAAAGAGAAAATATTGATAGCATAATAATGAGGATGCATCCAGTATACAAGAACAATTACTCATGTGTCACCTTGAGTAACATGTTCTTTATAAAATATTCCCAGCGAGTTCTTGTCACACGACACTCCCAGGTCAAACCATGTTATATTAATCTAATCAATCTAATCAATTCATATATTCTTCCGACCTATCTGTTTCTTATGATTTTAGTATCAGCTAAATCCTGGTTTCAGCTTTCTTCCAACGCCCTTGGTCCATAATTGTGTTGCTCATTATCTTCCATAATTAATCAGAAACAACATAGTCAATATTTTGAACATGATCCTTTTGCCTTTACCTAAACACATTTTCAAATATATCCTTAGATGTAATGCTTCGCAACTAACAAGAAGAAGGTTTGAAAACACGTAGCATCAGTCAATTTATTTGAGATGTGACTGATTATGCATACTATAAGATGCTTCAGTCAAGGTTATAAATAACATCAAGAGAGTGATTTTCAACTTCAATACAAGCCCACTGGTCCAGCAAAACCAATGAGGCCAAAAGGACAGACGTGACGAGCCCCACTCAATCTGTACATTTCACAGTTATGTAACCCACCAATCCAGGACAGAAACATATTCTTTTCATTGGCACAGCCTTCAAAATAGCCAACAAAGAAGTTTTCTCCACACGAAAGTAACAACTAAACGCCCAAGACCCATAATTACACACTGAAACCAGAGATAACTAAAGAACAAGCTAATACGACTATGCGCTTCATAAAACAGCTGTTAGCAAACACTAGCAATCAGAGAAAGGGAAATGGATGCAATGAAGGTATAGCGATATGTAAAACCAAAATGTCGTACATTATGCTGCGTGCACATTGCCATCAAATCTTCTGCTTTACCAACATAACAGTCAAAATAACACAAATCGCACTTAATAACACGATAAAGAACAAAATCAATTCCTCCAATATTGGTTGAAACGGCGAGGAAAGGTTCAACTCCAAATTAAGCTACAGCAAAGCTGAAACTAAGCCAGAATCACACAAGCACACACACATAATTATCATCATCAACGCCGCCGCCACCTCATACTGTATAATAATAACTAAAAACACGAAAGATCGCATCGTACTCGGAAGGAACGATAGACGAGCGGAGGGGATTGATAGGGCGGGGAGAAATTATAGGGGCAGCAATCCGCCTGCCCTCGCGTCTCAGCGCAGCCATCGCCATTTGCAACTCTTCAAAATCAGATCTGGGTACAACACTCTGCTTCTGATTGGGGATCGGACAACGCGAGCTCTAGGGTTTCGCTCAGCTGCTTGAAATTGGAAGTGGTGGGCGAGGCGGAGACTGAAAATGACTATATCTATAATCAATAATCAGTAAGCGTTTTAAGTTGACCTGAGATTAAACTCGAGATTATTTGAGATTGAATTGATGTAATATTAATTTTTATCGATATTAATAATTCAAACTAGTGTGTAACCCGTTGAAATTCAACGGGAAATCACTTAAAATATATGTAAAAGTTTTATTTTATATTTTTATAGCAAATTGATATTATCATAATATTTTTTTTACAAATTACATAAATAAATAAAGAAATTTAAAAATCGTGTGATGGAGAACTCAAGTCCAAAATCTCAGGTATTAGGCATTATTTTTCTACTGTTAGACCAACACACATACATTGTAACAACAGTTCATTAAAAAAGAGTGAGACGACTATAAAATCATAATAGAAAATAGATTAAAGAGGAATAACGTTCCTCAAGTGATTGTACCCGTTTTGTATTTAAATAACCAAATTTGTACGTATTACAATTTTCAAACCCGAATCATAATTCATCTACCCGCACCTATTCTAAATCCAATCAAAAAAGGGATTTCACTATTTGTATTCTAAACATACATTCTGTATAATATTAATTTATGCATGCTTGAGCATATTACATTATTTCTTAATATATATATACTAGTATTTGCCCCCGTGCAATGCACGGATTTTTTTTTGTATATATTATAAATATTAAATTAATTATAATAATTATAAATATTCAAAAAAATTATAAATTAAATATTCCTTTCGTCCCACCGAGCTTGAGTTGTATTTCTTTTTGGGTTATCCCACCAAGCTTGAGTCATTTCCTTTTTTGACAAAAATTATGTAATTTACAACACTAATTAACAAAACTAATTGCACCCTTATTTTTCTTTAATCATCCCAAATAACCCTTATTTCTCAAAAAATAAAAATATTTTTTGCAGCCATACTTAAATAATTTAATTTTATATTTAAAATAATTGAATAATATTATTATTTTAAATAAACTTCAGATTTAATTAATTTAAATTTTATATTTAAATAATTTGAAATAATTAATTATATAAATAACTACTTAACCATAAATTTACAAACATACTTACATAACTAAACAATAGTTCCTTAATTCTCGTGTCCAAAAGCAACGCCTCAAACTCGGCAGGACAGAGGGAGTACATTTTTATAAATAAAATATTTTTAGTAGAATATATGATAAAATATATAGTTTTCACAACACTTATGAAGTTTAACATGTTTTATATTTTATAAGGTACTTTCATATAATTAACATTAAAGAATAATAAAAATAAAAATAATATTATATAAATATTGGATCTGAATTTATAAATTCTAAAAGACTTCTTTGTATACAACATTGATTGTAGTCGTACCGATACCACTATCCTCATTAGAAATGAAGAATTTCAAACTACGACTACAACTCTTGAAATAGCAATATACAACTGGTCATGTGTAAAAATAAATTTTGGCAAAAATAAATCAACATGTAAAAGAAATTGATCATGATTTTTGTTGATAGTCATTGCCTATTAAATAATAAGAGGAAATTGATGCCGTCGAAACTTAAAAGGCAATCTTGGATCCTCCTATAAATCCCACATTATTTGACTCACTTAAACTAAATTATTATCAATAAAAAATCATTAAAACATTAAATTATAATAAAATTATAATTTTCTTATTTTTTTTCACAATATCGATTTTTATTATGGTGATTTTTTTTCTTATATTAAAGTCAACTATATTTGTATTTTTAATTATATTTATAATTTTTTATAGTATAATAATTGAATTGGTATGGACTTTAGTATTATCATGCATGCATCCCACATTTATCAACTTTATATACATACGTATTGTGTGCTGATTATTTATCTTATAAAAAATCGATCTACTACATAGCAAATCAGATTTTGTAGTGTATAGTTATAGAATTAGACTTTTAATCAGTAAATAAATATTGTATAAGAGGAATGGGTGGACGTTTATTTTAATTTTATTTTATATTAATGGGATAACATAATTTATTTGCTGAATTATTTTGTTTGACCGTGCATGTATGTATGGGTGGGTTAATGGATTGAGATTATTGTTTTAATTTTATTTTATAATTAATAGTTTTTTTTAATCAGTTAATGCACGTGGTGAGAGATAATGGGAAGTGATTGTGTTGTGATTTATTTCTAATCTTTATATCATAAATATTTTCAAAATTGCCATTGAAATCAATTTCAAATTGATTTGAAATCAATTTAAAATTGAGAACTCTCCTTTTAATATAGTATAGATCTTCAATTTTATTATAACTACAAAACTGTCATTTATTAATTTTAAAATTAATTTGAAATTAAAAGTTACCTTCTTAATATATAAATTAGTATTATGTAAATATAAATTTCTAAATTGTTTACAATGAATGCCTATAAATTGTACACACACACACATATATATATAAATAAAAACATATAATTCATTATGGAATTTTAAATGATTATAATGTGTTTATTTTAAATTCATTTTTAAGTGTCATGTATCAAATTAAAGTTTGTATCACAATCTTTAATTCAAGATCCATATTGCATATAATTTCATGAATGGATATTTTAAAAAATAATAAAATAAAAGAAAATAAATTAAAAAACAAAATTTTTTTATGCACAAAATTATGTGCTATTTCCACTTTCTTAAATCCAAATGCAATTTATCAATCAATTGCATGAATCAAAGCAGTTTTTTGGTGCCCCTTTCTTTCAAACGTGGGTGGGACATGTAATTTTAATTAATTAAGTTAGTTTACTTAATTTTTGAATATATACAATAAGCCATTAATTTTCAAATAAATTACAAAATCGCCATTAAAATCAATTTGAAATTGATTTCAAATTGGAAACTCCTCTTTTAATATAGTATAGATAATACTAACATCAATTGCGTAGATACAATTGTTAAGAGATGAGAGCATAATAGTCTTCTTGTCTTTTTCTTTTCTTTTTTGACTTGATAGTCTTCTAACTTTGTAATTAAGGATTGCTTCACATTGTCTATGCTTTTTCCAGCAAAAATCAATTCAAAGACTATAAGTAAAGTTTATCTTGAATACATGCAGTAAAGAAGTTGTCAAAAGATAAACATCAATACGTTGTCTTAGGCTTCTTAGTAGTGTGTGATAAAGTGATGATTGATAAACAAATTTAGTTCCCACACAAAAAATATGATAACTTCACACACAAATCAAAATCGAGTTAATAGGCATGAAAATGAAGTTAGGCAAGATTAAGATAAGCAATGAACGGATGGTGAATAGGCTCACTTAAAAGGCAACAACAATAATACCAGAACATACATCTTCCAGTTTCATAGTATTTGTTTTCAAAATTCAAACTATCATAAAAGTGAACAAAATTCAAGCATTACGAATGTGAAATAAATATTCAAATTAATAATATATTGCGCTTTAGAAACATTTTGCCGATTAGCTTTAGAAAAAAGAGGTATTTAGAGATGCAATCTAAAACATCAGCGAACATCAGCGGTTGCCAACATGGGTTTACAAATCATCTATGTCCAAATCTTTATATGATGGAGGTGCATGAGAAGATAGCAAAACTTCAGTTTAATATCTTTTGCTTCATCAGAACATAGCGACCATCAAATTGCATTTGAGCTATCATACAAAGAACCTGAAAATAAGTTATTAAAGATAATATTTGATGATCACAATAATCTCATAAGATCTAACAATTGTAATCTTTTCTAATTGAATACTTACCATGGCAGATGAGGTGGCTACTTCTCTGCTTCGATCCGCTATCATATTGTTTGCTACTTTGGTTGTTAATTGAAATGCCTTTCTGTTGGTAGTTCTCTGGGAACATCTTTTGTTGTCTATGAACATGTCGAGGGGATGGCAGCCCTTCAAGACCCATTAATCTGGGAATAACGCTTGGTGATCTTCTCTTGGATTCAACATCTCTTCTGCTAGTAACTTCTTCATTGGGATCCCTGTTGCACTTCCAAAGGTGCTCTGCCCCAGATTAAGCATGAATTGTAGATGCCAAATCAAAACACTATCAATTTCTAAAGCTGTTTGGAGAAACTTGAATCTGTCACAAATTGAAAATTAAATTTTTAAATACAAATAGAAGTAGAAATATGTCACATACCATGTTATCCCTGTTGCTTCCATCAATATAGAATGAGAATTCGAATACAATCTTGGAACTGTTTTCTGCTTCTGAATTGGCCGTATATCTGGGAAAAAATAAAAAGTAATGGAAAACTCCAGTCAATGTAGAATGATACAAATCGTATACGTCGACGCCGCCGATGAGGAGAGGCGATTTCTGACGTCGGCGCGCGACGCAATTAATTAGGTATATGCTTGACTTATCTAACCGGAAACCCGCGTATGCTAACTAAAGATGGTTGAGTTGGAGTTTTGGATTGATTAGATATCGAAATTTGTTGATTTAAAATTTAGAAAAAATAAGAATGAATGAGAATTGAGAAAAATTAGAATTGAGTGATTATACCACACCGCGTAGGATAGAGTTTATTTTACTTTTATATAAATATAGATTGGAGAAACTTGAATCTGTCACAAATTGAAAATTAAATTTTTAAATACAAATAGAAGTAGAAATATGTCACATACCATGTTATCCCTGTTGCTTCCATCAATATAGAATGAGAATTCGAATACAATCTTGGAACTGTTTTCTGCTTCTGAATTGGCCGTATATCTGGGAAAAAATAAAAAGTAATGGAAAACTCCAGTCAATGTAGAATGATACAAATCGTATACGTCGACGCCGCCGATGAGGAGAGGCGATTTCTGACGTCGGCGCGCGACGCAATTAATTAGGTATATGCTTGACTTATCTAACCGGAAACCCGCGTATGCTAACTAAAGATGGTTGAGTTGGAGTTTTGGATTGATTAGATATCGAAATTTGTTGATTTAAAATTTAGAAAAAATAAGAATGAATGAGAATTGAGAAAAATTAGAATTGAGTGATTATACCACACCGCGTAGGATAGAGTTTATTTTACTTTTATATAAATATAGATTTCATCGTCTAAGTTGACACAATATTGTCTCTAAAGGGACACTAAATGGTGCGATCTCCTATATGTAAATACTGTGGTCCCAAGTTCAAATCTCATTGCTCCCCCTCTCCCAAGTCGAAAAAAAAAATTGACACGATATTAATTTTATCGTAATACTACTGATATGTTTCTTGCTTCAAAAAAAAAAAGTCAAATTTCATAATTCAAGACTATTTTTAGTGGCCGAGATTGTATATTGAACCATATATCCACCTAATCGAATAAAATATCATAAAATTAATCTTATTTGTTTCTTCAATTCAGACAAATTTTTAATTTTATTACAATCACAAATTTGTCACATAATTTTGAAATTGAAAATTGTCTATTTACTGTTTATTTGTTACTTATATATACTAGTGTATCACCCGTGCGATGCACGGGAATTATTATATGTACTATAAATTTTATAATATATTAATAAATATAAGTTTTAAAATTTATTTACTTTTATTAAGAAATAATAAAATGTGAAAAACTTTCAAATTGTATTGTGTATATAAGGTTTTGAAACTTTACGGTATTTGCAAATTTTTCAATTACGAAGAACGGTTGGATCAAATAATATATGCCCGCATTGGGCTCCCCCCCACCCCCACCCCCACCCCCACCAATTTCTTTCCACCCCATCAATCAGATAAAATATTTTATTATTAAAAGTGTCATTTGTAATGTTTTATTTATTTTTACAAAAAATATCTTTTGCGAATGATTATTATTCACTCTTATAAAAATCGCACAAGGATTATCACGACATCTAATATAATATAATATCTTTTGCGAATGATTATTATATTTTAATTGATTGAAATAATTGTTGTTTATTTATTCATTTCAAGTTCATTATATATCGAATTAAATAGCTTTCAATGATCTTTAATTTAAGATGCATATATTATCCAAGATGAAACCACACAAAAACAATTAAATTGTGTTATGTGTCAGAAATAAATAAAATCAATATAAAAATATAACACACTCGTAAATATATTTCAATGATCTTTCATTTAAGATGCATATATTATCCAAGATGAAACCACACAAAAACAATTAAATTGTGTTCTGTGTCAGAAATAAATAAAATAAATATAAAATTATTACACACTCGTTTTTAGAAATACGTCCACCCATATTACATAATAATTGACAATATCTTTTTAAAATAATATATATTAGTATATATTTTACTATATCGTCCATATTTAAAAAAAAAAAACACTTTTCAGTTTTTATGTAGAGTATGATTTAATAATCAGTTACTTAGATAAGAGTATTGAGAAGGTACGTGTACACATATTTTTGTATACATTTTTAAGAAATACTATAATCAATTAATTGGATGAGAATTTTGAAGTATGTGTGCATGGATTGTAATTTATAATTTTTAAAAGAACTTAATTTTCAGTTAGTTGGATAAGAATATTGAGTTAGCGTTTCTATAAATTGTAATAAATTATTTTATAATAATTACATAATATAATTTAATAATTTATTTTTAATGTAAAATAAAATTTGAAAATTTAAAATATTAGAATTAAGAAAAAAAGTTGAAATATGATTCCTCATTTTATGGAAAAAATCACTTCATAAAATATAGATTTTTAATATGTTAAAATCGAAGATTATCGCAACTTTCTCATTTTAAAGTTTTTTTTTACATATTATATCGTATCAAATTAAATGTAATTTCATGACCTTTGGTTCAATATACATAGTACATATTTTATTCGAAATATAGTTTTACGAAAATAATAAAAATATGCTTTATCATTAAAATAAGAAAAAAGGGAAAAGAATTAAAAATTGAAATAAAATTCACAACAATACTAAGTTGACAGTTTTTTCCAATTGGCAGTTTTTTTTTTCTTTTTTGAATTGAAAATTTTCGGCAGTTGTAGACTTGTAGTGGCATGAATTATATTTTTTCATCTAATTCCAAAATTACCCTTCAAATTAAATTTATTGACATTTACTTTGCTTTTTATATATATAAAGATAAAGATTCTTATTTTCTTTTTCAAAATTTGTAAAATTCAACTAATTATACAATATTTGATAAGTATATCAAATTAAATATCAAGGCAAAATTTTTAATTTAATATATGTTATGTAAATATAAATTTATATTTATTTAAAGATTAAAATTTAAGAAATTCTCGATCCTCTCTCCATTTTTTGAATAAATCTATTTTTTTCCTCTTAACTTACACACACACACACATATACATATATATATACACAATATTAAATTTTGTTATTGTGAATTCTTCTTTATTGCTTTTTTTATTAAACTCAAATATATTATTATAATTATACTTCATTCGTCCATGAAAAATATGGGCATCCACAAAACCTAAGGCATTTTTCCTTTTAGTACATAGTCCACATTTTTTTTTATCTTTATAAATATCTTTTATTTACCAAAAAAAATTACCCATACTTTAATCTCAACCACTCATTTTGATATTTCATACAATGGTGAAACTCTTTCTCTACTATTGGTGAACGCGGTTATGACCAACACAGAATATTTTATATCAGCTACTACAATCCGTCAATCTTGCTCCAACGGCCACTGGATGAATTCGAACCTCTTATTTTCCTTTTCTTGGTGATTTTTTCTATCGTTTCTTACATGAGTGGTGTTGTAACGGTGATATTTTCAAATATTCAAAAGTTTTCAAGGGAAAAACTATGAAACATTGAAGTGGAACTATATTTGAATCAACCTGCCTTACAACCCAGACCTTCATACTATCTATAGGCGATTACAAATGAAGGGTATCTTAGTAATTTCAGCTCCGAATATGGGAGGGTATTTTCGTCATTTCCTGTTCATTCTTCCTTCTGCTAAATGGTAAGAGCATCTTCTCGCCCTTTGAGCATTTTCCACGTCAGGTGACAAGTTGATTATTTCGAGTGGCGGCTCCTGCCAAAAGTTGAAGGGAGCACCTGCAATTCAATTACAACTACCACCTCCTAGGTGCACCCTTTTACAGTCACGAAAGTACTTTTTGTATTTATCTTCGGATTTAGGGTCCTTTAGGAATCAACTTCTCCTTTCTCTACTGCTCGTGACGATTCTCTGTCGAAGATCATAACTCCTCCTCCTCTGACCAGAGGAACTCCTCCTTCTTTGACCAAAGGGACTCCTCCTCTGATGCTAAACTTCTCCTTCCGATGGACTTTGCTCTCTACCTTTTCTCAAATATTCCTTTACTCTATTTTTATCCTTAAGATCAAAAGCCCAAATGCTATCCTCATCAACTATATAAAAAATACTACCCATTTTATTAAAACATGTACCCAAAAAATGTTTCCCATTTTTCGTGAAGAGTAATATTTTTTATTATATTTATAATTTTTATATAATAATTGAATTTGTATTAAGTATATATATATATATATATATATATATATGTAAATATTTTTAGTGCTGATACAAATGCTAGTTTATATAAAATTGATACCAACTCAATTATCATATTTATAAATATAATAAAAATTAATTTTACTTAAATATATTTAAGCTGGAAAAAGATAAAAATAAAAGAGAATTCACAATAATAAAAATCAATGTTATATTAAAAATTCAAGATTTCAATTTGAAATTAATTTTAAATTATTTTTAAAATTGGTGGCAGTTTTATAATTATAATAATATTGAAGAGTTATTTGTTAAACTATACTCTCTAATCTCTATGTCCCCAAAACAAGGTGACACGGGTTTTAATAAAAGTTAATTGTGTATTTGATCAGTGGACAATGAATTCCACAAAAAGTGAAGATTGTTAAAATAATAATGAATGCAATTATTTTCAAAAGTAGGTTATGAAAATGTTTTGGGGACAACCCAAAATAGAAATAGAGGAAGATATTTGAGGGACAGAGGGAGTATTATTATTTTTTTTTTCTTTTCTATTATCTTATTATTGTTTATTTTATAGAATTGTGAAATTAGACTAATTATAAAATATTTGATATGCATATCAAGATAAAATCATGACAAAAGCTTTGATTTGTTATATTTTATATAAATATTGAATTTAAAATGTAAATATTATATTTATTTAAAGATTAAAATTTAAGAAAAATCTCTCTACTCTTGCATCTTTTTAAAAATAAGCTATTTTTTTTCATTTGTTTTATTTTAACTTATTTTATTTTCTTATTTATTTTTTAACTTTTTCATGGTATCATTTTTTTTATATATTCAACTCAAATATATTCAGTTAAAGTATTTTTTTTATATTTATAAATAGGGCTAATTACCTATAAAATACTGAAAATTTTCATCAAATTGTAGGTTTGCATATAAGCTTTAAAAGGTAGCGTGATAATTGTCGAACCTTTATTAATCCCTCCGTCCACAAAAAATAGTAAACTTTGGCCATTTTGGGACGTTTATAAAATTAGTTCCTTTCTAGTTTTGGAAAGTTTATATCACATGGGGGCTCTAAACTCCACTCACAATACAATTAATTATCATTATTAATACTACATTTTATGTGGGACCCTTTCTCTATACACAATAAACTTAATTATTTTCATTAAAATCAGTGTCGTCCACCTTTAGGACTATTTTTTTTGGACAGAGAGTATAATTTTGCATGCAATTTTTTAAAGTAGAGTAAAATGTTTATAAGTTAATGTGGTGATTTTGCATAAAAACTTTAAAAAATAGCGCGATGATTATTGAATTATAGATTTTAATTTGAATTTGCTATCAATTGATATTTCGACCAAATTTACTAGTGACATGACAAGCCGAATAATTTGAATTGTCATAATTTCAAATAATGGTTGCAACATACCATCACATATGTCGTTTTATTCCCTCATCGATTATGCCACGTTAATTATTCAACTAGCTATATTAGCGTTAAATTTGATCGAAATTTCGATTGGTAGCAAAATCAAATTAAACTAATAGTTCGGTAATTATCAAACTATATTTTAAAGTTTGAATGCAAAACAAAAACTTGATAAAAGTTCAATAATTACAACGCCACCTTTTAAAGTTTGTACACAAAATTAGAATTTGAATAAAGTTATTTACTGGAAATTAACCCTTTATAAATATGATAATTGAATTAATATCAATTTTACATATATAAAGAAATATACAAATATTTATCGTGTATTTGCACCCGTGCAAATACTAGTAATAATTATTTAATTGAATACTACAATGTTAAAATCGAAAATATGTCTAGATATGATAATTAATCCAAACGGTGGGTGTAAATAAGTAATGTTTCCCAAGCATTATTATTAAAAATAGGGGTTGATTGCATTAAAATATACGAACTTTAGTCACTTTTTCATTCCGCACACGAACTTTGAAACTTATATTTTTAATCATGAATTTTGCATATGTTTTAATTTTTCCATCAAATTGAATTTCCCCCAATTTCATGCTGATGTAGATCCTATGTGACAATCGAAAGTATGCCACTTATTTCACTGTCCGACATATGAAACGACGTCTCTTTTTTAGGGGTAAACGACGTCATTTTGTCTAAATTGTTGAAATTAGGTTTAAATTTCAAAAGCCACAATCTCATCCCTCCTTTTTCCGAAATTAGCTTCTTCTTCTTTTTGTTCTTCCGAAATTAGCTTATTCTTCTTGGAGCACATGCTCGAAAATGTACAGTTTTGCAGCTACGTTGAAGCCTGGGCTCGCCGCATGACCTTAATCGAGCAAATTGACCGTCGGGCGAAAAGCTCAATTTTAGTTGTTGGTTGATGTTATTACAAGTTTATAGAAAAACACCAAAAACCACCAGAAACAGACAATGGTGAATATCTCGAAGATGCAATGGTAGCAAAATTAAGATTTCATTCCTTAAACTCGTAAACCTCCAAAAAAGAGAAGAGCAAAAAAAAAAATTAAACCCAGAAATCCGCCGAAAACTCTGTCGCTACACACTAATCTTGAAAAAGTAGTGAAAAATTTAAGTGTCTCAGAAAAAATTAAAAGAAATGACTGCAGGTAATTAACTTAACTAACTGTGGTGGTGGTGGTGGAGCACGGATGCAGAATGAGGTGGTAGGGTTTTGGAGGGTGAGATGCGAGGGGAGATGAAATTAGGGCCTTTTTAGATAATCACTTTCAAAACGACGTCGTTTTGTATTGCCACGTCAGCTACAATAACACATGTTACATAGGCGTGGCAATGTTTAAAGACACCTCAACTTTTCAGTAGTCGGACTTCAATTTTATGAAAAAATTGAAATATATACAAAGTTCATGATTAAAAATGTAAGTTTTAAAATTCGCGTGCATAATGAAAAAATGATTAAAGTTCGTGTTGAAGCAATTAACCTAAAAATAGTAACCATATCTAGACATGTAGCAAAGCGGCAAAGGCATAGAAGTAATGGGCTTTTGAGATTTGTTGAAATTGGGCTATTGGGTTTGTGTCTGCAGTCGTCGCAGTTGGTAATGGTATTTGGATTGCCGTCTCCCTTCCGATGGGAAGCGCTGACTATCTAAAATCAAGTGGAGACCTTCGTCAACACACACACTCTGTATACAAAACCCAACACTCTCTAACCAGACAAAATATATAAATAAAAATTGCATCTTTGAATTTCTTTGCGCCGCGTTCAAAATGGGAATTTAAACGAATCTGCGCAAATCGATCATCAAAGATTGAAGGAAATGGGGGAGAAGCATGTTAGATCTAGATGGTTTTCGTCTGTTGTCGTCTTATTAGTTTTATCTGGGTTGTTTTCGCCCGTTTTTGCTCAGAGCCGCAGTCCCAAGAATGTGCAGGTCGCCCTTAGAGCTAAGTGGTCTGGCACTCCACTTCTTCTAGAGGCTGGGTACTATCTCTCTCCTTACACACACTCTGTAATAACTATATTAAGTGTCATATATAGTAGTTTTCTTCTTTGGAATATGTATGCCTTGTGATTTTTTTTCTGAGTTTTGGGTATTTCTTTTTTTGTATTTGATGGATGCATGTTGAATGTGGTTCATGAGTTTTGGGGGAAATTGTGCGGAACTGAAGAATAAATTTCAACACAATGGCTATATAGTATGACATGGAAGCATTGGATCATAGTTTGCATTTGCAACCTTGTCATGATTCTAGGGGAGTCTTTGATGAACAGTACCATATTTAGCTGGTTTCCCTTCATGAGCTGAGCTGCCTTCTTTGGTTCATCTGACTCCAAATTTTTGAATTTGGCAGGGAATTATTATCTAAAGAATGGAAAGATTTGTTCTGGGATTTCGTTGAATCATGGATCCACTCCGTGGATTCCGATTCCGATTTGAGAACTGCAAAAGATTGTTTGAAGAAGATAGCTGAGCATGGGAAGTCTCTATTAGCTGAACCATTAGCATCAGTGTTTGAATTCTCTCTAACTCTTAGGTCAGCTTCACCTAGACTAGTGTTGTATCGCCAGTTAGCAGAGGAATCTCTTTCTTCTTTTCCTCCAGCTGATGATGGAGGGACATCTGAACCAAGTGAAACCGTGAAGCCCGATAACTCCGAAGCCTTTCTTTTGGGCAAGAACCTCAGGAGTCCTGGAAATAAATGTTGTTGGGTTGATACCGGTGGTTCATTATTCTTTGAAGTCAAAGAATTGCACAAGTGGCTGCTAGATCCTATTGACACGTAAGTCCAGTTCTATGATAGTCTTGTATGCTTATTCTAGGAAATGAGAGATTTATAGCCTTTATGTTTTATACTTCCTGATACTGTAAATTTCCAGCATCTTTTTAAATTATACTTTTTGTGTCCCCAGAAAGGATAATGCATTTCAGTATCCAGAGATTTTTGAATTCGATCATGTCCATCCGGGCTCAACTGCTGGAAGTCCCACTGCCATTCTCTATGGAGCTCTCGGGACTGCGTGCTTTAAGGAATTTCATATGGCCTTATCAGAAGCTGCTAAAATGGTGCAAATGCTTAGAAACTAATTTTTCTCTCTCTTTTTTAACTATGCTAAGCTGAGTGCCTTCATAGTGTTTTTGGAATGTGATTCTTCTTAGGGTGCGATAGGAGAATTTCCTTCTTAATAAGAAACAAATTTGTTAGAAAATTTTAAAAGTAGGTAATACAAAGTAGGGTACCGTAGGAGAATTCAAGGATGAAGAAGAATATTCAGAGGAGGTGTGGTATGGAGTTAAGTTTTAAGTTGGTTGTGGGCCTCAAATTGCAAAGATTTTAAGGCCTTTTTGCGTTAGGTATTGCAAGAGATTGGAGTTGTATTTGTGGTTAGATTGACTTCACCATTGAGGATTTCTCATACCTTTGTATCCTTACTGTCGTTATCCTCATAGCGCACTATAATCTTGTTTATTTAGCTAACTAGTTTGGTCTTCCAGTCTTGAACTACATGAGGCATTTAAAGTGCTCAGTCATTTTGGTCAGGCATCCTTATGTTCCTGCCAATGATTGTGAAGACCTAGAGATATTCCACTTTTTATATTTGTAATGCCATCCATCCTTTTTAGTTGGGTGATATAACTGGAAGGACTCTTCTGTTTCTGATTTGTCTGTCATTTTCTGATCATTTTTATCAACCCTTTAGGGAAAAATCAAGTACGTTGTCAGATCAGTATTGCCTACTGGATGCGAACAAAAAACTTCTCCTTGTGGAGCCATTGGCACAGGTGATTCTGTAAACTTGGGTGGCTATGGTGTTGAGCTTGCACTCAAGAATATGGAATACAAGGCTATGGATGATAGTGCAATAAAGAAAGGTAAAAATTCCATGTTCTTGCTAGATTGATAGTTCTATGATGGCATGAATAAGTGAGATGGTCATGATGCATTTTATTTGTCATAAAACTATCTGTCGTGGAACTCTTACATTGTCCAATCATAATTTTTTTCAAATAGTCTAATTTCATTAGATTTTGAGATCGTTTGCTATCTTAGTTGCATTTACTTGCGAACATGATTAGCCTCCCAGATAATCTACAATTCATTTGTAGAGACGGAGCTTTGTGTCATCCTTATAAAAAGATGGTTGTGGATCCATATATTGCTCCTTGCTTGCTTATATGCATATGCAGATATGCTTGTCTGGTGTGCTTGTGTTGGCCTAGCGCTAGGAGGTTAATGCCCAAGACATGAGGTTCTGGGTTCGAGTCCTCCGTCGCGCGGTCTTTGAATTTCTTTATTTACTTATATAATTTATCAAAAAAAAGATATGCTTGTCTGAATAGCTTTGCACATAGTAACATATTTTACTAATGGTCAAACACCATGATTCTAATGGTTTTTTTCATAACCATGACAGGTGTGACTCTTGAAGATCCCCATACTGAAGATCTTAGCCAAGAAGTCAGAGGATTCATTTTCTCCCGCATTTTGGTTTGTTCATTCTCTCACTCCTTTACAAAGAATTTATAGATTAATTTTAATTAATGAAGAGAAGGCAACAACAAAAAACATGAACAGTTGTATCGTACTCGTTTTGATGTTCAGAATCTCATCACTTTTAATTATCTGTTTTACATATGAAAAGGATGAGAAGAGATCACAATGCCGAAGTCTTATTCTCCTACAAATTAGGGTAGTTACTATCATAGACTCTGTGCATAGAATCACTTGTGGAAGTAGATATCTAAAGAAGATATTTGTTATATACTCAGTTACCCATGCATTTCACTGTTATTCTCAATAATGCGATATGCATTTAGTTTGCCTATGCTGTAAGTATCAGTAGCTTATCTCATCAAGAACCTAGGTGAGATGCTTACTATAAGTAGTTTTGGTTGTGAAGTCTATAATAGAGAACATTCAAAATGAGAAAGAAAGTCCATATTGTTTAAACTCAAAGCTATGAATCATCAGTTAACTTGTGTGCATCACAAAGAATGTCATACGGTATGATAAAGAAACATGTTAATCAAGATCAAGGAATTATTGCTTTAAAAAGTGATATTGAAGAATGTGGTGTAAACCCTATAGACCAGTAAATGTCGTGTTGAAAAATCTTTGCGCTTATGCAGGAACGCAAGTCAGAGCTAACATCTGAAGTAATGGCTTTTAGGGATTATCTACTGTCATCTACTATTTCTGATACGCTGGATGTTTGGGAACTAAAAGGTAGTTCTGTCATAGTAGCTTAAACAACACATGATAAGGTATCAAGCTTAATTATTTACAAATCTTTGTCCTGTAACTGCACAGATTTAGGACATCAAACAGCACAAAGGATAGTGCATGCCTCTGATCCTTTGCAGTCAATGCAGGAAATCAATCAAAATTTTCCTAGTGTCGTGTCTTCATTATCTCGTATGAAGGTATTGTAAGTTTTTGCAGATGATGCAGACGTCTGATATTAGAAATTATAATTTATAAGTCGTGCAATCTGGATGTGGCTGAAACACCACTCTTCAAAGACATGGTGTCCTTCCGTCAGCTGATGTTTTTTATATTAATCTTTTGCAGCTAAATGATTCCATAAAAGATGAAATTATAGCCAACCAGCGAATGATTCCCCCTGGCAAGTCCTTAATGGCTCTGAATGGTGCCTTGCTGAATGTTGAAGATATTGACCTTCATCTGTAATGCTTCTTTCCTATACAACTCTTCTCAACGTTCTCTAATTCCTTCTTTCCTGGTGAAATCTAATTCCCTCCTTGTTAGGAAAAATAGGAATCTCTCTAATCTTTGTTGGGGGTGGGGTTGCATTGCCCTTATACCCTCAGCTCGTGACAAAAGTTTTGAGGGAGTTTGGCTTGAATTGAATTCTGCCAAAATCAAGTTAAGAGCGGTCTGGGTGCTTCACATGCAAAAATGTCAAATGTTATGGAGGGTTGTTGTACTGACTATGTGCAGTGTTGGTCACTTTGGTTAGAGAGAAGTAGAAAATAAATTTGAGGATGAGGAAGATTCCTCAGAAGATGTGTGGTATAGGATTAAGTTCAGAGTTTCTTTGTAGGTCTCAAATCATTAGGAATTTAGGGCTCTTTTTTATTTTCTTTTGTATGTCAGAGACAGAGACTCAGAGTTAGGTAGGCTTTGAAGCCGTATAATTAGCTATAAAGCTCTAATTAATCTGGGCATAACTCAACTTAGTCAGTGTATTAATGCAGAGAGAGAGAGAGAGAGAGGTCCTCAGATGTTTGTGCAATTTTTGGCCAAAAAAATTTGTTCCCGATTCATAATGCTTTTAATGTTGTGTTATGCAGGCTGGTTGACATGGCACATCAGGAGTTGACATTGGCCGATCAGTACAGAAAACTGAAGGTATTGAAATTCCACCACGCGACACATTTATAACTGACTATAAGAAGTAATAGAACTCCTATAATCTTTTGAATTTGTAGATTTTGAGGTTGAGTATGGCCTTAGTTGGTCATGGCCACTTTAGGTTTTTTAGTACTTATAAGACTCTGAACTCTGAAGTTTAGTTTGGACTTTCAGAAACCGAGATACAACCTTAATTGAGATAAGAACTTGTGATCTGGTCAACTAAAAAAATTATGACCTATATAGGTGTGAGAATGAGACCTTGGGTGAACTGGATTGTAATGTTTATCTGATGAGTTCTGTACAATGAAAGATTGGGTGGATGTCCTGTCCCCATGTTATACCCCTGCTTATTTTCTATACATAGAAATTCCTGATTAAAAGAGAAAAAGATAAAAAAAGGATGTCAGTAAAAAGATATACTAGGAAGTTGATATAGCCAACCGTAAAGAAGTTACTGTAGTGATTTATTATTATGACTTAAAGCTCGAGGATAACCTCTTCTATTTACATTGTCTAGGTTTATTAGGAGTTTTGTTCCATATCTGCTCAAGGGAATCGGTTGAAGTACTAGATCATATTAACTTGTGCAGTACATTACTGATGTATGCTTTCTTAGCACTTGGAGTACTTCAAAATTTCAATCGAAAGTTCCTTATCTGGTTGTTGTCTTGCCAATTACTATACTGGGGGTTGGGCCTCCAGTAAATTAACATCAAAACCCTTGACATGGATTCTGGAACTATAATTAATAATTATATAGATCTGGATGCAGTTTCCTCAAATTTTTTTGTAATGTCTAGTTGATTTCGAGATAGTTTTGGTAATGTTGCTACTTCTGTTTAGCATCAATTCTCGTTGGTATACTGGCGGCATTCATTAGTCCCAAATGATATATGTTGAGGAAATTTCAGAAAGTTCCCCACCTCTGATGTTCTTTTGGTTCAGTGCCAATCTTTTTAGCTTGCAATCTCCTCCCTGCACTGTGCTTGATCTCATCGAATATATTCTGAATTTAAAGGCTAATAATGAGTGTTGATAAAATCCTAGATCCCTCCAAGCACCGTAAGGAAATTCCTATCGGTTCTGCCACCTTCAGAAACACATGCATTTCGTGTTGATTTTCGTTCGCCCCATGTTCATTACATTAATAACTTGGAAGTAGATGCCATGTACAAGCGTTGGAGAAGCAATATAAATGAGGTATAACTCTTTGTTTTTTGTTCTCGCCTTTCGGAACTTGATCATTTGCAAATTAAGTTGATTACATGTGTTTCCATGACGGAATTGTAGATTTTGATGCCAGTCTTCCCCGGGCAATTGCGTTACATTCGCAAAAACCTGTTCCATGCAGTTTTTGTTTTAGATCCTGCATCTCCTTGTGGGCTCGAGGCAAGTTTTATGTACTGCATGTCGCTTTGAGTTTCTACATGTGCTTCATATATATAATCTCTGATTCCGTTGGTAATCAATTGTAATATTGCAGACAATTGACACGATCATTGCCTTGTTTGAGAACAATCTTCCTATGAGGTTTGGTGTAATATTGTACTCGGCAAAGTTAGTTGACACGATTGAAGCAAATGACGGTGAACTTCCAATTGCTCATTTAAAGGATGATTTTGAAGACATTTCCGGCTTGGTAATTCTTTAGCTTACGAAGTCCAAACATCTCAGTGTTTTCTTATATTCTCTTATATGTCTCCAGTAAAATGTGAATGTTTCTTCACGAATTCAGATTCCAACCTTATTGACTGCAGTATCTTAATTAAGGGTGACTTGTCATCTTTTGCAGTCTTTGGTTCAATTTTCATCCTCCAAAAAATGAACTGAACATTACTCACATTCTCTATCAAATTCTTCCTAAGCAATCTTCTCTTACCAGAAATGTTTAGTAACAACAATAAACACATATCTCATTCCTATCTCCTGAGGGCTGAGGACATATTTATGTGAAATACTTGTCTAATTAGTCTAAACAGAATCAAACAATGTCTTGAAGTCTTGACACCTTCTTTTCTTAGGTTCAGGCACTCTGCTTAATTTTCTTGGAACCCTTGCTTTTATTCTTGCTATAATCAGCAAAGATGGCTCTTTTATATTTCCTTGGAGATAAGTTCTAATTTGAAATCAGCAAAGATAATTTCTATCCTACGAAGTGTAACTTAAAACATCTTTCTTTGAAGACCTCTCCTGATGGTACAGAGTACATGATCTTAAGCTGAGCAAATAATAACTATTCATTATATTGTACTCCCTCTGTCCCAAACGAAATGTCCTGTTTCCTTTTTTGGCAATACACTCTCTCTCTATACTTAATATTTAAATAATTTCCACCAACCCACTTTATCTACTTTATACACATTTCTTAATCTCCGTGCCGAAAAGAAATAGGACATTTCGTTTGGGACGGAGGGAGTATGAAAAAGGTGGCTTCATAAGAATTTATGACCCTCCATGTCAATTTTTGGTTTTGTGTGGTGAAGAAGGAAAAAACTTGTGTGGTGTAGCATTGAGGTCTAGGATATTGTGCTTACAAGTAATCACTACTAAAGTTCATTGTGGTAATATCATGAAGAATTAATTAGCACTTATGTATTTTTTTATGAGCTGCACTTGGATGTTATTTTAATATAAATAATTCCTATTTTTATTTTTTATTTTATATACATACATATATATATATATATATATATGTATGTATATTTTTTAGACTAGGGACCAATTATATGCTATAAGAAACTGAAAGAAATTTTCTTGGTAAAGACTGAAAAACATAGAGAAAACACTGTAACAAGACTCGAAGCAAGGATAGTAAAATATATATATCTATGTTGGCTTGAGCTCAAAGAATCACTCTTTACTCTCATGATGATGTGTCGTTTCAATTTGGCAGATCATACGACTTTTCAATTACATCAAAGAAAATCATGGAGCTCTGACGGCTTTCCAGTTCTTGAGCAACGTAAGAACCTGATCTCTTGTTATTAAACACTTGGAATTGCCCTTTCAAACTCTTTTGTTCGGTTCAATCTATGAAATAGTCTGTATGAATAACATTCTGTTTCATTGTTATAACCCTCATATGCTACTTGCCAAAAATGTATGAATAACATTATGTTTCATTGTTATAACCCTCATATGCTACTTGCCACGAATACTCGGCATGAATAGTGTGCACATATCATACATACTGAGAACAACACAATATTTTGACCGAATACACTCGCAAAAACATAGATTAAGATGCATGACTACTATACTAATTATTAATATTATGTGTGTATATATATATAGAAAGAGAGAATGGATTCAGTGAGAATGAATATCTTTCATGAGAACCCAAACAAATCAATAAAATCTATGAACAAATCAATGGAACACATGAAAATCCACTAATGTGATTGTTTTATCTAATTGTTCATGGATTTTATGGGTTTGTGCGGTGTTTCCACAGTTCTCATGTAAATATGATATCTTTCGTGAGAATTGTGAGAACACTGCACAAATCCAGAAAGTCCATGAACAAGAAATGATCAGAGTGAACAATTGGATATAATACACGAACAACTACATTAGTTGATTTTCAATCATGAACATGTGTTATATTTAGTTGTTCACGATCTGGTCATCTCTTGTTTGTACGTTTTATGTGTTTGTGATAGTTATCAGTTATCACCAAAAGATATGATTCTCACTAGATCTCATATATATAATTTCATGGTGAATGCAGTAACTTCATATGTTCAATGCAATGTTCTTACGTTCTCACTAAAAATGCAGTTCTCACGAGAACCAACCCCTATATATATAGGGTGTGGTCAAATAAGAACTTCTTAACTGAACCTATAAAGTAACTACACCAAACTCCTATTATTTAGTTACTCACAGTTCTCACAATATATATTTAGCAATTATGCAACACAAGTTATCTTACGATCATTAGTACACAAATATGGAAGGATAAAAATGCATCTCTAGCATGTAATATTGGACGCTAGTAGGATGAAAGACATTTTTATCGAATACCAATACAAGCATTCTTAGTTGGGTTGAAATATTGGGCATTATTGTTTTGTTTGAGCTTTGGGACGCTAATTCCCTTTTGGAAATTTGGTATTGGGTTTCAATTTGCATGGGTTTGGATATCCATTCCCTTTTGTGTGATCCTGTGAAGTTGGACGGTGTTTCACTTACTGAAACATACAATTATTGATCTATTCTTGGTGATCAGTTGAGTGTCATGGCTAAGAGATTGTGTTCTAATGTACACATATTTTCATCTGTATTTCACAATTACAGGTGAACAAATTGAGAATGGAGTCGGGTGCAGATGATAGTCCTGAAGTGCATCATGTTGAAGGGGCTTTTGTGGAAACAGTGCTGTAAGACTTTTAAAATTATCTTCTTGTAACTGTGATAATGTTGTGATTTTTCCTCGCATCTGCAAGGCTCGTTGATTGTCCAATTGAATACTTGTGCTTGTTGGTTTAAATTATTACCAATTTCTCAGAGATCTAATCATAATTTACCCTTTTAGGCCTAGGGTGAAAACACC
This sequence comes from Salvia miltiorrhiza, assembly GCF_028751815.1. NCBI lineage: Eukaryota > Viridiplantae > Streptophyta > Magnoliopsida > Lamiales > Lamiaceae > Salvia > Salvia miltiorrhiza. The sequence goes on from NC_080388.1 coordinate 70,359,505, forward strand.
CCCTCAAGAAACTTTACTGAAATTGGAGAAGGACCAAACATTGAACGAACTGTCTGGGGAGAGCTCCCTGTTTGCCTTTAAACTGGGTTTTGCTAAGCTCGAGTGTTCTCTCTTGATGAATGGACTTGTCTATGAACCTAATGAGGTACACTTTGAACTTTTCTTTCATAATCTATTAAAATATTTTGTTTTATTATCATTGAATTTGTTTTGGGCTGAGCTACTACATTGTGTATTCTTACAATGTTTACTATTGAATTCGTACAAGCCATGGTTGTGTTACATGTATGTATATTTTGGTAATTCCTAAGTATTCGTATCATTTGTTATTATAGTGTCATAAAAAATATTTAGGCCAATGGATACAACCATATAATTGTTTGACCCATATGCAGTCAAGAACTTGGAATCCTTCGCACTTTGAGTGTCTTTGTTTTTTGAAGAATGAAATATCCTGTTTTCTTGGAATCCCATGTTGAATGACTGCATTTGGGAGAAAAGTCATTTAACATTTATTGGCTTCAGCAATTGATTATTACCTTCATGTTGAATGTCGAAAATATGAAGAGTTCTTTGAGAATAACTGCTGTAAGGTGTAGTTTCTTCTTGGTTTTCATCAAATTCATGTATCATACTAAGTGTGTTTTCTCCAATCCTTTTAAATGGTTGGCATTGTTTCCTTGTGAACTGATATTCTAAAATCACAGAATCAAGCTTCAAAATCTTTATTTTTAGTACATGTTGACATGATTTTTTTGTTGGTTCTTCCATTACCAGGAGGCTCTTATAAATGCAATGAATGAAGAGCTTCCCAGAATACAAGAGCAAGTTTACTATGGACAAATAAATTCTCATACTGATGTTCTGGACAAATTTCTTTCTGAAAGTGGTGTCCAGCGTTATAACCCAAAGGTAAATTTTGATCACATCTTTCATATTTAAATGTAGTTTTGTATAGCTTCAAAAAAAAATTGTAGTTTTGTATATGTTTATCATTTTGTGTTCTTCTCTTGGTATGGTTCTCTGGCTAAAGCTTGTTGAACCTTTGATCCTGTAGATAATTGCAGATGGGAAGGCCGCCAAACCAAAGTTTGTCTCTTTGTGTGAATCAATTCTCATGAAAGAATCAGTATTGAATGACCTTTACTACCTGCATTCATATGAAAGTAAGTTCTTGGTGAGGAAATCAAGAATGTTAATCTTCATCTTATTTGAAATATCTGATCTTGGGCATTTGATTTCAGCGTTTGATGATTTGAAGCCAGTCACTCATATTCTTGTTGTTGATGTCACTTCAAAGAAAGGGATGAAGTTGCTGCATGAAGGAATTCGCTATCTGGTGATATTTATGCTGAAGTTTGTTTAATTTAATACTAGTATTTTTATTTGTGTTAATAGGCAAAAATGCCCTTTTCTTATAAACACTTGTAAAAATGCCCTTTTTCATAAGTGAAAAAGGGCATTTTTACAAGTGTTTATAAGAAAAGGGCATTTTTGCAAATGCCTCTTTTTATTTTCTCCACCGTGATAATTGATAGGTGCTTTGTTTAGGAAATCCCACTTTATGCCCTATCATGTACTCCACTTCCCAAATCAAATGTGTTGCGTCCCCATATATGTCCTTGAATTATGTTAGAAATAAACTTGAAAGGATATACAATGGAAATAACATGGGTAAATATCACTTTAAAGTCCAAACTCGCATTCTCAATTATATCTTAAATTATTGAAGATGCTTTTTTAATTTATGAATTATCGATTTTGTATCAATTAATTGTACCCTCTAATTCAATTTTCGGCTTCGGAAAGTTGGCATGGCTTGTCGTTTTGTGCCATGTAAGTTTAGAAAAGAATAATTCTAAATACACTATGGCATCCGGTGAACCACACCAACTTTCCGGAGTCAAAAAAATGGATTGAGGATACAATCGATAATCATGATTAAAAAAATAGTTTGGATAGTTGAAGATATAATTGATTGTGCGAAAATAGTTTGGGTTTATAACTTTATAGTGACATGTACCCAAATAACAAACCATAATAGGGTTATTTTAATAAAATGATTGGTGCTTATAAGAGTATGAAAAAGTAATTAAGTTCGGGTTGAGGAACTTATTTCTTGGGGAGCTTATTATACAGCTTATAAGAACTTATTTTTCCAAACACTTCTCAAGAGATTATAAGCTCCTAAACAACTTATAAGTTGTTTTAAGGAGCTTATAAGCTCAGACATTTGACCTAGTATGCAATCAAGCTCTTTTATCTTTTCTGATTTTGGCTTCTACGAACAATGATTAGTTTTTCTAATATGTTTGCTTTAAAATATTTTGAAGAGATATAGTCAGAAGCATCTTTATGTTTCTTAATTCCCACACTAATTGGTTGAATGGTTTACTTGTTCTGAGAAGTTTTCCTATTCTGTTCCTTGTTTGTAATAATGCTTGAATTATGTTTCAGATTGGTGGCACCAAATATGCTCGGATTGGCGTGTTGTTTAACGTTAATGATGATGCAACTTTACCAAGTCTCCTTTTCATGGAAGTCTTCAAGTTTACTGTATCCTCATACAGGTTGGTTGAGTTTCTTATATTTGTAGCCCCCCCCCCCCCCCCCCCCCCGCCGCAAATGCTATGTCTTCTTATAATCTCTCTTATTTACCTTGCAGCCATAAAAAAGGAGTACTGCAGTTTATCGATCAACTCTGTTCATTCTACGAAAAGGAATATATGTTATCTTCTGGGGTTACTGAAAGCTATCTGGCACTTACTGATAAGGTTTTACAGTTAGCGGATGCAAATGGGTTGCCATCAAAGGGCTATAAATCCACCTGCTCAGGATTTTCTGCTGATAATTTTAGGGGTTACTTAAAAAAGGTTCGCGATTCTTCTTCTTCTTCTGGTGTTTCTGTTCATGAACAACTAAGTCATGGGTTTTCTCTTTAGTCAAATTTCTACGTTTCACATAGATATAAGTCGACCTATTGAATCAACTCTATTTTGATTTGTGGAACAACTTAGTGGAATCATACCAGGGTCAGTTTTTGCCTTCATATTTTCAATTATTCTATATGCTTTATTGTCTACATATACTTGGTCAAGATTCAATCAGACGAAAAATTCTTGCATGGTCCAAAGGCCTCTTATCTATCAATGGAAAAATCTCCATGTGTGGTGGGATAAGGAATCCTAGAAAGACTGATTTCCCATTTGGTCTTGTTTTTGTTTCTCACTGGTAAACATTAGTTTTCTTCAAAGGTTGTTCCTGGTAGAATTACTTGATGATGATTCCATCATACAATCCACATACATGTGAATGAAATAGTGAGATACGACAGGACAATCAAGCCAACAGATTATAGTCTAGCACTTTCGAATAACATTTTTCACGAGGGAAATGCAAAAGCATCAATTGCACTAATAAAGACATTAGCCCTACATACTCTGGTCTCTTGTTTAGTGGGCGAGGCCAGGAAAGGATACTGTTATATTCTATTATGTGCCCTAAATACATTTATTGATTGCTAAATTATTTATAGATTGTCCTACATACACTCTTGACATTTTGTTCAATTCATGTGCAGGTGACCCAGTTCTTGTATAGGACTATTGGTCTTGAATTTGGGGTCAACGCAGTTATTACCAATGGCAGAGTGAGTATCTTTTCACCCTTCTTGATTTATATTGCAGACTTTGGATGTGCCTGTACTCATAATAATATTTCGAATAAGTTTGCATGTAATAGCAATAGTGTGTTCTGTTAGAAGGTAATAGGAGACTCTTTAAAGATGCAAGGAATTATTAGGCAGGTGGCACCGGATTAGGTTTGTCGGGTTTCAACTTATAACGATCACAAATCTAATGTTGTTAGAAGTTGGAGCATCATGCTGTAGTACGATTTTATTTTGATTTTGCTTTAGGATCCCTCATCTCATTGTGCCTCTTTACTCTTTAGTTTTATTGATAGAATATTGTTTTTTTATTGTAAATAATATTGGTTAATATATCGAGATTCATAAACTCATAATGCATTGGCTTTTGAGTTGTTCTTTTTGGCAATTAATTCTTAAATATCTTGTATATTCCACTGTGTTCCACAGGTGGTCCGACTTTTTGATGGTAGTACATTCTTGAGCCATGATTTGCATCTTCTTGAATCATTAGAGTTCAAGCAACGTATAAAACACATTGCTGAAATAATTGAAGAGATAAAATGGGAGGGTATTGATCCCGACATGTTGACAAGGTACATCAATGGAGTTCTAGGCTCATTTCTTTAATGCTGTTAAATCCATAGTGTAGCTACATTCCTATAATTAGTTCTAACTTTGCAATCGTATCAAGTGAAGAATATCCCAAATGTTGCATATTCTTTACCCTACCAGCTTTTGATTCTCTTTGCTAGCTTCAATTCAGCATATTTTTTCATTCACATTGATTAATCTGCTAATAAATATTTTATTTTGTCCTCTTTGCAGCAAATTCATCAGTGACATTGTCATGGCCATCTCATCCTCAACTTCTACAAGGGATCGAAGCTCTGAAAGTGCCCGTTTTGAAATTCTGAATGCAGATTACAGGTACTGCCTACTTGTTTGCAAGAATTATTTTATTCTGGAGGTGAGGAAAGGGATATGATAAAAACTTTCTTTGATTCTGTTACTAGAAAGCAGTTGGCTGCAAGGATTCATTGACTAAATTCCTTCTGTTATAAAACTTTCTACAGCGCTGTTATTTTGCAAAACGAAAATTCAAGCATCCATATAGATGCCGTGATTGATCCCTTGAGTCCTTCTGGCCAAAAGCTTGCAGCTCTTCTTCGAATTCTGTCGAAGTATGTACAACCAAGCATGCGACTTGTGCTCAATCCAATGGTAAGAATGTCGAATCAAAAGCTGCCTCAGAGTCTGAAGTACCTTACTGAAAATTTACATGATATAAAGAGACTAACATGTGATTTCTAATCTGATGTTAATGTGCAATCATGAAGCAAAATGTGCTATTAAGCATAATAGCGAGACTTAAGAACTAACTGACCTATGCATCAATCCAGAACCTTATTTTGTAATGTAAGTCTTATTTGTCTCTGAAGCTAATATTGGAGTTTACGCTGGAAAAGGCTATCCTGCATTTGGCCCCTGTTGAAGGCCTAAAGGAAAAGAAACTTTACGTTTTACCTCAAGTTTGCGACGATAGTAAACTAGATCGTAGCATCTGAAATTTCTTTTTCGCCATCATCAAAGGCCAAGTAACAAGGCAAAGATCGATGTTGTATTATTTAATTTATTTTGCCAGATACCATTGAAATCACTTCTCAAAGGCATCAAATTCAGGCTTGAAACTTAGGCGAACGACTGTTATTTACTCTGGCGGTAGTCTTTTACGTGTAGTGGAGACCTGGTCTATCTTTTATTATGTGCTTTATGTTGTTATTTATGTGCCCAAGTGTTATAGAACAATCTTTGTGGATATGTGGCTAAGTACATCACTATGCCTTAAAATATAGTGTCTAAAATTGTTATTATGTTCCTGGCAGAGTTCTCTAGTGGATCTTCCGTTGAAGAATTACTACAGATATGTAGTGCCTACTATGGTAAACCTTAACACTCTTAGCCCATCACCCATTTATTTAAGATTCCCTTGCTTCCTATCCTCACTTTGTCATTGACTTTTCAGGATGACTTCAGTGCTACGGATCATGTGGTACGTGGTCCTAGAGCATTTTTTGCGAACATGCCACTATCTAAGACTCTCACCATGAATCTAGATGTTCCTGAACCATGGCTAGTTCAGCCTGTAGTTGCTGTGTAAGTAAAAAATCTTTACAAGCAGTGGCATGTGAAAAATTCATTGCTGCTCTTCAAATATTAAACCATGAGTTTTTATGTTTCCTTTAACGTTCAATGTTAATAAGAGTGCTATTTTGCAGCCACGACCTGGACAACATATTGCTAGAGAATCTTGGTGACACCAGGACCTTGCAAGCAGTGTTTGAACTTGAAGCTCTTGTCCTTACAGGTATATTTTGCTATAATATGGAGTTTGATAATCAGTCAAAGATGCTAATAAAGTAATACGCAACCAGGTCATTGCTCTGAAAAGGATCACGAACCCCCTCGGGGCCTGCAGTTGATTCTCGGGACTAAACATGCTCCCCACTTGGTCGATACTCTTGTGATGGCAAATTTGGGTTACTGGCAAATGAAGGTCCTCCCTGGGGTATGGTACTTGCAGATGGCACCAGGTAGAAGTTCCGAGTTATATGTCATGAAGGAAGATAGTGAAGGAGCAGGGGAGACGACTTTGTTGAAACGAATCACGATAGATGATCTACGGGGTAAATTGGTTCATATGGAAGTGATCAAGAAGAAGGGCATGGAGAGAGAGAAACTCTTGTTGCCAGCTGATGATGACAGTCGTTCTAATATGGAAAAGGTAAGAAACTAAGAATTTCCCCGATATGTTTTACTGTATATAATGCCTATAAAATTTTCTTTTATTAGCTTCCGAATCTTATAATCGCTGGGATTTTGTCGAATAAATGTTCAGGGATCTCACAACAGCTGGAACTCAAATATCCTCAAATGGGCTTCTGGACTTATTGGAGGGAAAGAACAATCTAAGAAGGATGAGAGCAGTTCCTTGGTAATATTAATACTCATTAATGGACATTCCTATATGCTTATGCTTGTATTGTTTTTATGACAAGATTATGTATCTCTATAAGTAATTTCACAATTTGTTGCAGAAGCAAGGAAATGGTGGTCGTCACGGGGACAAAATTAATATATTCTCAGTCGCATCTGGGCACCTGTAAGTTCCCTATATCTCCACTTCGTTAGTTTCTTTAACCCCGTGGTCGGAAATATACGTAGGTGGAAATTTGGTTAAACAAAAATATATAAATAAGGAAAAACAAAAGAAACGGCTTTAAAGGTGAGGATCTAGTGTTTCTTTCCTTGGCACTGGGTATGTGAATTGGAATCGGCAAATCGCTGTGGCAGATTTTAACTCTCTGCATTTACATTTAACGTGTGACAAACTACTTTTATGCAGGTATGAACGTTTTCTCAAAATTATGATTCTAAGTGTCCTGAAAAATACAGATCGACCCGTCAAGTTTTGGTTTATAAAGAATTATCTTTCTCCTCAATTCAAGGTTTGCCCTTCACTTTCGTTAATTTTTATTGTTTCTATTTGCTCATCTGGACTTTATTTATTTAAACCTATTTTTCCCCTTTGCCTAAGCATTACGTATGATTTTTGGCAGGATGTGATCCCTCATATGGCACATGAATATGGCTTCGAGTATGAATTGATCACCTATAAGTGGCCTACATGGCTTCACAAACAAAAGGAGAAACAACGAATAATATGGGCATACAAAATCCTTTTTCTTGATGTCATTTTTCCACTTGCCCTAGAAAAGGTATTCTGGTTTTGTAATATGATAGTTTATGTTGCTTAAATGATGATTTGTTTCGATGTACTGCAGCTATATTTGTAAATATGTTTTTACTCATAATATTATACTTGCAGGTTATATTCGTTGATGCCGATCAGATCGTGAGGGCAGACATGGGAGAACTTTATGATATGGATTTAAAAGGACGGCCCCTTGCGTATACTCCTTTCTGTGACAATAACAAAGACATGGATGGCTATCGGTTTTGGAAACAAGTAAATCTCCCTTCAATTGTTTATCATTCCTTTTTTCCCCTTGTAGAAGTTGGATAAGATAGTCTACTGATTGTAACTTATAATCAATAATTAGATTTAAAAAAATACATTTCTTATCCCAAAACAACAGGGGGAAAAGTTAACATTATAGCTGATTGGCTTTTTGAATTTTTAAACAGGGATTTTGGAAAGATCATTTGCGTGGAAGACCGTATCATATTAGGTATGCGGCTTTTCATTTCTTTTGGAATTTGATATCTATTCATTCTTAAAAACAAGCCTAACATGGGTTGCTTCTGTAGTGCTTTATATGTTGTTGATTTGGTCAAATTTCGGGAGACAGCAGCGGGAGATCAATTAAGAGTGTTTTATGAAACCCTAAGCAAAGACCCCAACAGTCTTTCTAATCTCGACCAGGTAAGTGATGAGTTTCTTTGGTTGCTTTAGCTCTTGCTTCTCTCAATTTTCTTGAATAACTGAGAATACCATGCCTGCTCTTCATTGTGTCGATTTTGGATTTAGTCATGTTTTGAAGTGCTTAAGTATCGTAATGAATGAGATGTACTTCTTTTCCCACCATGAAAACCAACCAAGGAAACTATGGAATTATAATTGCTGGTTGAATTTTGAAAGATACATGGTTTCCAAAGTCCCCATAGAGCAATAGCTTGCACTCGTAACTCATGAGAATGAAGTTCTGAGAACTTTGAGTATAAAGTTACTGTGTTAAATGAGTAATGATGATTGACAAAAGTTTGAGGTACATCTAGAAACCGGAACTAAGTACCTTTGCGATTATTGTTTACTATCTTAGTATATGATTAAACACTTCCAAGCATGAAGCAGCTTCAATGTTACTGGGTTCAGTAGTGTTATCTGCTTCTTCTCGTAATCAGTCTACATTAATGAGAGAGAGAGAGAGAGAGAGAGAGAGAGAGAGAGAGAGAGAGAGAGATGCAATAATATTAATTGCCTCTGCTTTAATTCAGTCTACATTCATGAGAGAGAGAGATTCGAAATCTGTCTGAAAGTGACATGTTGCTGATAAGATTGATGCATGTTTCAGGATCTTCCAAACTATGCTCAGCACATGGTGCCCATCTTTTCCCTGCCACAAGAATGGCTATGGTGTGAGTCGTGGTGCGGTAACGCCACGAAAACCAAGGCAAAAACCATAGATCTCTGCAACAATCCCATGACTAAGGAGCCCAAGCTTCAGGTTTTTCCCCTACTCCACAACTCTTTACTCGTCCCCTCACATCTCAACTCTCATCTTCCGCCCTCTGCTTTCTTTCTTGTAGGGAGCCAGAAGAATAGTTGCAGAGTGGCCGGATCTCGATCTAGAAGCTAGGCGCTTCACAGCCAAATTTCTGGGCGAGGATATTGAACCCCAAGAGCAACAAGCACCACCTCCCCCTGAAATCCAGAAACCAATTGATTATTCAGCAGAGGACGCAGAATCAAAAGCAGAATTGTGATTGACGGCCCCAGAAGGTCCACAGATTCTTCAGCAACGTCGACAAGGTAAAGTTTTGCGAAACCCCTGAGGAAAATCAAGAATAAACCTAACAGAGAGATCCATTTTTCACAGGAGATGCTTGCAACATTGGTCTAACACTGTAAAACGACGTTTACACAAAATGTGCAACATTGAGATTGTTCTCATGATATGGGAGGCTGAATTTTGTCTGCAATATATATGAGATTTTAGTTACGAACCTGTATTATTACATAACTTCATAGTTATATTACAATTTTGTATGTTTTTTTGTTCTGATTTATGATGATAGCATATGCAGATGGATGGCATTTGCTTGTGTATTATTCATTCCTTCTCAATTGTGCTCAATTTGTTTGAGGAAATCTAGGGAAATTTATTCTTTAGATCTTCGAAAATTGGATTTTATTATGTTAAGAAGAGTTGGTAATTAACTTCATATTGAGAAATGAGGTGTGATGATTACTTGTATTGTTCCACAAGAAAAATGCAGTCCTTGTGATTCGAATAATTCAGACGAGGGGGGTGTAGCTGAGTCGAGTCGAATATATTTTTAGTTTACTAATATGTATGAAGCTTACAAGGTAATTAGCACTAAAAAGAGACTAGCCTAGATTAAAAAAAATATATATTACAGAAGGTAAAGAATAAATTGACTAATTCAAAAAGAAATATGAATCTATAGTATTGTAGACATTATAAGGTTTTTGAAATAAATAAGTACAACTCATTTTATTTTCTTCCCTTACATAAAATGTAAACAGTTTTTCACTTTCTTTCTCTTTCTAAGATTATAAAGATAATTGTATACATGATTTTGTATTGGTAACCTAATTGCCACGAAATAAATAGACAAGTAAAAAAATTTGTGTTTGATCAAGTCAAAAATGTGCTGCCTATATGTCCACAATCAACGTGATTTTGTTTCAATTCTCATCCCTTAAAATCTATTTGTACATGCTTGAATGAAATCACTGCTGCTGCTCTCAGATTTACCACAGTTAAAAATGCTTTGCATATGATACCTTCAAACTGCAAAATCACTTCACAATCTGCTCCTTTCATGTCTTCCACCACAAAGCCACAGCCGCGATGAGCGATTTTCCGAGCCAAGACTCGAAACACAAGGCCAACTTCACTCACCTCAGGATTCACTATGACACAATTCAAGATCTAAGTAAGCTGAAATGCAAGAACAATGCAGAGAAAAATCAATCGAGAAGATTGCCTAAAGAGGATGATCTTGATTCGTGTATTCTTTACATCCGATGGCAGTTGCTACAGCTCGAATCAGCACCCGATGATAACAACATCATCACCAATAATCTTTACACGAGCACACGCCGTGGTGGAAGTGGTGGAAGCGGTTTCTATCACGAACTATGATCTCTCGATCCATGGTGCCCGACACAAACTTCATAAATTCATGACAGTCTCCACAGATACGAAGATTCTTGAAAATCCTGATCTTCCCAGCAGCATTGCTCCTGTTTATGAGAGCAAACCCTAAAGCTAACCTCTCACTGTGATGTAAGAGATTATCCACCCTTTCCTTGCCCGAAACATTATGAAGTGAATGCTCTGCATCGGGTGCATACCCTGCTTCAGTGACCGCGTTTCCCAACTCCCCCAGCTTCTGATGGATATCCGATAGCCTCGGGTGTGATGCATCCTGAGATAAGAAGACATGAACTTGAGCATCAACCTCAACCCAGCTGCATCCAGGTTCCTTCTTTACGCCTTTACTTGACATGGATGCTCGAATCTTGGAGGCATCGTCCCACCTCCCTTTTGCAGCATATAGATTAGATAGCAAAACGTAGTTTGAATCTGTTTCAGGATCCATTTGAAAGAGTTTCTCAGCAGCTTTTTCACCCAATTCCACATTTCCATGGAGTCTGCAAGCACCAAGTACATTCTCCCATATCAAAGCATTTGGAGTTAGCTCCATATCTTCAATAAGGCATTCAACCTCATCGAATCTGCCTGCTCGACCAAGCACATCGATCAAGCAAGCATAGTGCTCGATACTGGGAGAAATTCCATAGGATTCACTCATTGAGTGAAAATACTTCTTCCCTTCTTCAACCAATCCCATGTGGCTGCAGGCAGAGAGGATACCTAGAAAGGTGATTCCATCGGGCAGCAGTCTGTCGTTCATCATTTTACTAAACGCTTGAAGAGCCTTATCGCCCTCTCCGTGTTGAGAATATCCGCATATCATTGTGTTCCACATGACAGTGTCACGCAGTTTCATTCCACCAAACAGGATTTCAGCATCATCGATGTATCCACACTTCCCGTACATGTCAACCAGTGCGCTGGATACAAAAATGTCAGTAGACAGCCCAGCTTTAACTGCCAACGAGTGCAACTGTCGTCCACCCTCAAGGCTGGCAAGCCCGGAGCAACCCCTCAAACAGCTAGCAACGGTGAACTCGTTAGGAACAACACCTTCTCTCCGCATCTCATTGAAGCAATGAACCGCCTTTTCTCCTTGATTCGTCTGTGAGAAGCCTGAGATCATAACAGTCCAAGTGAAGACATCTTTCTCGTCTAACGTGTTAAATATGGCTTCCACGTGCTCCATGCGCCCGCACTTGGCATACATGTCGATCAGAGCAGTCCCAACATAATCATCTGTGTCGAATTTGTCTTTTATTATGTGGGCATGAACTTGTCTCCCAACTTCAACATTCAAGAGGCTCGAACATGACCTTAAAGTGCTAACATAAGTATACATATTGGGCCTAAAACCATCAGCAAGCATCTGTCTGAAAATCCTGGTTCCTTCATCAGAAGTTCCATCATCATGGAATCCGGATAAGAGGGCGTTCCAAGAAATGACATCCCGATTAGTCATTCTATCAAAGATACGGTACCCCTCCAATATTGATCCAAGCTTCATGTACATGGAAATCAACGCATTACTCAACAAATCATCAGATTCGAGCCCATACTTGTAAGCACAGCCATGAATGCTTCGGCCATAGCTCAGGTCACCTATATCGGTGGCAGCACTAGCAAGACTTGAGAGAGTGAACTGATTTGGCCTCACACCAGATTCCCTCATCAGTTGAAACAACTTGGCTGCTTCTTCCTTCAAACCTTGGTGATCCAGCACGCTGATAATCGAGCTCCACGCAACTATATCCGGATTATTTATCTTCCTAAACACTTTTAGGGCGTCATCCGCCACTCCACATTTTGAGTACAAATTAACTAGGCTACATGTAACAAAATCATCAAGTTCACCACCAATCTTGATCACCATTGAATGGATCGCCTGACCAGCTCTAAGAGCACCGGAGCTAGCTATTCCTTTCAACACAATCGACAACGTGAAGTTACTAAACCTCAACTCTGGCTCAGTCATTCTCAAAAATAATCGTAAGACCGCCTCACCATTTCCCATCTGTGCATAACCATTAAGCAAAGCGCTCCACAAAAAAGCATTTTTCTCCGGCATCATACAGAAAATGTCGTCCGCATACTCCATCTCCCCACATTTCGAGTAAAGGTCAATCAGAGATGAACCGATGTAAGCATCCGAGAGAACGCCAATCTTAACCACCTCCGCGTGCACTTGCTTCCCAAAGCCCAAATCCGACGACAGCGAGCAGCCCTTCAACACGGTGGCCAGAGTGAACTCGTTCGGCCTCACGTCATCACTCCTCATTTCATAGAACAACTCAACACTCTCTCTGCCATTCCCTTGAGCTACATAACCCGATATCAGAGCAGTCCACGACACTACGTCTTTAACCGGCATTTGCTCAAACACGCCGCGCGAAAACTCCAATGCCCCACATTTTGCATAAAAGTTTATCAAAGAAACCCACAGGTGCACATCAGGCTCGGTCCCTCTTCGAATAATACAGCCATGAATCACTCTGCCTTCTCTACGACACATTCCAGCTGCACAATCTCTCAGCTTTTCCGAATACCATTTAAGCCTACTTTTCTCGACTCCTTCCTCCAAACAAGAAGTCTCTGATGTTTTTAGCTCAAGCAAAGATCGTATCTTTTCCGGTTTTCTTCCACGACTGAACTCCCAATTTGCCTTTTCCGAAATTCTTGCGGCGGAAGTAGAAATAGAAGAGCGGGAGCTGAGCGAGTTCGGGAGATGGTTCTTGGCCGGGCAAAACGTCGAACGCCTGGCGGGAACTCCGTGGAGAGTGGAAAGAATGCCTCTGATTGCGGTTTGTGGTGGATTGCGCATCTGTGTACAGCAGAAATCGCATCCCATTAAATTAATTACGAGAAAACTTGAAAATCATGAGATATTTATTGGTTGTTGACGACTTGACGAAAGCTTTCGCCGCTGGCTGTGGCGTTGCTGCTGTCGCGGGAGGAACTTCAATTTGCCTATGTTTTTTTGTAGTTATTTATTGAGGCCCAATAGTTATTTTATTCGGGCTCATCTTTTGAATTCAGAAAGGCCCAATCTCATCTTTGAATTCAGCAAGGCCCAATCTCATCTTTGAATTCAGCAAGGCCCAATACTTATTTTCTCACCCACTCTCCCCATTCCAATTTCCAACATCCCCTTCCTCTCTCGCTGTCTGCAACCAAATTCCTCTTTTCCCAAATTATTCTTAATATTTAGATTATAACAAAATTTCACAAATAATGATTTCTTAGAACATAACACTAACATCGTATATTAAACAAATGAAAATTTTATAAAAATCGAAAAGAGGAATTGGTAGAGACCTATAATTGTAATAAAGGAATTGATAATAAATAAATAAATAATAGGGTTAATTGCCCATAAAATACTGAACTTTCATCCAATTCTGGTTTTGCACACAAACTTTGAATTGCAGCGTGATAATTACTAAACTTTTGATTTTATCTGATTTTGCTACTAATCCAAATTCCGACCAAATACCAAGCTAATATATAATATGATGTGCCAATTTTGACGTGCGTATTTATTCTTGTGTGACAATTAATTGGCAAAATAATATTTTTTATTTAATTTCTTATCAATAAAAAATGAACACAAATTAAATAACTCAAATTGTCAATAATTTAATATATCAAATCAAATAATAGTATTTTTTTAATTGAATTAATTATTTGAATAAATTCCATAATAGTAAGGGAATTCTACAAAAAAATTATTTAGCTAAGTAATAAAGTTTATTAAATTTTCATTATTTAAAGATTATTTTTTTTATAAACTATATATATTTACATTATTTGAACGACTTCTACTTTATATATTGAAGTAATCAGTTGTGAAATACTAAACTAGAAAAAAATTGATTTAAACTTGAGAATTAAAAAAATACTATTATTTGATTTGATATATTAATTTATTGACAATTTGGATTATTTGCTTTGTGTTCTTTTTTTTATTAATAAGAAATTAACAATAAATACGTCACGTCAAATATTGGCACGTCATATTAGCCTGATATTTGACCGGAATTTGGAGTAGTAGCAAAATCAGATGAAATCTGAAGTTTAGTAATTTTCACGCTACAGTTCAAAGTTTGTGTGCGAAACCAGAATTGAACGAAAGTTCAGTATTTTATGGGCAATTAACCCTAAATAATAATTGTAATAGAGGAATTGGTAGAGAGGTATTGGGTTCAATCCCGCCTGCGTGCAGTGATGTTTTCTTATTTTAAGTGGTGTTATATTTCCGCCTACGTGTGGTGTGGTGTTGTATTGTTTGGTATTGAGATCCCACACACAAGCCGAGAAAGCCATTTCTCGTCTGTGTGCGGTGATCTTTTTCCACCATTTGGATGGTGATGGGGTTCCACCTGTGTACGAATTGCATAATTGATTGTATTCAAATACCTCTTGTAATTTTAAAAAAAAGAATGAAAATGATAAAATCCTCGTAAATCTAGCAACAAGGCTTGCAAAATTGTGGAATTGCATCACTTTTTAAAATTTTAATGCAAAATAACATCATTTTGTGAAGTCGTTATTTATTACTCTCTCAAATTTTAATGCAAAATAAAATATTAAAGATACACATCATCGTTTCATTGATGAAAATGAAAATTGGGAACATTTTTTTTTTTTGAGAGAAACAATTGGGAACATTTTTGATACAACATCAATAGTTTAGGCCTTTAATCGATATTATGAATAGCGTAGGACATTTTAATTACAATTATAATAGTTTAAGCTTTTAATTGATATTATAAATATTTGAGAATATTTTTCAAATTAAACATATAATTTGGATCTTTGAATAATATTTACATAAATATTTTTTACTTATCTCAAATAAAATTTAATAAAGTAAACTGCCAAACTTTAGAGAAAGCAATGCAAAAAGGAAATCAAACAAAAATAAATTAACAAATGAGTATTTTGGAAAAGGAAAACAAAATCGTTAAAGCTTATGTAGCAATTTAGTTGCTTGACTGTTTTCCCTTTTTCTTCTTCCCCACACACCACCCCCTTTTCACACTTCTGCAATTCTGTTCTTATTCAGCGCAGCTCACAAAATTGTGGCAATTTTCCGGCTGGGGGTGCTGGAGCTCCCCTGAAGACAACCACACACTTTCACCAAATGGCGTCCTCGGAGAAGCGCTGCTTATACGAAGTCCTCGGCCTCAGCCGCGACTGCTCCGCCGACGAAATCCGGTCGGCCTACAGGCGCCTCGCCCTCCAGCGCCACCCGGACAAGCTCGTCAGGAGCGGCGTCCCTGAGGCCGACGCCACCGCCGCCTTCCAGGAGCTCGTCAACGCCTACGAGGTCCTCTCCGACGCGCGCGAGCGCGCCTGGTACGACTCGCACCGTAACCAAATCCTCTTCTCCTCCTCCACGGCCGCCGCCACCACGGGTGGCTCCTCGGCCTTCGTGCCCGATTTGTTCTCCTTCTTCTCGAATTCGGTCTACTCCGGGTACTCGGACTCGGGGAGGGGGTTTTACAAGGTTTATGGGGACCTGTTCGAAAAGATTTACGCGAATGAGTTGAATTTCGCGAAGAAATTGGGGCTGCCGCTGCCCAAGGAAGCTCCGGTCATGGGCAATTTGGAGAGTCCCTATGCTCAGGCAAGCCTTTCTGTCATTGTTAATTTTGTGTCTTGTTTTATGCGTGTATTATCTTGTACGTATTCTGTTTGGCATTTCAGATTCTCATATTAAGTTTTGTCAATTTCGTTTATGTTTCAATCTCAACGTAAATTAAAACCTGCCTGGGTTTCCAGTATTACATGATCGAAAGAAATGAATTTTCGACGCTTGACATAGATAGCTGGTGATCACATGGATTTAGTTACTTTGAAGTGGTAGACTGTTAGTGATTAAGTGCGGAGCAACTGAGTATGGAACGTGAGGGGAAAGAGTGAAGGAACAGTGAAAAGGTGTTGTAGTGCTCATTATCCTTGCTCAAATGAGATAGTAATGTGTTAATTAAGAATTTAGATAAAGAAGTAGAAGCTCAGTCATCCATGACACATCAAAGTTTAAGATTAGCAAATGTCAAACCAATTACTGTAGACATTGAAGCTTCATTCATTTGAATGTATAATATTGGTCCTTGTCGTAATACCATGATATCTCTTACATTTTACAATTTTAATTGATGAATTCCACAAGGATCTAACCAGATCTGGCACCGCTTTAAACGTATTTCAAGATTTTCAACAGGTAATGTAATTTGTATATTTGCGTAGAAGACTCATCCAATCTAAGTTTTCCTAGTGCATTATGTGGTGGTTGATCGTAGAAATCCTTGCTTTTTCTGACTTTGGTGTGTATCATGGCTTCTGAATACTTTATAGCTTGGATGTGGATTTCAAGTGGAGGAGTTAGTAAGGCACTTCTAAGGATACCATTGGGAAGGAAACTATCTTGAGCGTTAATATTGCTCTAAAGAAATAGCATAGACCGTAGAGTTTTCAGATTGTAGGTTATTGATCCAAAGTTTGTTAAAAGGCTTAGGCTATTAGGACATATGATGCATGAATTAATGAATACAATGGACCTTGTAATTTTGCTAGGTTAAATGATTGCTTCTGTAAATCAAAAAATGTATCATACACCCAGAGTACCTCTTTCTGGCAGTTTCTTTGTCATTCGGAACTAAGTATAATTGTATTTCCTGCTATAATTTTATTAGTAGCTTATTTGTAAGGATATCTTCATTGGTGGTAATGACATACTAATTCAAAATTTCATTAATTTTAGTTCAAGAGCACACCCAACTTGGAACCTGAAACCCCCACTCTAAGCTTCTTAAATTCACAAAAGGGCATATTTGAACTTGATCTATATGAAGTGATTATTTCATTTGCTCTTTTGCAGAATTGCTTACAGACATTCCCTTTTCAATTTGTTTAAGAAATAACAAAAAAGAGACTGCAACGTTACCTCTGGTTCTTATATGAAATTGATTTTTATGTTTGGATTGGATTGGACCGGTTGTCCGGTTTTGACTTTAACTATAACTTCTTATGCAGGTCACAGCATTCTATAGTTACTGGTTAGGGTTTACAACAGTGCTGGACTTCTTTTGGGCAGATCAATATGATGCTATGGCTGGCCCAAACAGGAAGTCAAGGAGGTTAATGGAAGAGGAAAACAAGAAGTTGAGGAAAAAAGCGAGAAGAGAGTATAACGAAACAGTTAGGGGACTGGCTGAGTTTGTGAAGAAGAGGGATAAAAGAGTAATTGATATGCAAATTAAGAGGAATGAGGAGATGGAGAGAAGGAAAGAGGAGGAAAAACAAAGGAAGAAAGAGCTGGAGAGACAGAAAGCAGAGAAGGCTAGGAATTATGAGGAACCCGAGTGGGCTAGAGTAGAGGAGATTGAGGAGGAGGAGGAGGATGAGGCCGAAGATTCCTTGGAGGAAAAGAAAAATGAATTCTATTGTGTAGCATGTAGCAAGAAATTCAGGAGTGATAAACAATGGAAGAATCACGAACAGTCTAAAAAGCACAAAGAGAAGGTGGTAGAACTGCGGGAAGCATTTCGTGAAGAGGATATAGAATATGAAGAAGCAGAAGGAGACAAAATGGAAGAGTCTGATGGAATCGACATTGATTACTTGTCAGCAGATGATGGAGTAAGTAAATTACAGGATGAATTTGAAGGGAGACTTGGTATTCCAGAAGATGATAGCGATGATGGACAGAATCCATCCAGTGAAGCAGTGGAATCTGAAGATCCTAATGATATCAGTGGAATGAATGGAGTGTCCGAAGGCATTCGGCAAAACAACAACAATGATGATGATGATGAAGATGATGAGGCAAGTATCCTCGAAGCTATGCTGTCGGGGCGTAGGAATAGAAACAAAGCAAGGAATCAGCCTAAGGCTCCAGCTACCAAAAGTCTGATGGAATCTGATGGTGATGAATTGGAATTTATGGAGTATAATGACACGAAGGGTTCACGAAGGAACAGGGGAGGCAGGAGGCGAAGAGGTAGAAGACAAGAAGAAGCAGAACCAGTGAGAACTAGTACTGCAGAGAGAAATGATGAGGCTGAGGAACATGAAGTGTCTCATGATGATGCTGCGGAGCCAATTTCCAAACCTTTACCAAAACCTGAGACTAACATGACAGCAGATGATGTAACAGAAAAGGATCATAAGCATGCGGAGCAAGCTGTAAACAAGAAAGTTACAGCAAAGAAAGAAAATGCTTCCAAATTGAAATCTGCATCCAAAGGACGGAAACATAAGGTACTCTGTCTAACTTGTATTGCTCTAAAATATGTAAAGACACATTTTAATATCTTCTGTGATATATATGCTAAGATATTGGTATGCTATGTTGTGTAACTGCTCTACTGGATGTGTATTGTTTGTTTGTTGTGTAATCACTGTTTTCAGTGATCTTGTGTATGAAGTCACGGAACTGAGCGTAAATATTAATTCAACCTAAAATATGGGCATGTTTCCAGGCTAATCCTATTCACTCCCCGATTCCATTGTTTGTATTGGCTCCCCTGTTGGCCCACTCCACGACACCACCCACAAGAACCCAAAGGAAAAACCAGAAGAAAATGAATGAAAATTTGAATTCCACTATTAGCAAGTGTGCCCCATCCCTCACCCTCTTCAATAAAGGGACTTTCTATTATTGTAATAAATGATATAGAGATATTCACTCTACAACATTTGTCCTGGCCTTTCTCAACAATTTTTCATATCTGAGTTTCTTGATATTCAGGTTGCAACCAAAGGTCCTGACAACACATGTGAGAAGTGTGGAGAACAATTTCAATCCAAGTACTAACCTCTTTCTTTCAAAACTCCTCGCCTTTTGCTTCTCTTAGTGCCTCTATTAATCCTCTCACTCCTGTTACAGGACTAAACTTCACAAACATTTGGGAGAAACGGGTCATGCCTCACTAAGACATCAGTAATGTATGATTATCAAGAAGTAACACATGTGGGTGTTGATTTTTTCCCTTGGGTCCATTGTATTGAGCTCTATTGTTTTATTATCGCCGGTCCTCCACTGGTAGAGATTGACCCTTGTTATGAGGACCACTCTGTCATTTTCCATCGCTAGAATGAAGCTTCAGAACATTGTCTGCTCCGAGGCATGGCAGCAATATTTTATATTCCTTTGTGCACGCGCACATGAGACAAGCCAAGTAGAAGGTACTACTCATTTCAACTTGTGCTATGCAAACTGGAGCTTTGAAGGTAACTTTGAAGTTAGGAGCTTCAGTTTCTGAATTTTGCAGCTGCGGGAGAATTCCATGACTGGATCAACAACTTGTTAGTAGTTTAAGAATACTGGAGAATGTTGCAGTAGTCAATAGGAAATAAATTATATTACATGATCAATTCATTAAGCCTGGAATGTGGGAGCTTTTGTTTACTGGATCAACAACTTGTTAATGCTATAAATTCCATTCTTGTTGCAAGTTAGTAATTGATCATTGTTGCTGGAGAGGTTTTGCTGATAACCCACAAAGGAAATAGAGGGTTATCATTTCTCATGTTTCCAGGGTTTCTGTCGTTCCAGTTTTCCCCTCTTTAGTTTCTTCAGGATTATTTTTATTTTTGACGAGTTCGAGTGCTTATGTGCTGAAGAGCCCGAGAGATCATATTTATGTTATGCAGCTTGTCAAAATCAAGTATGCCATTCAAGCTTGATACAGTTTCTGGAGGAGTTATTGAATCTGGCAAGAACTTTTTGTTGCTCTAGTTCTCATAGAGACGAGTACAAGAGTGCTGGCCAGGTGGATGGCTACGGCCCATGCAGTTTTTTCAAGAACGGTGACACGTCGACTGAAATGGTACGTTTGTATTCCAGTTTTTATGTAGGAATGTTGGCAGCACACATGTAGGGTCACAATATATGTGACCTGCATATAGCAATGGTTGAGGCCAATGATATGTAGTGGTGGTTGTGGCTTTGCCCTCAGATTTCCTGTTTGTGGCTCGAAATTTCTGATTCATTTGCTCGATTTGCGTCTGGGGAAACATATCTAATGGTGTGGGCCTTTTGCTGTTTCTGATTCTTGTGTACCATGATGATGAAAATAGAAATGAGATGATAAGATCAAGAATGATTTGCAAGTGTCTTCGATCCCAACTTTTCTATTACTATAACAGCTCAAAACTTCCAACCCATTGGGGTTATTTATGAATTATTATCGTTGCTATCTAAGATAAATGTGCAATCGAAGGGACCAAAGATTACAATTTTTATTTGACAAATATAGATGCTGGGGGGGACACATGTAATCGAATGGGATTTGTAACAGATTTTGTTTTTGGAGTTGGGAGAGAAGGGGGATGGGGAATGTCACGATTGAATCATCGCGACTCTCCCCAGAAAACTTGGGTTGTGCCGCCACGGCTCTCCAGCGCGCGTGGCACGCCCTCTTCTCGTCTCGATGCGGCTCTCCAGCATAGCGCTGGAGATGCTCGGAAGTTATTGGGTGAATCAAATCTTTTAAACAAGATTTATTGGTCCATGTAGTATGTGTTGGACCACGACTTCTAGTGCACAAATTGGATTCTTTGACAGCGTCGCATTCTAATTATTTGTTCGCAATCAATACGTAGTAAGAACAGCCATATATATATATATATATATATATATATATATATATATATATGTGTGTGTGTGTGTGTGTGTGTGTAAATATGTCTCACAAAATAAAATAAAGTGAACAGCTACATATATTTCTGGCAAAGAAAGTGACACTCTCAAGTCTCAATCATATCATTATGAAATTGCCGACCATTAATTTTCGAGTGATGTACAAAATAACTATAATTTGTAACCTTAAATTTGCCAAAATATATGTAGAAGTGTTTTTTGTTAAACCTAAATTCACATAAATATTCTTTGATAATAAGGTCGTTAGCTCTTTTTTTGGTGCGAGCAGCTTTTGACTTTTGATTGATATAGAAATTCGCACACACAAAATTAATTTAGAAATTCGCACACACAAAATTAATTTTTATGTATATTTTAAATAATAAGTAAACATTTTTTTTTGCTTATAATAAATATATATATAAAAAAATAAGAGCAATAGATATAAAGATGGGCAATCCATTATAATTAATTATACTTCAATTCATTAATCAAAAAGTCATAAAATTTATTGGAATCATAAAAATTTATTAGAAAAAAGTGTATTGTTTATTTGTTGAGTGGAGACGGGGGCACGCCTTTTAAGAAAAAGTGATTTACTAAAACTGAGTATGACACGAATTGGTGGACGGAGGGAGTTCGATATTTTGTAAGAAATACAGTATTATATTTGAATTATTAAATGTAAAAGGTATACTTTATTTCACTATCATTCATGTTAACTACTTTTATATCAATACTTTTCATATTATATATAAAATTTTTACACCTATATATATGTCATTTTATTACAATTCATTTTTACTATTTTTAAAATCCTTTTTAGGTATACAATAATAAAAAGTATAAAATTAAAGACTAATAATTTCATTTAATTTGAATTAATTGAGAAGCTCATTTATTTTTATTTTTTCGGTTAAGGTATAAAACTTTTAATAAATGTCAATAAGCTAAAATTGTTATTGCTAAAAATTAAAACACTTTTCAAATGAATACTTTCTTTTATTAATTCCTCAATAAACAATAACAATTGTGTGTAAATTAAATTATTCAAACCATACAAAATTATAGTTGAAAAAAAAATATAACTATAGTATAATTTAATTATACTACTATCTTTTCTATATTCTTAATTTCTCATAATAAATTTACAACTAAAAAAAATACTCCCCAAAAAAAGTACTGCTTCGATAATTCTAAATTGCATCTTATTCGTGACCCTTGAGACCACGAGAATCTTGAATATATGATCCACTACGTACAGATATTTACTCTAGACGTTGGTGGAAGAAAAAAAAGTGAATATATATTTTGAAACATGATTATGTAATGTGAAAATAGAAAGTAATATGATTGGATATAGATGTAGCTCAAGGAATATATATTTAAAGGTGTATGAATTCCATATAGTGGTCCTCGAAAGATGAAAAATGTGACCATAACGTCATAAAAGTGGCTGGTTGTATAGGACCATCTCAATATTTGTTCACACACAATTAATTAATTTCAAACAAGATACCTTATCTTCTTCACCCATGAAAGCGACTAACCCCTCTACCACCTTCTTATCTTTATTTTGCATGCATCACTTAATTAATTTAACCTAATTATACCTATATATATGTGCCACTTTAATGCATCTGTATATATAAGAGTTTAGGGTTTAGGGTATTATATAGCTATATAGGGTTCACTTTCACTTCACACCAATTTTTGTTCCTCAATCATAATTAGCTTTTTGTACATCGATATATGCATGGTGAAGAAAATAAGAAAGGTCAATGAAACTCTGTTTTAATGATCCAAGTTTCAGAGAGCTTATAAGCACTATTTGCTACTTAATTATAAAATATTTAAATTTATCTAAAAAATTATAAAATATTTGAAGAGTTTATCATTAAGATGTAATGTTTTAATAGCTTAAAATTTGTTAATATATTTGGGTTATTGAGCTTGTAAGCTAGAGAGAAAATTGAAGTGGTATAAATTTGGAATTATACTTTATAAGCATATTATAATTATTTTTGTACAATATATTATTATATATGAAAAAATAAGTTGAAGTTAAAAAACTTATACATACTTATAAGTTGTTTTTAATAGCTTATAAGCTCAACTAAACACACCCTCCAAATAAGATTAATTTAGTATACTCAAGTTGTTGCTACAAAATACACTCCAAATAACTTAAAATAGACAATGGTAAAACCTTATTTAACCATATATATTCAATAGCCTAAATATGAGAATCTACCCACATTGATAATATGTCTTATAAAACTACTCACTCAGGGACGGACCCAGGGGGGGGGCTAGGGGGGGCTAGAGCCCCCCCCCAAATTTTAATTTTTTTTTTTTTTTTTTTTTTTTTTTATGTATATATATATATAAAACGAAAAAACAGGGCAGCAACTCAAACGAAAAAATAGGGCAGCCTGCTGAGTGCTGAACCCACCTTGCGCCGCCAGGCCCGCCAGGCTGAACACACTGGGTGGGAAATAATTTGTGATGAAGTCAATAGATTTTGTGAGGTGAATGCTATTTCTTTGATTGATATGGAAGACACGATAACACGACCTGGTTATAGAAGACAGAGCATCACCAATGATCATTATTACCGTGTGGAGATTTTTACAGAGGTATTTCTTTTAATTTCAAATATTTAATTCATTTTATTTATTTTAATTTTTCATGTCTTAACAATAAGTTATTATTTATTATTGCAATGTTAGGTTGTTGATTTAATCATACAAGAGATGAATAATCGTTTTTCTGAAGCTAGCACCGATCTACTAAGATGCATGGCATGTCTTGATCCAAGAGATTCTTTCTCCCAATTCGATATTAATCAACTCATGCATTTTACTACTTGGTATCCTGAAGACTTCTCCGCAGGTGATTATTTATTATTTTTTACAATAATTTCATAATATCTTTATTAATGTGAAATATTTAACAGGTGATTGTTTATGTCTTCCACAACAACTCCGTAATTTCATAGTACTTGTGCGGCATCATCCTCGCTTTTCTACGATCACTGATTTGGGAAGTTTTGCTCAAGAAATGGTTAAAAGTGGCAATCATTTAATTTTTCAATGTGTTTATCGTATGATTGAGTTGACATTGGTTTTACCTGTAGCTACTGCTTCTGTTGAGAGAGCATTTTCTGCAATGAAGCTCGTCAAAAGTGATTTGCGAAATCGTATGCAAGACGAGTGGATGAATGACAGTTTGATCGTGTACATTGAAAAGGATATTTTCTCAACAATTGATAATGAGAAGATATTGCAACATTTTCAGTCGATGCGTACACGTCGCAATCAATTGTCATCACTTTCTCAAACAGAAACAACTAGTTCACCAAGTATTTATTCTTAGGTTATTTGTAATGTATTGAACTTTTATAGCTATGTTATTTCAAATGTATTAGAACTATATTATCTATGAAAATATTGTTTTTTATTAATATTATTATTATAAAAATGTCTAAAATGTACTGAATGTCCCCAAAAAATTTTTCCGGGGGCTACCGCCCCCGAACCCCCGTTGAAGTTCAGCCCCCCCCCAAAAAAAATCCTGGGTCCGTCCCTGTACTCACTCATATAATATGTCTTACAAAACTACCCAAAACACAATTGATGTTGATAGGTGGGCATTGAATTTTGCAAAAGTTCTTACACTTTACTTACACAAGTACAATTGTGTAAGAAAATGTGTAAAAAAGATAGTTAAAAATTGTTCAAAATCTGAGAAAATGGCAATAAAAGCTTACTCACGTCACTTTCATGTACTATAGGTTTGAAAAAAATTTAAAATATCAATACAAAGGCAAAAAAAAAAAAAAAATCATATTTATGTATATTGTGAACATAAAAAAAATTCAGAAGGCAACAGGACTAAAAAGTCGCCGATAAACCCTAGCTGCCTGCAGAAACCGCGCGGTATTTTCACGCTCTATCCACGGGTAATTTTATAAGACATATTATCAATGTGCGTAGATTATCATATTTAGACAATTTAAATTCCCCCTCTATCCAATACACGTACTTTTTTTTTTTGGGAAGTTGGGGAGGGGAGCAGTGAGGTTTGAACCCGGAACCTCACTGTTCACACACAGGAGATCGCACCGCTTGGTGTGCCTTTGGGAACACTCCAATACATGTACTTAGTAGTAAGAAAATAATGAAATTGACAGTAAAAAAAGACGAATAAAATTGATTAATATTCTAATTAATGATGAGGGAATAGATATGGTGAGAGCGCGCGTTCAGGATAAAGAGAGACGACGACGAATCGGGAGAGAGAGATTAATTGTATGCATTATATATATATGTGCAGATGAAAAACATGGAGATGGCTGAATCGGACAATATAATGTAGCGACAAACAGAAAACAATAGAGATGAATAATTGTCATCTTTTTTTGAAAATAAGGACACTAATTAATGATAAGGGTAACATGAAATCATTTGACAAAGCCAACCAGTACATCATGTACTTCATACATATATCTCACTATATATGTTATAAAAAGTTATATATAGTGCTTCAATTATTTAAATTAAAAAGCAAACACAATTTGGATTGTAGCTACTCACAAATATTCTCCACACACACTCATCAGTCTCCATAAATTAAAAGAGGCCAAAACTAGGAGGGGCTACCAAAATTCCAAAAGATTTTGAGCTATAGATGCATGCATGTAGTTAAGTACATTGCAATGAAATAAATGCTCATTATTGTAAATGAGCAAGTCTTGCATAAAACATTGCGATGAAATAAATGCTAATTATTGTAAATGAACAAGTCTTGCATATACATATGCAGAAAACAATTCTTAAAATTAAAAAATGCGAACCAGCTAAAAGTCTAAAATGTATGAATTTAAGGTAGAATACGTATGAATTTGTTGTGTACGTAAATGTCTGATTTTCAAAAATTAAAATTTTCACTACCTAGTTATGAGATTCAAACTCAGGACTATATGAATTCATCTAATAAAGAGATGAATCAACTGATTTTGATGATCTAAGGACTGAAAAATGTTCATATTTTTTTTATTTTAAGAGGTGTTTTTATTTTAGCCTACTCTTACATACATATACATATATAAAATGGTTCAAACTATTTTTCACAACAAATTCATAATGTTTCATATATATATATGTGTATAGAAAATGGTTCAAACTAATTTTCGCAACAAATTCATAATGTTTCATATATATATATATATATATATATATATATATATATATATAGTACAATACTTATTTTATACAATTAGTAAATCAGGTTTGTATAATACCTACTTTCCATAATTCTAGTCATCCAAAAGATTAAGAGATAGATGCATGCGTGTAGCTAAGATGAATATATATAATGATACATTAAATGAAATAAATAATGCTAGCTACCAATTATTGTAAATTAACCAAGAAGCCGTGCATATACATATATATGTATAGTACAATTCGTACAGTAGAAAAGGCTGGCTAGTCAATCTACACCATGTGCAGACATTTATTCTTTTTCAACAATATATTTAATAAAAATAGAATATGAAATTTTGTCGATTTTCGAAGTGGTAAAGATGATTAGAGAATTCATCTCATCCTCCTTGAGCATCGTTTGGAAGAGACAAGCTGACTGCAGGTTTCTTTGATGGCTGCTGGCTGCTCTGTTGCTGTTGCTGTCTGTACATTTTGTTCAAGAATTCCATGTTCATAGACTGCTGCAAACACAACACCAGAATTTAATTTCAAAACTTAAATGGGTGGTTGGAATTATTGATATATATAATTAAATTGGAGATATTCAACAGTACTATTAAATGCCACATGATCAGTCAATGAAATACTAAAGGAAATATAGTAGTATATATATAGATGGTTCTACACTACTCAACCATTGAATTTATAGAGCTATATACGCACACACACACATATATATATATAGGTGATCAGGGCTACGGTATAAACACTTCTTAACATATAAAATACGAACTAATGTATGAATTATGTGTAGAACATGTATGATTTCGCTGTGTAAATGTATGAATTACGAAAAATAATTTTTTTTGTTACCAATTGGATTCGAATTCGGGACCATGAATTCATCCAATAAGGTGATGAATCAACCGTAGATCTTGATGATCGAATGACTTAAAATGGTTCTCCGTTCTTATTTTATTTAGTGGTTCTTATTTGAACCTCTCCTTTTATATATATATATATATATATATATATATATATATATATATATATATTCATCATATCTCATTCAACAAGTCATTAAATTATATATTAGAAATGAATTTTAAGGTTTTAATTTATTTTTATTTGAGGACGCTAATTTAAATATTGTTGTTGAACAATTGTTTCAATTAACCATAGTCTTCGTCAAAAGAAAGTAATGAAATTAATAGTATTTCGTCTCCGATTAATCTAGTATTATTAATACAAATCATGCGTATATGACATTCAAATAAATTTCACTTAACCTAGCCTTTGCCATTAAATAACAACAATTTAATTTGAATATATTAAGTGAATTAACGATGGTCGATCGATGGCATTACACTATATATATGTATGCATAAACTTGTGTGCATCCGTCCTAAGTAATTTAGTTTGGGTTCATCAATTTTCAATTAGGGTTTATTAATTCCATATTACAAATAAAATTAATTAGGATGGATGCATCGTTTATCTAGAGAAGTTTAAATATATTAATACAACATAAATAAAAAATCATAAATACGTACTTGAGCAAGAAATGTGTTGTAGGCATCGTTGAAATTAGGCATGGAGGCACTAGCTGCGGCCACATCAACGTTGGCTTTTAACGGCGTTGGAGGAGGAACCGCCGAGGGCATGGCAAAGGGCGGGGCCGACACAAATTGAGGCGCGGCCGCAGCATGCATGAGGGGAGGGAACGAACTTCGAGTCAAATTATTGGCGTCGAGCATTCCCATTCCCATCATTCCTACGTTCATTCCCAATCCCATGCGTGCTAGCAACGACATCTGAAGTTGTTGTTGCATGCCTAGAGGCATCATCACTTGAGGCATATTTCTTGCCTTGCTCATCATGTGAACTTGTGCTTGAAGTTGCTTTAAGTATTCGATCACCTCATCCAGCATCGATGCTTTATCGGTCTATATGCAATTTTATTTTATTTTCAAATTTTAAGTCTGTATATATCTTAATTTTTAGTGTCATATTATGTAGAAATATTTAAATTTTTTGGCAATAAATTAATATGCACCTTGCTCGCATTGGGCACCAACTTTTGGAGAGCCTTCATCTTCTCGTTGATTCTGTCTCTACGTCTCTGGAACAAGAAATGTTACATGAACATACATATATATTAATTAATACTATAGCTATAAAAAAGAGAAACAAGAAAAGGAAATGTGAATATTCTTTGCTCAACTTGAAATAGTTACATCTTATATATTATAAGCACATCAAGAAAGAAGCAAATCACACTTGAAATTCTCCATCGATCGTATAGATTCCCATAGTTCCTGATCATCGATCAATTTTGATAACTTCAAATTAATTAATCTTGTAAACTTTCAGAATATATTGTTAAGTTGGATTGAAATTAACGAGAATTGAACTTCCTTAATTTGTATTAAGGGCATCTCCAGCGCTCAGCATTATTAATTACTCTTATATAACAGCTTTGACACTAAAATAAATCAATTTTCATTTTCATCTCCAATATGACCTGCTCTATTAATTATACAACAAAAATTGAATATTCCAAAAGATACTTTTTTAATTAATTCATTCGTAATTAATAGAGCGAAAGCTATAGTGTTGCGTCATATTTAGCGCAACGTTGAGCTTTAACGCTTCAGATTAATAACTCTTTTAACATCTCCGCTGGAGATGGTCTTAAGAGGGTGTTTAGGAGCTTATAAGTTGAATTATCCAAATATTTTATCAACTTATAAGCTCTTGAAATATTTTATAAGATCCTTACCGTTGTTGTAAAATTAAGGAGAGCATAAGTCACTTTTCAAATAAGATTTTTATTTTGCCAATCAAAAAAGGGGGAAAAAAATTCATGAACACCTTTCAAATTTGATCATGTAATTAACTAGTTACAAAATTCTTATTAGTGGAGATTTTAAAGTTGCATGGCCTTATCTTCTTGAGTTAGTAGAATTAAGTAATACTCCTGTATAATGTCTCAAGATAACTCATAAAATTAAATATGAATCGATAGATTTTTTAAGCACAAAAAATTGTATGTCATATATCGTTAATTAAACAATATTTGCCACGTAGTACATTATAATTAGGCACATGCATTAACCAATGTTTTATACACAAGAAATTGTTTCATATGTTTCACATGACGACATGTAATTAATATTAATATAAAATGCAGCAGAATGTAATAAATTTATTTGTATATATATATATATATATATATATATATATATATATATATATATATTACCCGTTCGGAGAGATTATGTATGGCTGCAGCACGACTTCGCCGTGCCGATGATTGAGAGCGGCATCTTTCCCCTTTTGCGACGCCTTCTCCCTCTTGATTTTCCTGTTGTTTTTTCATATTATTACTAATATTTCATATTTAATTTCCCTACTAATTCATGAAGGATAAATTTTTATCATTCTACCTAGATTCCTCGAGATGTTGTTGTATTTAAGTTTAAAAATAAAGAACTTAGAACAATATCTCCCAAAAAAAAAAAAAAACTTAGAACAATATATGTTGAGGTTCATTCATATTTCTTGTGAAGTAATTAAAAATAAATTAAAGTTGAGATATTTTCAAGAGTTTGTATTTATTCGCACATACACATTCATGCCAAGTTTAAATGTTGGTGAGAATTAATTGCATATGTCTGTATTATTCTGACACTCTTTCCTGTCATCACTATCATATCATTGCGCTTCAATACAGATCTCATTGTCAATCATCGGCGAAAATAACTAAAAACTAAATAATTAATTTTACAACAAAATTAAAAAACGTTTTGATTTGTTTATATTATTGTGCCTACTAAACTCCTGCCTCAACTTAAAAAGATTTAACTTTTTCATCATGCTATTACTTATTCCACAATTAACAAAAGGAATGTTTTATGAAGAACATTAATTCATGCATCCAACTTCATAAAATAAAACATAAACACACCCACATACATATATACATAGATTAATTTAATCAAATGACTTTTTATAATTTCTTTGCAATTTCAAAAGCAAACCCATTAAATTTAAAAATTTAAAATGTGATGCCAAGAAAACCCAAAACCCTAATTTATCACCTAAACCTAAAAACAGTGGATCATTTTATGGCATCACGTGGACAGCCGAGCTCCACGTTGGTGTGACACTACCACATCATCGATTGCCGACATTAATTAAAGATTAGCAAATTATTAAGGAATGAAATTTACCGAGGAATCTTGATAGAGAGAATCATCATCTTGATGAACCCTTGGAGTCTTCAAACTCCTTGTAGATTCGAAGGAGTTCCACGTCATCATGGTCGTGTCCATCTCCCGGCAGAAGGTGGCGCTGGCGCTGGCGCACGCGCTCTCCTCCACCGGAAAATCGGATCTCGCTCTTTTCCCGCTCTGCATTCGCAAAGCCGCCTCCGCCTGCATGGGGCGGCTCGAGCTCGACTTCCCATCATGATCCCATTTCTCTATCGGATAATGTTGTTGTTGTTGTTGTTGTTGTTGTTGTTGTTGTTGCTGCTGCTGCTGCTGCTGATGCTGATACTGACGTTGTTGTTGTTGTTGTTGTTGTTGTTGTTGTTGTTGTTGTTGTTGTTGTTGTTGTTGTTGTGGATATGTGTTTAAATTGGTTGTAGCTTGGTGGACGATGGATTCTAGGGTATGGTCGCCCCATGATTTTGTGGGATTTAATACGAGTCCATGCAAGCCGAGCTGCCCGTTTTCCCATGTTAGTTCCATCACGTTTCTGTTACACCTGATTTTTAATTTTGAAAATTTGAGGGGACATTTGAGTACATATATGGTTGCATTCATGGAATTACATAAAATTAATTAAAATAATGTACGAAAAAAATACAGGAAATTAATAAACCTGGAAATGGAACTCATGGATTTTTGTCAAGAAACAGTGGCAGATAGGGTGCAGGTAGTTTGTATAAATATTGGTAGAGAGAGAGAGAAGGGGGAATATTGAGAATTAGGATAAGAGAGCATATCAAATATACAAGTAAGATTTAGGTAGCACGTGAGAGGATCTGTTCCTCTCTTCTCCTTCTACCTCTAATATTTGCTTTTCTTCACTTGGATGCTTTTGATTCTTCCTTTTGCCTCTCTGTCTCTCTCTCTCTCCAAATGAGTTGGAGTTTGAAAATTTATCTATTTCACACACTCACACATAGATATATATAAATATTAGTATAATATGTTTTGTGTTGATTGGTCCCTATAGATATGTCAACCTCAAAATGATAGAGAATTGAAAAAACAAGACATGTGGTAGCAAGGAAAGCTGAAGAGGGATCAGGATAAGTTTTTGGAAGTGTCAGTCACTACCTCTCACTAAATCTTTAATTTATATATATACATGTATGTTGTTTGAAGTTTTATATATATATATGTGCATATGAAGTTTTAGGAACAAGGATTTAAGAAAATGAGTTGAGAATAATGTAATTTAATTTCTTATAAAATTAATGAAACACTGTTAAACTTAATGTATCAAATTAAGAAAGAAAATTGCTCATTCCGAAATTCAAATCAAGTGAAGCAATGATCACATTTTTCAATGACAAGTGAAAACTATGCACAAACATATAAAATCGTGATCGTGAACAACTAAATACAACACAAGCAAGATTGAAAATTCAACTAATGTTATTCATGTATTATATCCTGTTGTTTACTCCGATCACTTATTTATGCATTGATTTTATGAATTTATGCAAGGTTCTCACAGTTCTCACAAAAGATAGTAGAGCTCCGGCTTTACCCTTGGCTCGGGCTTCACTCGTGGCTATCGTAGCCCCTCCCAAATCCATGTGAGGAGTATCATCTCTCATCTGGTAGATCTTCTGTATCTGTTGTCTCTAACTTAAATTCGTGCTCTTTACTATGTGAGGAATCTTGGGACGATGTGGTGTTCGGAGATTGGTTGACGGATTTTGGATTTAAAAATCAGCAAATTCAAGTTCATTTACTAAAATGTGGGCCACCACCTTTTCATTAACTCACAGTTACTTTTAATAATTTACTCCCTCCGTCTCACTCTAATAGACTCGTTTTCATTTTCGAGACGTCCCACTCTAATAGACTCGTTTTCCATTTTGAGTAAAGAAAATGTACTTAATTGGTGTGGACCACACCACTTTACTCCTAAAAAGTAAGTTTCTTAATCTTCGTACCGAAAAGAAATGAGCCTATTGGGCTGGGACAGAGTGAGTAATGTTTAAGCATGTGGGTAACCCACCTTTATCTCCTTAATCAGCACTCCTTAATCCCCGTACCTAAAAAAAATAGGCCATTAATTATGGGACGGAGGAGGTACTTATTTATTACTCAATTTGTTCTATTTATATATGCTTATTGAAATTTACCTAAGGATTAAGAAAAATAATTGAAAATGAAAATGTACAAGTAAGCTTCTCAATATCCCTTATTATTCTTTAATGATGAATTAAAGTTGGATTCAATCAAAAAATTAAATAGAGATATAATAGTAAATGAGTAAAGTAGTATTATTTTTATAAAAATAGACCTATTTATTTGAGACATTCTAAAAAGAAATAGTCAATATAACTCAAACCAAAAGAGTCCCCCTCGTCCCAATCTTAGTTTGTTTCGGCATGATAATTTAGATGGGTATAATTAAAGAATAAAAAGTTAAAAAGTAGTGGAGTCTACTTTTATTATGTGAGATAAATAAAATTAAAGTAAATGTGATTAAAAAGTAAAAAGGTAAAAAGTGATGGAACTCATTTTTTTATTTAAAAATATTTAAGTAGCAAATACACCCTTAACGTTTATAGCAAAAATCAAATAAGTCCTTAACGTTATGTTTTGTGTAACTAAATCCATAACGTTCATAAATTGAAGCAAATAGATCCTCCAGACTAACTTATGTTAAATTGTCGTTACTCCATGGCTTCAAATACTCTACCTTCCTCCGCAAACAAAATTACGTGGAATTAGAGTTGCAGCAGCAAAAACAGAGCCATCGCCATGGCTGAAGCTTTAAGAATCCTCCGAATACCCACTTTCTCTTAAAATTCACCTCTCCAGAATCCACTCCCAAGGCAGTATCGTCCCACCTGCCGCCAAAAGAGGCGGCAATCGAATTCGGTGCTATGTCGATATTGTTTGAGTGCATTGCGCAGAGACATTGGTTTTTTAAGGTTCAGCGCGCTGGTTATAAGGCGAGGGCAACATTTATCATCACAAAGTTGTTTGTTTACTGTGGAATTGCTGCTACAACTTTAATTCCACACAATTTTGTTTGCCAGAAGAAGGTAGAGTCTTTGAAGCCATGGAGTAACGGCAATTTAACAGAGTTAGATTTGAGGATTTATTTGCCCAATTTATGAACGTAAGGGATTTAGTTACACAAAACATAACGTTAAGGATCAATTTGCTTTTTCTTAATAAACTTAGGGATGTATTTGCTACTTAATCCTTACAAATAAAAAAAATACTACTTACTACAGAACAACTTAAAAACGAAAATAGGATACTTATTATGGAACGACGGGAGTTTTTTTTTGTGGACATCCATCGGTCTTTAACTTTTTATTTCATCCACTGAATAATCTCGGCCTCAATTTAAATTCTAGGCAAGTACATGAGAATGGGAAAGCAATTAATAAATCCCTAGCTATTGACGACACGTTGGTAAGTTGGTTCCCTATATTAGGCTCCGCGATAAACAATTTGATTTTCGTCCCCACTTTGCCATAAAATTAATCACAATTTGCAAAAATATACGCATTTTATATACATAAACTATTTCAACAATCATTATTCCAACGATGTGGACATTATATTTATCCCCTATCGATGAAGACTCCACCTTCTCATTTCATATACTTATTTAGCTATTGCCAGAAAATGTATTGAAATATATTTATAAAAAAATGTTACATATATGTATAAGATTATAAAAAAATAAATTAGATAGAAAAACTTATTTTTTCAAAAGTTTATTTTGTTACACATTTTAAAATAATGTATAAGCTCGGTCAAACGCCCTCTAATCTAATTAATGCTAAAAAAACTCACATTATTTACACACTCATTTTTCCGACAGTATAATTCATTTAGCAAAATTATGAATCCATCATAAATCTATAATGATTGAAATTAATTCTTATTTTCATAATTGGACTCATTTTGTACATCTCCGTATATAAGGGTTGGTTATTATGAGAATTGCATTTTTTGTGATTCACTGAACGTATATAAAGTCACTATTTGCACTTGAAAAATGAATTTTTTGCCCCTTGTGGAATTCAAATGCAAGTGATTCATCCATCCAATAAAGCTAATGCATTCATCATAATTTTTTTATGATCGGGATGAAAATGGTTATATGTTCTCACAATATAATTAATGGTTCTCATTTGAACTCTTTTATATATATTAGTTATTAGTTATTGTGAGAACTACATTTTATCTGAAAATATGAAAATATTACACTTAATGTTTAAAGATATGTTGCATTCGTTGTACAAATTTACTGCAATCGAAAAAATATATCGTTTACTCAAATGTACTAAAGTACAAATATATTTGGGGCAATTGATGTCGATTTGTCAATCCAAATTAATAATGTGTCTTCTTCACTAATATTCAAATTATTAAAAAGTACAAATTAATCTTTTTTATTTTTTTTAATCCAAAATTATTGCAATGGCATAGGAGCTTATAAGCATTTTTATCTCTAACTACAATAAATATATCACATATATCTCACCATTAACTTTAGGGTGTGTTTGCTTTTTATCCCTCTAAATGGAGGGATAACAAAAATTTATGTCTTTAAATGTTTGCTTTCTTATCCCACATTTACTAAAATGGAGGGATAATATTATCCCTCCTTGAAGTGAAAATAAAGAAAGAAAAATGATGTTTGTGTAAAATGTAAGATAATTAAGAAAGCAAACATTTAAGGCATAAATTTTTGTTATCCTTTCATTTAGAAGGATAAAAAGCAAATAAATTAATCATATTAAATAATCTTAAAATCGGAAACAACAATAAATTAATCATACATCAGTGATGGTTGTATTATATCAACATCAGTCTATAATTGACATGACATTTGCACATGATTCATAAATCATAATCTTGATTAAAAGATACTATCTCTATCTCACGAATCTTGATACGTTTGGTTTCGGCACGAGAATTAAGGAGTTGTAGATTAGTGTTTTAAGTGTGTAGTTAATAAAGTATAAAAGTAATAAAATAGGAGAGAGAATGTAATAAAAACGATAAAGTAGGAGAGATAATGTAATAAAGGTGATAAAGTATGAGATAGACCTTATTTGAAAATGTGTTAAAATTCGTAAGATTCGTGGGACGGAGGAAGTATTCTATTAGAGATTTAACAAATAAGAAGTCGGCAGAACGTTTTTTTGTGGACTTTTAAGTAGACATTGTAATTTAATGATTTAAAATTAGATGTAGAGGCCGCTCGACATTGTCCCTATCAAACGTGCGACATGTTATTGGTACATTTCAATCAGTGAACAGCTTATGACCATTTTGACTATTAATGCCACGTTTGATTTAGTTAGAATATTATTGAAATAGTAGTATAATAATGATAAGATGAGATCCATTTTTCAAGATGAACATAATGTTGACTAGTATTTTTCTCGTGTGATGGATGCACAAAAAAAAAAAAAAATTGAATGTGATTGTGCTGTGTATTAAAAGAACATAATTTGATCATGTATGTAGCTAGATAAAGATTGAAGAAATGAATAGTGAATATTAGGCCGGGAAAGGCTTTATTTTTATTTTTTTAAAAAAGATACGAAACATCAGTTTAAAATATTGAGAAGAATATATTATTACAGAAAAATATAATAATTCTATTTGACATTATTTAAATAAATTAACAGTATATATTTATTTAATTATGTGCAGGAATTATTTATTTAATTATTTAATTATTTATATACACATACTTGTTGTTATATTTTCCTTTTTATATATTATTCATATTTTTCCTGATTTTTAATTAGTTTTGGGATATTTAAATATAAACTTTTAATAATAATATAGTTTGAATTTTTAAGAGCCCAAAATTGTTATATTAAATGACGGCTATTAATTTTGTTATATTGATGATTTAGTGATATTTGCTCAAAATGAGATTGACTTAAATTATTTGCTTTACAAGCTATAAATTTAATTATTATTATTATATATATTTAATTATTATTATTATTATGAAATACTCATTAAATTTAATATTATACTAATTAAGTTAATAATATTATTATTATACACTATTTTAAATCAAATACTAATATTTAAATTAACAGATTTTCTTGTTAATTACTAATTAATTAATCCAATTCATAAATAATGACATTTGACATTTTTAGATAATTTAAAATTTTAAAAATAATAAAATATATCGTTGCCAATGCATCATACGGCGGACTAATTAGGACAAAACTTGAGTGTTTGATATGTATAAAAGGAGATCTTATATACAGTCAGAAATAGACTTTGTCCTATGTGATACATTAAAATTTATTCATTTCCATTTTCTTTAAATCTCCTCATTTACAATAATTATTTTTTATTTGTAACATTTAAATTGTATATTCAATTAATGCACACATTACAAAGCATAATTTATGGAAATTAATTAAAAAATAAATATATTATTCTTTCTTATTCTTAAGAAACAAATATATATATATATATATATAGTAATATATTATTGTTTTTCTTCTTATAAAACAAATATATAAATATATCAGGTGCATTTTTCATGTTTAGATGCATGCACTTCCACTACTTTTATGAGATAAAAATATCTATTTATGCTTATATATAGGGTAGGGTTAATATAAAAACCCCTCTTAAGATGAAAACTAGGAACCAATTTAAAGCCATTGATTTAAATAAAATAGAGGGCTGAGATTAAACTACAGATGCACAATTTCGATTGCATAGATGCACGGTTTCAATTGCATAAATTGCATATTTTTTAAGTGCACAGTAAAATATAATAGATGCACAGTTTCTTTTGTTGACTAAATCCTAACCATTAGATCTAATATTTAAAAGGTCAAGATTAGGTTCATAGTTCTCATTTTAACAGAGGTTTTTATTAGAGCCTTATATATATATATATATATATATATATATATATATATATATATAGGGGTGGGCTAGAATAAAAACACTCTTAAGTGTATAAAATATAAACGTTTTTTAATGTACGAATTTTATCCAACAGGGTTACGAATTCATCCAACATGATTACGAATTGCGAAAAATAAATTTTTGTTACCTTTGGGATTCGAACTCAGGACCACAAATTCATCCAACAGGGTTACGAATCAACCGTAGATCTTGATGATCTAAGGGCTGAAAATCATTTATATTTTATACACTTAAGAGTGTTTTTATTCTAGCCCTCCCCTATATATATATATATATATATATATATATGTATATATATATTATTTTAAATAGGGACTTGAGCAGATTATATGAATTAATCAACAAATTAAAATGAGAAAATTCATAAATTTTATCTTCAAATATCAATTCAAATATATGCATGAATAATAAATTTATCTAACACGTTAAATCCAAGTTGAATTTTCAGCAGTTGCAGCATATAAAATATATCAGCTTTCATTCATATTGCTATCAAATTAATTAATGAGATGATATTGATGTCATATTGCAAAGTCCAAAGACAATAGATCTATGACATCTGTGCAATATATATCCTAACATGTTAGTTACTCTTTATGATCACTGCTCACATTTAAATTATATTAATATAATTATTTTATTTTATAAATTTATTTTGATTGCAATATCTTGATATCACAAAAATTATAAATGGTCGATGAAGTTCGATTTGTTTTTTAATATATAATTTATCTTAAGTTGAAGGAAGATAATAATTTGAGTTTTGATTTCTATGTAATTAATTTATAGTTAATAATGTCAATAATAATTTTCTATAGTATTAGCTACAAAATAAAAAATAATGATACTAACTTAGATTAAACGTGAGCAATGTTTACAAATACAAAGGGCCAGTAATGTATCATTCTTAATGAAAGCAACTTATGGGGAATGTGCTAAAGCTAAAGGTGTACAATCGGTGGAGAGCAAAGAGGAGATTGCTCAAATCTGGACGGCTTTGGCACCTCATAAGGCAAGAGTGACGGCATGGAGAGTTGTCTGCAATAGATTACCAACTTGTCATAACTTAATCAAAAGAAGAGTCCCGATCGGAGAGGAAGAGAAAGGATGTAATGCGTGTTTGACGAGGGAGGAAACTACTGATCATATTTTTCTCCATTGTCCGAAGACCGATCTTGTTTGGGATCAGATTCAACAATGGATCAAAACCGAGACGGCAAAGCCAAAATGTATCGTTGATCACTTCAAGTCGTTCACCGGAGGGGGTCAAGGTAAGAAAAACAGAAAGTTTCTTCAAGCTCTTTGGATTGGAACTATTTGGTTGTTGTGGAAATATAGGAACGATAGTAGATGAGAGAACAAGAATTGGGGAGTGCTCTCTCTTGTTAATGATATCAAAGGAAGAATGTGGAGCTGGAATAAGTTGTATCACATTGTGGAGTCAAATGTACCTTTTTCCATGTGGTGCTCTAATGAGTATTCACCTCTGGTTTGATGTTGTTTGGTACTTCTGGTACCAGGTTTCTTTTCTTGAATAAACTTTTGATTGATCAAAAAAAATGTATCATTCTTACATGAATATATAACAATTTATATGAAAACATTATTTCATGAATATAATACAA
This sequence comes from Salvia miltiorrhiza, assembly GCF_028751815.1. Lineage (NCBI taxonomy): Eukaryota > Viridiplantae > Streptophyta > Magnoliopsida > Lamiales > Lamiaceae > Salvia > Salvia miltiorrhiza. The sequence continues at coordinate 70,398,764 of NC_080388.1, forward strand.
TACATGCATAATATAGTTGATCGTTTCGTTTCACATCGAACTCGAAATTTCTAAATATCTCTTAATTATATACATCTTGATATTAATTTCGGGAAAATGAATATTCTTCGATCAATCATAATGTGCATAATTACAAGTTTCATATGTGCATATATATAATAATATTTCTAAAGTTCATATGCTTTACAATTGGATTTTTTTTAGTTATAAGAGGTATCTATTGTATAATCTTCCAACAAATTGTTTATACAAAAAATATTCATAATTTTCAAATTAGTTGTTTTTGTTTCTAAATTAATATTTTTTTTTCTGCGCACTTAGAGCATCCGCAGCGGTGGGTGCGATGGCCGGATCGAACCCGGCCTATCGTACCCACCACCGTTGCCGCACCCGGGTGTGAAGGAGGGGGGCGTTGCTTCGCACTCGTGAATAGTGGGAGCGAAGGAGGGGGCGTGTAAAACACGCGCCCCTTTTCGGCCAAAAAAAAAAAGAAAATTAGAAATAGCCGTTTTTGACCGTTTTTTTTTTCCCGTTGCCGATTTTTTTTTTTTTTTAATTTCTATACCCCCTCTATATATACATATACAACCTCATTCTCTTCTTCATCCTCTATCATTCATCCATTCTCCTCATTCATCCATTCTTTTCATCCCGTAGATTTTTAGGATTTTTTATTTTATGTTTGTTTTAATTTAAGTAATTTAGGATTTTAATTTCTTGTATTTCTTTTATTTCTAACAATGTAGGATTTGAATTTTAATTCAATGAAATTTTAATTTCTTAATTATTGTAAAATGGAAACTAGAATAAAATTAATTCAAAAATAAAATAAAATCTAGTGCACCCAAGTGAGTGCAATACCATTGTGGGAGTGGGTGCAATAGAAGTGAGACCCATTCTATTGCACCCACTATGGGTGCAAGCATTGTGGATGCTCTTATTAATCGCCCGTGTTTCTTTGGGGCAGGATACTATATAGGGCCATAGGCTATGCGTTTATTTTGTCACCAGTATTTTTTAAATATATTAATTTTTCAACTGTAATTTATTTTCACGTATGATTGGCAGTACTTATTGGGAAAAAAAAAAAGCTATCCTAAATTAACCGATCCTCTGTAACAGGAGTTAATTAGCAAATGAAATATACTCCAACCACAAAATCTAAGGCGTTTAAATCTATCTTTATATAGATAGTGATGGGGAAAAAGAAAGCATATACATAGATGAAATTCAACCATAGATTCTCTCTCAAAAAAAAGAAATTCAACCATAGACGATATTATATTAAATTATTCAGAGTGTTTATTGTATGGGTCCTCAACCAATTGCAAGTTGCAAATGATTGGTTCTTAGGGGAAGGTAGGGACCATGGCATATGAATAATCAAAGATAACATATCTTCATTGGACCATCGTATATTCCATCATTTATTTTATTTCTACGGTGCTTAATACTCAATACATATGAGATAAATAAATAAACCTTGGGTTTTATTTTCATTTTTGCCTTCAAAATTGGGCAAAAAGAACCAACAATTAGGTCAAGTATAGTTTATGACTATAGTCATTATATAAAAAAAAAGAACTAGAGTTTTCGTTTGTATTTTTAAAACCTCAAACTTTGCAGGTATGAGACCATAAACTATACTTTGTCACTGCTTAATTCTATATGCACTATAGTTTGGATTTATTTGGGGGAGCAAATTATGGGATGAAGACTATCCTCTTGCAAATAGTAGTAAATTTAATAGTGAGACATAAGTCACATAATATAGAGAAGACAAGCTTTCAAAAAAAAAATATAGAGAAGACAAATGATGCAAAGTGGGACCAGGCACACACATATATATATATATATAATTTGTAAACAGAAGTTGCAGATAAGGAAAGGGCTTAATTGCTTCATTTTTTTATTGTGTATGTCAGCTGGTACTGATACTCCATTATTCTAACTTTTTCTCAAAAAAGAAAGTTGCATCCTTTGCCCAAAAGCAAGAGTCATTGCAACAAAGAATCCTCAAATATTTTATTGGGATTCAAGAAAACAAGTGAATCCATATATCGATAAGGTAAAGATTTGGATGTAGGAAAGCACTTCACCCCCATCCATACAAATTTATGTGCATAATAATTAATTTTGATTAAATTTTTAGCAAACAACAAATTCGTAAGAAACCATCTATTTTTTTATTTAATAAAGTTTGATATATACCTTCAAACAGATGGAACCACAACTTCTTTTACATGATATCCTAACTTACATTTCCTAAACAATAATGCGTAAATTAATAAACTGCAGAATTTAAAATCTTCAAATCCTAGTTTTTCGAAATAGGTTGTTTACATAAGATGTTGGTATTATTCACACAGCAGCACTCTCTCTCTCTCTGTAAAATTCGTGAAGTTTGCAGTTGGGTGGCCAAACTTGGGCCTAATTATAACCGACTCGCAAACCCAAAACCTCATTGACCATTAGAAAAGGGCCGATTTAAATGCGTAATTACAAGCCCATCAAATTGATTATTAATTCTCGGATCGGCCCAATAGGCCTGAGTTTATTTATTTATTGAATTGTGGGACGGAAAATCTTCAAATTCCTACAAGATGTTAGTAGTATTCTTCTTCTTCTTTTTTTAATTATTTAATTTAATTTATTTTTGTGATCCAATTAACTTATTTCTGCTCTATGAACATATCTAATTCATGTAAAAGCTAGTTTTAGAAGAGAACTAGTATAATCTCCCGCGATGCACGGACCACCATATATTTATTAATTTTTAAAAAAATTTAAAAAAATATTAAAATATTACTGAGTTAGATTACTTAATAACAAAATGTTAAATTAAATATTAGTATTTGATTTAAAATAGTTTATAATAACAATATTATCAACTTATTAATAAGTATTGTATAATAATAAATAATTAAATACGTATAATAATAATGAAATTTATAGATTGTTAAAATAATTTAAGTCAATCTCATTTTGAGTAAATGACACTAAACCAATAACAAAAATATTAGTTGTAATTAATATAACAATTTTGGGCTCTTAAACGTTCAAATTGTATTATTATTAAAAGTTTGTATTTAAATAGCCCAAAACTAATTAAAAAATAAAAAAAATACGAATGATATAAAAAGAAAATATAACAACAAATATATTTATATAAATAAATAATTTGTACACACAAATAAATAAATCTATATAGTATTATAGATTCTAATTTTAGGATATATAACTATTCTTTTATTTATAAATTCATATTAAAATTAATACAAATCTTCTTTTTTCTATTTCATTAAAAAATACTATAATTGAAAAATGTATAATTTTAAAATAATTATAATCAAACAATCATGTAAATTCTTTTTTGAATTAAAAATAAATGACACCTACTTATTTTTTCTCCAACAATCGAAAACAAAATGAAAAAAAAGTATGATGTTCAACATTATAAATAAATGAGGGATACCAAAGATTAATTTTGACACTTTAACGATATTAACTTATTTATTTCAAATTTATGGTTATAATTTTTACATCGAATTAAAAAGCTTTTGATAATCTTTAATTTAACATCCATATTGAATATTTTTTATGAATCAAAGTTAACGATTTTTTTGAAAAAAAATAAAAATAAAAAATAGTGGGAAAATTGAGAAGAATGAAAAAAATTTAAAGATAAATAACACCTATTTTATGAAGTATTATACTATGTAGATATAGATTGTTGCATGAGTTAGTTACATGATCAGCCGCATGATTTGTGGGTCATGATATTATAAACTATATTCTCGTATGATGGGTAGGTTTTGTTATTAATATTTAATATAATAAAGAGATAAATATGTAGTGGGTAGTTTAATTTACAAACATGAGTAGTTAAATAAAAACTGCCGTATAACTTATACCCTAAATTTACTTATTTAATTACCATTTTGCCATAAATTTGGCGGCAAAAATTTTTGCCAAACAACCGCGTTTTCATATAATAAATAGATTTATTATTGCAAGAACTCCATATTCTCACAACTTCACAAGGACCGTTGACGAAAGTTTGATAAATTTGAATTTACAATTATGACAAATATTACGCACGCCCCCATAGTAATTCTTATTCTTAATAATGGAAATTAAGATAATTTAGAGATTAATTATATAATTATAATCAAAATATTAATTACCGAAAAGTGAATAGTTTAATTTTTTTCTTATAAATTATCCATTAGTATTTTTTATTTCAAAGTATAAAAACAGGCAAGGTATTATTTGACAGTAGTAATTGTAAGTGAGTGACATCCTTGGTTCCCGCTCCACAGCAGCTGCTCTCGTTTCAAAACAAGGCACTGATATGGAAAATCGAGGAGAAGATCAAATCACAGAAGAGCAGCGGAAGCGGGCCGAAGCGAACCGGGCCGCGGCCCTAGCCAAGCGCAAGGCCATCCTCTCGCTCACTGGACAACCCGCTCATGACTGGAACCTCTCCAAGTACCGCAAGCTCTCTCCACACGCTAATATCCCCCTTGCCAAACAGCCCCTTACCTCTGGCTCGAGCGGCCCGCCCGAGAAACTCCGGGTCCGCCTGGAAATTTGCTCGCCCGATTCTTTTTCCGTCACTCCCTTCGCTGTTGAGGGTTTCGCGTTTCCCGGCGAGGATGCTTGTTTTGAGAAGCTCAGAGATTGTTTCTCAAATGTATGTTAAGTAGTCATTTTGAAACATTTAATTTTAGAAATTGTGACTTTAATTATTTATTTTGTCGTGAGTAGAATATGGAAATTTGGATCGGATTAGGTCGGTGGTTATGGAAGAAGCTATTCAATTTTGAGGGATTTATTTAGTGGTTTTTTTAGTCTTCCAAGATTTTGCATGATTGAGCTGGTGCCGTTGTGCTTGAGAGTATGATAACATGAAAGAAATGCTCCAAGAAGATAGGTTGAAAACTCAGTTTTGTTTTCTTATGGAATGGATGGGTTCATCACTTCGTCTTTCCCTTCACAATGTGCGTATCTGGTTCTGTGTGTTTTAGGGGAAGTGTTTTGATAGATGTTATGCGAGAGTGCAGTGGAGAATATGATTAATCTTTAGGAACATGACTTGGATTTGTTTACTTACTGCGGAACTGGAATTGTTTTGGGAAAAAAAAGCAAACATTTCAATTGTTTTCTTAAGTTTATGCTTTGCATGATTAATGATTTACTTCTCAAGAAACAATTCTTGGGATCCCTTTACTTCGGCTGGAAGGGAAGATAGAGGCCCTTTATATATTCATCTTGATAGTGTGAATTGGCAAATTTGCATTCTAATCTGTGTATATATTCGTCTGGTGGATCAATATTCTCTATTTACGCCGTGACCAGGTGGCTTTATCACACTACACACAGAACACCAGTGGTGGAAAGGCTTGTGTTTACAGGCTTTATGATTATCAGTTGGTCCTGAAGTCCTTAAAGAATCGTAAGGACATTGAATGTGAAGAGATACCTTGGGGTACCTTCAATGTTGTTGAGAAATTCTCGCATTCATTCATTTACGGAAGATGGATTCCATGCAGGCCTGAGCACCTCCCTGATGAGAAAGTAGATGGGTTGATTTCTGAGCTCCCAATAGCATTATTAAATGCTTTACTACCTTTTCAACTTGATGGTGTTCGTTTTGGACTGAGGAGGGGTGGTAGGTGCCTCATTGCAGATGAAATGGGTCTTGGGAAGACCCTCCAGGTACAAATGGAATTATGCATGTAATAGAATCTTTGAATCAGCTCTGTGGAATGCCCAGTTTGTGAACTGTTCCTTCTTATTACGTTCTTATCATTTCAGTTTGTGGAATGTCAACAGCTGCCAGTAATAATCAGATGAAAATAATATTGTGATCTCTAGTTAAGTCAACTTTTATCTGGTTACAGAGTTCCATTACCATGTAAATAGCATTAGGACTTCTACGTTTGATCAGGTGTATATCTTAGTCTAATTGTGTAGAACTTACTGAAGTTGCTGCACCAGAGGTGCCAAAATATAACTGGAATCGGAAATGATGTGGCTCTGCAAATATGAAAGAAAATCACATTTTTTGAATAATGGTTATGTACTGTGCCAGAAATAAAATTTCTCTAATCTGAAGTTGCAAATTTTTGTGTGATTGATACTCCTCCATTTCTACTTTGTTTGAGGGTGTGTGATGGAACCTGCTTGAATACATTATCTTAGGTCCTAGGATATTCCTAGCTTACAAGTCTTCTACTCTTGGCCATTTGGATGATCTATCAATAGTATAAAAGAATACACTTGTCAAATACAGTTGAAAAAACATGCTCACAAAAAGTGAGAAACTAGAGAAGTTGCCTTTCTTAGTTCTCAAGAGTTTCTCAAGGAGGATCTCAAACAGGTCTCATACATTTTTCTTTGTTCAACTTCCCATTTGTTTCTAGAAATTGTGCTTCACTGAAGTTGGGTTGTATTAATTCCCTAAAACTTAATTAGGGAAATTCTAAGGAAATAGGAAATTGTTGAAAGCAGGACGTACTTGAATAGTTTCAGTGGTTTCTAACTTTCTAATTAAATTTAACATGGAATTTTCTGTTTATTTGTTCATTACGGCTAGCTAGTTTCTTTTTTTCGGAATATTTATCTAACTAATCAGACCCTTGTTTGCATTAGGCTATTGCAATCGCAGCCTGTTTCATGAAGGATGGTTCCATACTTGTTGTTTGCCCAGCTATTTTGAGGTATTCATGGGCGGAAGAATTAGAGCGCTGGTTTCCTTTTTGTTTGCCTTCTGATATCCACTTAGGTATATTTCAATATTCACTTATTGCCATACCATTTTTAACCTTCAACAACTTGGAGTGTGGCGGAGATAAGTGCAATTAGATTTCTTTTGTAAATTTTTTGCACTGGGACCACACCCTTGACGAACACGCTTTTTCCTTCATTGCATATACAACTTGTTGTAATGACTTATGTTTGCCCGGTTGGTAATGTATGCTGTATGTCAACTGTATTGAATTACACAACTCATTGCCCCTTTGTTTGAACTTATCGTGACTCGTCATTGAGAATGGTGTATCCTTGCATTTTCTGATTCTTTCTTCATCCTCTGGAAGCAAGGGAGTGATATATTTGATTCATCTTTCATAAAGGCTTCAAATGAGAATCCTTCTTATTGTGAGAATTGTAGTAACTTATATGTGCAGTGCAGTAAATTATACGCCTTGTGCAATAAATTAACTTCGCATTGTATATCGCGATTTTGCGATTTTTGCTGAGTGTAAGTCTGGACTTCTAATAAGGATGCACATTAATTTTTATCTTAGTGCAGTAACTTATAGGCTCAGTGCAGAGTTTTCATAGTTCTCACTATAAGAAGGTTCTCTTTTAAACCACTCCCTATACATATATAAATATATATATCATTGTATTATATTTTTCCTGTCGCATACTGCATTTGTTTAAGCTGCTTCCATTTCTCCTTTCAGTTTTTGGTGGTCCAGACAACCCTGCAAGATTAGCTAAACTTCCAAAAATTGTTGTCATATCATACACCATGCTTCGTCGTTTGCGAAGTAGCATGCTGGGACTAGATTGGGTCACCTTGATAGTTGACGAATCACATCATTTGCACTGCAACAAAAAATCATCAGAAAGTGATGAGGTATAAACTTGCCATTCACATTATGCTTTCTAATGGAGATTGACACATCGATCCTTGTCATTTTGTTAAATTGTGGATACATGCATGCGGCATTTAGCAATCATATAGACATGGTCATTGGGCACCACTCAAAATTTTACTTTGTGCTAGCTCACTGTATTTCTATGTGGTCAGGAATGCTTTACCGTCTCTCTTCATGTCTTTCACAAGTTTTGCTTTTATTATACTGGATCAGAAATTGTCATTTGTCTGGTTAAATAACATGTAAAGTTGACGATTACACTCATCAATTGTTTTATTCTCCACTTTGCCAAGAAGGGTTTTATGTCTTTAATTTATTAAATTCGTCAGTTCGATTTATACTCTTAAATAATCGCTCAACTTGAAAAAGGCAATGCATCAAACCTATGCATGCACACTCATGAAATCGTGTGCACACACATCAAACCATTCCAGTGCCTTTCTTGGTCATTGTGGCTAGAAAGGATTTGAGTATCAAGACGAATCCTTTAAGGAGGTGTTTAGGATTTTCTTTGGGTCTTAAATCATAAAGCATTGAAGGCTTGTTTTTATTTTTTTGTTTTGTTTCAAGTGTTGCCAGATATTGGAGTTGTAGCATTAGCAAGGATATTATCACTTTTTGGGTATATGTCATCACTTGTTACTTGTCCTTTTCCAAATAATATCTCTTGGATCTAGTACATTTGTATTTCTCTTTTAGTTTTGGCTTAATTCGACCAAAACTTTTGGGATGTAGTAAGCCCTTCAAAGTTGTGAGCTTTTCTTCAATCATATGAAGTTATTGCCTTAGCTACTCTTTAAAAAATTCTTCTTTTTTTGCAGCTACAAGCTGTGCTTGATATGGCTACGAAGGTCAAGCATCTCATTCTTCTCTCAGGAACTCCCTCTTTGTCAAGGTTGTTAACATCATCTTTTTGGCAGCATCACTAGCAATATATTGACAAATACTTTCTCTTACTACTTATATGTCTCTTTGTGTCAGCTGCAAATGCTAATACATGGTTGCATTTTTTCCTAGGTGATAATAGGCCTTTTGACATTTTTCATCAGGTAAATATGTTATGGTAAGTGGTTCGACATTGTATTAGCAGGAGCTTTGGTATGCCTTCCCAGTTATATTTGTTAATTGTTATGCATCTCAATTTGATGCAGGCCAGGTTTGCTTGGGCAGACCAAGTATGAGTTTGCAAAAACATATTGCTCTGTCAAATTTATCAAGGGTCGTCAAGGAAAAGTTTTCCAGGTGCCTTTGGCTTGACTCTTCTCTAGCTATTACCTAGCACTGAAATAATTTTAATATACATAAATACACGAACTTTCACCTGCATTTACTAATTTGTTTATGGAGTAATTGCGCATAAATACACGAACTTTCACCCAATTTTGGTTTTGCACATGATCTAAAAATTCTATCTCCAAATATACGAACTTTCAATTGTTTTGATTTTTCACACAGTTGTGAATTTCTATCGAATTAATGCCATCATGGCTAGCTGAAATGGCCTAGACATTCAACTACTTTCTTTATTACATTGGCTTTTTAAGCCATGCAGACATTTAAGGTTGTCCACCTCGACATTAATTTGGGGGCAATTGACAACTGTGAGAAAAATCAGAATAATTGAAAGTTCGTGTATTTGGAGGCAGAATTCATGAGGAAAACCAGAATTCGGTGAAAGTTCGTGTATTAAGGCACAATTACCCCTTTGTTTATCTTCTAATCTCATGTAGCTCCAGCAAGTTGTTTTTCTTTTTATGATATGTGGTTATATTCTTTACCTAAATACCCCCCGCCCCACCCCTCGGCCCTCGAATCTTTGAAACATTTCTACTTTTGAAATGTATTATATCACCATCTCTCCTTTGTAGGATTTCTCTAAGGGGACACGCTTGGAGGAATTAAATGTTCTACTGAAGCAAAGTATAATGGTGAGTCATTTGAACCTCTCTTCCCTACCCCCTTTAATTATATAATTTATATTTGAAATTATGTATCTTAAGCCTTCAAGAACTGCAATTTATTTTGTTAATGAATCTGGACATTGTCGTAAAAGAAATCCTTAAAAGTTGGAAGTTGGACTCTTCCAACACAGTACACCAGTTTCGAAGTGGTTTTTGTTTGATTTACAACTAAACAGATATGAGGTATGTCTTCTGAAATATGATAATAAATGTTGCTGAAGTAAGTTGGTCAGTCATTTTCAGTCACACTGACTATGGGGCCCGTTACATCTAGTTCTCTTAAAACTTTGAATTTTCTTTTGTACTCTTGTTTACTTAAATTTCTTCTTGCATATTTTGAATAATTTGTGATACTACAGATTAGACGCCTAAAGGAACACGTTTTACTCGAACTACCACCGAAGCGTCGGCAAATCATAAAATTGGTTTTGAGTAAATCAGATATTAATTCTGCTATGGTAGCTCTAGGGCTTGAAGATGTTGATGCTACTGCTGAAAGTGATGCTGAAAATGCACCTGTTCCCGTTTCCGATGAAGATCTAGGTATGATTTCACATCTTTTAAATGAATATGCTGGAGTTGAGAAGACTTACTGTTGGCATGCAGTAGACTTACTGGTTTTTAACAAATCTTCACTGTCATGCTACCCTCAAAGCACCATGATCTCTCTTTAACCTCTTTTAGATGAGATAAACATAGGATGAGGGTGCATTTGCATTGCCTTACAAGAGATGAAATCTTTGTTGATTTGGCATTACCTGGTGTAGTTGTGGCTTTGGGGATATTCGATGGTTACTATGCCAAAGTCCTGTCCACGCTCATATTTATCATTTCAGATAGAAATGTAATACAGAAGACATATTCATGAAGAATATATTATATTGAAGTATGTTTAAAACCTTTTAAGTTATTTGGGGGGCAGTGGCTTATAAGGAATGAACTTCTTGTTTCTCTGTCCATGTAGATTGTGATATGAATAAGAAATTGTCAAAAAAGCTATCTGCACTTGGTTTAGCAAAACTACCTGGATTCTTTGAGTGGCTCTCTATACATCCTATTATGGTGGAGGTGGATGGAGAAGAAACCAGACAAGAAAGTTCCAGTTCGCACAAAATGATAATATTTGCCTATCATCATAAGGTGCTTGATGGAGTACAGGTCAGAATAACTTCTTAGAATGACTAGTTGTTTTTAATCCCTTTTACGCTTAAGTTATGGAGAAATGTATCTGGACATCATTTATTGTCAAAGATGAACATCAATATATTTTTAAAGAAGTGTCCTTTTCTTGTCCTTTTTCCTCTGAGAAGTATAAATTGGAGTTGTGTGTCAGTTGTTTGACTTTTAGAATATCTGTTTCTTCCAGTTCCATCATTTGAACCTCCCTTCCTCTCTCCATATGGTCCTCCCTCTCCATATATATATAAATGGAAATTTCATCCTTGAATGGAACGTGACCAAGAAATTGATAATTTGATTGTGCTGTTTGCTGGTTCAGCATATGAGCCTTTAATTGTGTGCCTAATTCATGTTATAAGTTAATCTCTCAATCTATTAATATTTTGAGATGTTATATACGTCAGACCCAATGCAGTTCTGCACCTTATGTGGATTATATAATATCATCCTTCCATGGTGCAAATAATGAGGGCAACTTAGCGTAATTGGGCAGCTATAGATATTACTATGGTCATATCTCATATAGGTGTTAGTATTTCAATTAACACTGCATTATGTATTCAGGTGCTTTACTGTTTTCTGATATTAAACATGTCTGTATATGCATGTGATCTCTACCTCTTTTGCTATTACTCAGGCATTTCTCTGTGAGAAAGGAATGCAGTTTGTTCGTATTGATTGCACTATAACTGGTGTTGACAGGCAGTCAGCTATCCAGTCTTTTCAATCATCAAAAGAGGTTCGCTTCTGTTATTCACTTCAGCATCTGTAGAAAATTTATGTTTCTTTTGTGGTGTTTATATATTTTCCTGGAATCTTCTTTTTTTGGGATCCGACTGCTTTATTCATCATGCTGCCTAATTGTTAAAATCTATTCCTCCAGGAACTTTAATAATAGTCTTTCAGCTGCTTGTGTATTGTAATGCTACTGTTCCTACATTTTTGTTCTACATTAAGTCTTCTATCAAATGATTTTGTATTATGTATTTAACCAGAGCAAAAAAAAAAAATAACAGAAGTCTGTTGTTCAATTTCTTTCAAGGCCCTTACTTATGCATAACGACTCTTTGGATTTCATTAGGTTAAAATTGCCTTGATTGGCATCCGTGCTGGAAGCACTGGTCTTAACTTAACGTCAGCAGACACTGTTGTGTTCTTGGAGTTACCCACGAACCCTGCTGATATTCAACAGGTGCCTTTGTATTTTTGCTTCTTTTAAGTTTCTGATTTTGAAGCTCCACATCGTCATAAATCTCCACTTCCTTCATAAGGTTTAAGGATTCCACTGGAGGTATATTGTTGATGTTTGGTAGTATGGATATAGAGATTCTGTTTTATCATTGTGATTCCTTCACAGAGGAATCTCAAAACAACTGGACTATCATACTATGTTCCTTTTTGTTGTCAATTTTATTCTGATGTTTTCATTTGTTTATGAAACATAAAGTGCCTTTTGGGGATCGTATTTGATCCTTGTTTTAAATAGCAAAATTGACTCTTTTAGTAGATTAGCCAAACACAGCAATTAGGTATTGCAGTCTTTTCTCAAGTACTTATTCAAGCTTGTTCGTTGTTTGAGAAATAAGAAATTAGGCTGCAGACTGGGGCCTAGCACCACAATGGGGCTAGGCAGTGTTAGGCGGGAAAGAAAAGTACTATTATGTTGCTGATTGATGTTAATTTTTAACAATGTGTACAGAAGATGATGATATGTTAATTGTAAGAAAGAATTTCAATTAGCATCATTAGATGGTGGTGGTGCATTCTTTAATTGGGAGTATCCGATTTATGATTGGTCACAAATTGCTGGTTAATTTGTTCTGGTTGTGACCTTTCGATTGAATATATTGAGGCAAGTATATTAACAGATTTGTCTAGGTCTGTTGGAATATTAAATATATAATCTAATATTAAAAACATAATCTTATATAGTCTTCACTTTTTAGGGGTTTGATATCTTTGCCTCTTTTGAATTTTTTAAATTGATTTATATGGAGTTCTTGCAAATAGTTGCTGACTGTGTTAGCATGGCTGTCTCACGTCCTGTTTTGGAACATGGCAAGGTGTTTATTGTTAATGATGCTTGCAGCGTTGTTTATCATCTAATAATGTTTGCATACTAAGTGATGCTCTTGCACTCTTTAAACATTTGAAGGCTGAAGATCGAGCTCATCGGCATGGACAGAAGAGAGCGGTGAATGTATACATTTTCTGCGCAAAGGTGGCTGTTTCAGCATACAATATATTAGCTGACTATTTTCTTCAAAAATTTTCTCCAGAATTTTCTTCTGTAGCATTTATATTGTTTGCTTGTCCCATCTTCTCCTGTAAATTGTCAGGATACTTCAGATGAGTCACAGTGGCAGCAACTCAATAGGAGTTTACTTCGTGTTTCTTCTACAGTCAATGGGAAGCGTTACGCTATATCAGAAATAGAGGTATAGCTTAAAGTAGTTATCTTTTTGTTTCAGTACTTCTAGAAGCTCCAGAGGCGTCAGCATGTTGTTTATTGACATTTATGCAATATGCACAGACAGTGCCAATTGATGATATAAATTTGGCACCCACCTACCAGCAGTTACCCATGTACCTTCCTAATTCTAAATGATTATTTTTGTTTAATTTATCCTGTGAGATTTACGCAAGCATGTTAGAGAAGTTTTATGTCAAATTGATTTTGTGAAGATTGATTTAATGATTTTCAGTTTGCGTTTAATTGAAAAGGTCTAACAGTTGAACTGACTGCATTGAAGGAGAAAAGATTGCAAACTGATTCTGCAAAACGTTTTTGTTACTGTTGACTAAGAAAAGTTCCAACGTGATTAGACACTCAAATACCTAAAAGAGAACATTTGATGTTCAAATACGACTTCCTTGCTCTCAAATGCCAAGAGAAACCCCTCTTATTTGGTGCTGGATAATTAGGGTGCACTAACTATTTGCGCTCATTATATGATGTGAGTTTTCCATAATGCAGTGTGATATAAGCTTCTAATTTTCAGGCGGAGCCGACTTATAAGTGTTTTTGTTTTTTCCTTTTCCCTTTCCTTGGAACCCTTGTAGGCTTCTTAATATTCATAAGTACCTTACTGTAAATTTATCTTCCTTCTTTGGCCTCGAATGCCGGTTTATTTCAAGCTTGAGATTATTCTGTTTAGTTATTACATGACCTTGTGTTTTTTCTATTGGGTGTTTATGCTGCTAGGTTGAGGGTGTTTCTTCTCTAGAAAGCGCTAGAAGTATAAGTGAGAAGAGTAAGCAATCCATGAAATTCCAAGATGCTTGTGGAGAGCAAGAACCAGACCTTCCAAAGGCATCATCTGATATGCATGTAGAGGTGGATAAGGGTTGTGTTGAACAACATGAAAGTGAAAAAACATTAAATGGAGATGGATGTGTCAACAAAGTTGAATGTAGAGTGAAAACTGATATCCAGCTAAGCACTCTTCGCTTTGAGGTATTTCAATGTGATCCATGTTTCTGCATGCGCATGTTGGTGTGGGTAACTAATTATTTGTGAAAGAAGCAACAAATTATGAATCTATTATATATCAATAATATAAATTCAGCAACCCAAATAGTATGAATCCAGTTGGTGGAAGCAATCATAAAGTATAATGATACAAACGGGTGAGGTTAGTGGAACAAACAATGCATCTTAGAATAAAACTTTCTTGATTCTTGTAAAAAATATTTGTAGGAGAAAATCTGTTGTTTCTTGTTTTTTATTCTAAAATTACATCTTTCCTCTCTCTCTCTCCTTCCTCTTCTTTTCTGGATGTATCGGTAATATAGTGAAAACACTGTAATTCAGCAAATATTGGTTAGATATAATTTATTCCTTAAGTTCTTCTCTATTCTCAGGTGAGCCAGCAAACTGGCCGGATCCATTTGTATTCTTGTACCTCAGGAACACACTGTAGACCAAGTCCACTTTTTAAGAGTTTTCGGCAAGAGGAGGTTGAGTGCCGTTCTCTTGCAGATGAACATGAGAAATCAAGTGGTGAATCAGTTGACGATAATTCAGTATACATGGAGGCTCTTATGTCTTTCATCAATGAATGGAAGGAGCTGAGGCCTATTGAGAGGAAGAGATTGATCAATAAACCCTTACAGCTTCCACTGTCTTGTGAATTATGTTATTTGAATGAAAGTCTTAACCATGAAACTGGGGTACGCATTTGAAATAATACTTAATCATCAGTCAATCTTAACCTTTGATTTATGTCTTATGCATTTTTGACATTCAATCATTTTTTTCTTAAACAATCCAAATCCTCCAAGAAATTTGTTTACCACAATTCTGCTTTTATCCCTAGGGACTACTGAGAGGTGGCAGCAGCAGGCGTAAAACACCTTTAGCTGAGATAGGCAATTCATTACCATCAAATGCTGCTTGGAGAAAAGTCAGTCTGTGTAGTGGTCATGGTCAGAAAACGAAAACCTATACTCAAGCTTGGTCTGACATGGATGAACCACTCTGCAAACTATGCCAGACTCCTTGCATGTAGGTCTATTAAATTCTCTTGTCCTGGTCAAACACATCGCAACTTATTGATTGCGTCTTTCATGGCACAGGGGAAATGATGCCAAATTGCCCCAATTCTTTGAGGATCTTTTCTGTAGTTTGGATTGCTTTGAAGAATATCGCTCACGAACTAGCAATAAATTCCTTCGTGAGGTTTGGACTTGGATCTCGTACAGATTTAACCTATATAATCTATATCAGGTGTTTTGTAGATTCATTTTACTATGATTAACTTGCAGGCCCTTTTTAAAATTGAACATGGCATTTGCACGAATTGCCAACTTGACTGTCATCGACTTGTGAAGGACTTGAGAGTTCTACCAGTTGAGAAGCGGGAAGCCCACATTAAAAATGTGGCTCCAAATATTTCAAAACACAAAAAAATGTAAGTTCACCCTATGTTCTACAGCATCAAGTTGTATTCAGATTTTAAGGCTTTCATAAAGTGTTGGTTATACTCTCACTTGGATGATCTTTTCTACTCACTTGAAAATGGTAGATTGCTTCACAGCGCACATTTATGTGTGGTGGCCTTATACATAATTTAATCACCTTACAGGACACTTTGTTTATGGATTAAAAATTGTGTGATTAGTTTCACATATTCTTCAACACTGGCTAACTTCTCAGAGCAGAATCTCCATAGTGATTGTATAGCAAGAACTTGTAAATCCGCCATAATGCAGTCTGAAATTTCTCTCGAACTTTTGATGTATATATGCTGTTTGTTTGGCATGTTGCAGGCTAGCCAAGCTTGTTCAGGACCCTATCGAAGGCAATGCTTGGCATGCAGACCACATCATACCCGTGTATAAAGGAGGAGGTGTGTGAGATTCGTCCCCCCACCCCCACCCCCCCCCACACACACAGGGGGCAATTTGAAAATAGATAACTCTTCTCTACTTTTGCTTGTTCTCTCTTCACCCACCTCAGAATGGAAGTCTGTAGTAGTCATATCAGCAACTGCATATGACCAATTCATCTTGGTGTCCATAATGGAAAGAATTTAAATTTCTTGTGAGAAAGTATAGTGCTTTGATTTAAAGAATTTTTCACTTTGAATTCCTCAGGCGAGTGCAAGCTGGAGAACATGAGGACCCTCTGTATTGCTTGTCATGCTGATGTTACAACTGCACAATGTGCTGAGCGGCGTATTGCTAGGAAAAAGGCTAAGAAACAGCTCAAAGAGACAATGAGCGGCCTCATAAATAATGAAAAGCGGACAGACATACTAAAGGTGCTGTAGTTCTTGATACACACGGATACATATTCATATACATATAAATACTATATTTGGTCAGTTAAAACATCCATTTGCTAGCATCGCTGTGTTTTGATCAATTACTGAGACTGAGGTTCGGGTATTTGAAGAAATGCACCATGCTATATCTCTGTCGTCAGAATTGTGTTGCTAAATGCTATCTCATTTCTGATTTCCTATATATGTTGCCTTGATATTTTGTAAATAACCTGCTGATTTACGTTGAGCTTGTTCACATTGTGCCTTCAGAGATGTGATCAAGAGTCTCGAAGTAACATATTGGATGATGATCTACTAATTGACATCCCCGGGAGTGCATATTCTGGACCAAACATCAGCAGACCCAATGAGCAAAATCAACAGCCAGAAATGCTCGGTCAATCTTCTTCAGAACATATGTGCTCAGGCAGTGGTGATGACAAAGGAGTTGTTATCAAGTGAGAAAATTTGCCAAGAACTGGAATGTCCATGCGATCCCACCGTTCAATCTGCTAATAACAGTGAGAAAACAGGAGTCATGATGGTTGAAAGCGGTGGTGTCGTGGTGAAGAATGATGAGAGCTCGAGTTCTGGCCTGAGACTGTAAATGCTACAACATATTTTGGAAATAAACCTGTTTCTTCTCAACATGATTTTGTGGCCTACCCCAGCGTCCGTGCACAGAAAATGAGAAAGGATGGCGTCGAGGGAGCACCCTACCAGCTGGTCAAGGTTGTGTTGTTTCGACATCAGGTGTTGGAAGTCCTCAATTTCTTTTTTTGATAAATTACATAAGTAAATAAAGAAATTCAAATACCTTGTGACGGAGGATTCGAACCCAGAACCTTGGGTCTTGGGCATTAACCTCAATTTCTGTATTTATGTCCTATTGAGTCATGTTCATTTCTCGTTTAGCTCAATAATTGAGTTATAGTCATGGTGATTTAATTTTAAGTCATTCACCACTCATTCTTCATTGATTAATAAGGATCAATAGTTATCATAGCATGATGATATAAAGATTGGATTATATTTGTATACTTCATTACATCCCTAAATCACTATTCGTTGCTGATTGCTCATACTGCTAAGAATCTTTAAAGGTGTTTGGTTGAGAATTTTGGAATTGTATTATAGTGCAAATTAATGTTGGTTTCAAATTTGGGAAAATATATTTTAACCGTACTTACCCAACCATATTTTTGAAGAAATTATTTAGAGGTAGTTATAGCTAGAATTAACATTTTAGTGCAAAATATAACGGCATAAAATAGACAGATTTAGGATAAATAATAGTTGAGGATTCTCATCTGACGTACGTTGTCTACATACACTAGACTGGGATATTAGAATTTTGTTGAAATTTCAATTGACATTAATAAATTATTGCAATAAAACTGACGGACAATAAATATAAGCACCTCAAATTTTAATAGAAATAATGCATTATTTGTATAATTAATATTGTCAATAGAAGAAAGGGTGCAAAACAGATCATAAAAAAATAAAGGAAATTCATAAAGAAACATTATTGAATAATACAATTTCCCTTCCTAATTTCACTGTAAATGTCATTCAACAATATCCATTAATGAAAACCAGGTGTAAAATAATTCTCATTTCTCTGTTTTTGGATATAAAATCTTTCTTTCCTAAAAGACAATAAAATTGTGTATATTAGTATATATTATGTATAATTAATTTGTCATTTCGGACCAGAAAAAAAAGTGTTCACTTCAAACTAATTCAGTGTTGCTTGTATTAACCTCTGCTGTAAAAAACTGTTCTGCTTTTCCGATGAAGCTTACCGGAAATCTCGAGTGCAGCATCAACGTGGAAGTTTCTGAAGCAGACTGAGCAGCGCCCATCTGCATTTCTTCACTAACCTTCACCAATTTGCTGTCTCTAAGGTTTCTAGACTTGATACTTCTCATGTTACCTGCTGGAACACCACCACTGCCTCTCTGAGGAAAGAGACGAGCGCTCCTTGAATAGTTCCGGTTGGATTTCTGAGATGCGTCAGCTTGAGCTTTTCTTTCAACAACAATCCGACTCAATTCACCAGCGTCCTCAGCTAACGGGCCATATTGGTTTGGAATGCTTTTGCACGATTTGAGTGACGGGAGGAGCATGTCCATGCTGAGCTCCTGCTGAATAACGGCCTTGTTCTGTTCACATCCGTATGAGGCAGCTACCAATGTGCCGGCTAAAGCAGGCATCAATTCTGGATTGCTGAAGAAGACAAAGGGCAAATCGCAAACCTGTTGTTTTTGAAGCATAGTTAGATTCTCTGACGTTGAATCAGAGGTAATATATGAGATTTCGAGCAAGTCGACTCCTCACCTTGTGAAGGATCGTAGGGCTCTTTCCCCAGCGTAGGACTGCTTGATTTTCGGAATGGAATAATGCAAAATAACCAAGAAGTGCCAAAGATTCTAGCAAGAGTGTTCCAATCTGCTCATAATATACAAGAGTTTTCTTTAGGAAAATGGATATAGATGTTGAGATTAAATTTTAATTTTCTTTCACCCCAAGGAAAATTGATAATTCAAAATAAAGTACTTTCAACTTTTCAAAATTACAGGTAAAAGAACAGCTCAAGCAGTAAACAACTAAAGTAAAGTTGCTATTTAATACTATGTTGATGCAACAGAATTAACAAAACTCAATATCTAGAAAGATTTGAAACCTAATAAATTTGATGGAATCCCAATGAAAATTGGCAGTTGAGCAAAATTGATGAGTTGTAGACACATAAAATCATAGAAAATTCATGTCATCTCTTTTACATCTTAATTTTTTGAAATTCAAGCCTTAAAACATCAATCAAAATAAGAATATATAAACATTAATATAAGCTAATTAACCGACTCCTGAATCATACATACACTACATTATTTGAAATAACCGAAAAGGAATAAAATTCACATCAGTCAATATATGGGTAAAAATGAAGTTCTAAGCTTATTAAATAACTAGAATATATAACTCCTCATTGGAAAAAGAGAATAAAAAAAGAAGAATGACGTGATGAATAAATCAATAAGTTATGGTTCATACTACCTCATAAGAAAAGACCAAGAAGATGAAGAAACTTGGCATGGAGTTTTTATGTATGTAAATGAAATTGTAATTGCCCAGGTACCAAATATGACATTACTCCTAAAAAATTAGTATTAAATAGATACTATGAATTGTAACTATATAATTAAATTATAAAATTATGATCATTACAATACTATCCTTCAGTTAATTACTTTTAAGGGGTATGCTAAATTCATGAAAAATTGTAAGCAATATCACACTAATGAAAGTAATAGATTAATACAAAGTTATATTATTACCCCTCAACTAAGTATCTACGAGGGATAGTACATTAACATGTAATGAAATTTGTAATATTTAGATTGGACTCTAGTAACATAAAAGAATCAAGTAAGATATTCCCTTATATCTACTAAGTACTAAGATAATCATTATGAATATTATTTAAAATTAAGATATACTTAAGTATTTGAGAGGAATATAATAGGCTGAACCAAATTTGTACTCCCTCCGTCCCATTTGTATCGGCCCCTTACTTTTGGATACGGAGATTAAGAAAGCCTTTATTTATGAGTTAAGTAGGTGGAGTGCTTTACTTTTGCCCACTTAGGAGTCCTTATTTTTGCTATTTTAATAAATGGGCCAATACAATTGGGACAGCCCAAAATGGCAAGGGGGCCAATACAAATGGGACGGAGGGAGTAAGAAATAAGGCTCTTCTAATGTAGGTAATGATATAACTATACAAACATAAAAAAAATACACGGTTACCATATATAAACATAATAACATGGCATATACTAACAAAACAGTCATACAGTGAATAAAAATTAGTATTTCTTAATTTTTTAATGTCAAGGACAGGGACTTCAGATATACAGTACAACTTTTCTAGAATATCAATCTAAAAAAAAAACTTAAGAGAGGAGATCTTTTAAATTAGTAAAACAGGATTAGACTTTTAAGTGACAACATAAATCTAAGTCTAACATGAGACTATAATATTTGACATAGGTTTCCAATTCATGCAAACAAAAAAGAAATGTACAATTACCTTATCATTGGTAACTCCCCAGTTACTTGTGCAATGAGAAAGGATAAAACTCATCAAGTGAAAGAACTCCATTTTAAGATCTGGTTGAGCCTGAAATCGATTTTGGAGACGAAAATCAATTTTCAACTGAAAAGCTGTTTGAAGGGAGTGGGTTGGAGTTGGGACTTACCAGCATTTTCTGGATGAAAGATATATCTATTAGAGCCAGATTGTTCAAGACCTTCAGAACTCCCGTCGCTACTTCCTCAAAATTAGATGGAAGCACGTATGAGCTCTGAAAATGGTTCAAAAAACTATTTAGGGTCAAACGTCTTGAGATTTAGCATGTTTATAGCACACGCATGTACACACACACAATAAGTAAGCCATATGAGAAATGCTATCTGAATACTATCTGCATAAAGAGCAAAACCTAAGATTCAAAGTTCAAATTCGTTAATATTGGTAATCCAGTAAAGCTGGATTTTATCATTGCTGAGCACAATTACACATATTTAAATAAAATTACTAACAGCTGACAGCAAACAAGAATAAAATACAGTGCATAATAAGGTTCTGCAAACAATGCAAACTATGATATGCATGGAAATAATTACATCCACCCGACCTGTTCAGCTGACAACCGGTTATTGCCCTGCAGTAGCACAGCTGTTAACATGGAAGGAAGACATACTAAGCCCGTCTCAGACATTGCCGCAAGAAGAAACGCTGCAGGCTGCTTTGCTTCAGAGCTGTTTCTATTTTTCAGTTCAGCGCTATTACTTACACATTTATTGCTATCCTCGGCAGCAGAACATTGATATTTATCTTCCAATAGATCTCCGGGTGACTCACCCATGGCATCTTCAGAAGCAACGTTCTCAGCATCAAGAGAGGTATCGCATACGGGAATTTGACTACTTGTCACCTCAATATTTGAATGTCCATCTTTTCTACCCTCCAGCACATTCAGCAAATCTGTAGGTAATTCGCCAGCTGGAAAAGAGGGCACGTTCTTTATACTAGATTCACGTCTTAAATCAGCAGTCCCAGAAAATTTTGCCTCTCCAAGTTTATTTCCTTGCGTAATATCATTCGGAAAAGAGTCCCAGTCTATTGAGTATGACTCTCGGAATTTGGAAGTCAGAACTGTCAATAAATTAATACCTAGGAGAATAGATGAAGGGAATGGAGAACCTTCCACCTGTGGTCTATCATAAAGAGCAAAAAGATCTCTTAGCCGGTGAATAATTTGGTATGCAATAACGAGCTCTATCAAACCATCCTGCATCTGAAGTTGGTAGTCGTTACAGCTTATGTGGTCGACAATTGCTGCAATAGTCCAAAGGAAACCATCTACAATTTCTGAAATTGACTCCAAATTTCCAGTTGACACTTTACTTGAGACGATATTAGTTGGACCAGGAATATTTGATGATGCCGCCATCTTGATATAGTTCTCAAGGGCCGTCGCCAACATTGGAATAAGTGGGGGCAAAAGATTCTGTACAAGAAAATAGCATCTGTTCGCTGGCGTTGCCAACACTACTTTCAAAAGCCTTAAAAGATATATAGTAACCTGGCAAGCTTCAGGTTTGGATGTGTGAGAAGCAGGCAGTGCAGAAGCAATAAAATCAAGCAGACCGGCTTGTCGAGAAGCCTGCAACTCAGCATCCCTTCCCTCCAAATACTAAAATTGAAGAAGAAAAAGGGAATACAAGTGTGTCAAACCTCATGTGTAATTGATAACCTCAAGGAAAAAAGGAAAAAATGATAGATAAAACATGAAAAATAGTCAACCAAGTACTTCGAGCGAAAGTTAATACCTTGATAATTTCAGCAGTTATCAGTCCAAAATTAGCAGCACCATCTTTTCTTGCTTGGCGAAGCTTTTGCAAATCCTGAAGCCACCTTCCAACTTTTCTCCTAGCAGTTCCAACAGCAGTCCTATAGCCAAGGCTACAACTTTCGAGTGCAGCTGAAGGCTCAGGAAATTCATGTTTTAGTGACATAAGCTTTTGTCGTATTTTTTTAATCCTTCGCTTCAGTGAGTGTTGCAACGCCTCACCGTTTAAAATACTAGTACCAGATGAGCAACTACTATCATTGGTACGATTATCATCGCCATTGCTGTAAGGAGCTGACCTAACTTGAGCTTGGGTTTCTTTACCTGCAAAGCGTCTCAATAAAGGCGAAGATTGATCCCTAAAATCCATAGATGCTCTTTCTCGAATTTGTTCTAGATAAAATTTCCGCCGCTGTTCGCTTTCACTGAGTCTTTCAGCTAATTTCTGAGCCAAGAGTTCAGCTTCCTCCTGCCGCGCTTTGGCTCGGATCTCTTTCCTCCTCATGTGTTCTATAGCCTTGGCTTCACGGGCCGCACTTGATGCTTTTCTCTCTTCTTCCCTTCTAACTTGAGCCTCTTCCTTTCTTCGCTGAGTCTCTGCAAGCCGCTGCAACTTCTCAGCTTCAATGAGCCTTTTACGTTCCAAAACAGCCTCTTCCCTGGCCATGTCCTCTTTCTGTTTAGTTTTTATTACCTGAAGTTTCTCTGCTCTCCTCAACTCGGAATCATGAAGCTTCTTGCGCAATATGTGCTTTTTGTTCTCTTCATTCAATGAGGTGATAAACCGTACCTCGTTAACTTTACTGGTCTCATCACCAGCTCTTCTCACAACCTGAGCTATATAAGCTTCATGCCTGGATTCACTACGTTGATGGCGAGCATACATCGACTCTCGCAACTTATTGCTGCGAACAGTTTGCCATTCACTTACACGGTTCACTTTCTCTGATGTCCGTTGAAGCCTCTGAACTCTCTCGTGCTCAAGTTGAGCTCTGATTCTGGTGGCACGAGCATGTTTCTCTTCAGCATCTTTTTTAAGATCAAGAGTAGATTTTTTCTTCTTCTCAGGCGACATAAGTTTATCATGCAGAACACGAACTCGCTCAGCACTTTTCCTGCTTAAGCCAGGTGAATATGAGAAACGGGAAGACCCACGAGGAGGGATTGCAAGTATGTCCTCCCAATTTCTCTTCTCTTTCCAAGCATCCATGGACTTCGCCGAAATTCCATTTCTCTTCTCTCTTTCTCTTTCGGGAACAGGTCTTCTCACTGGATCAGCCAACTTCATATTTTTCTCAGCAGCGTTCTCTATTGGGGTTTTGCTTTTTCTATGAAGGAACTTCTCTGCATCAGAAGAAGGTCCATGTACTTCACTGTTGTTCTTTCCATTACCAAAGGGAATAGAACCTTCTTTCTGAGGTAATTTCGATGCCCCAGAACCGGGTTTTGAATCATGGTTTTTCTTTTCTTTATTTGGGTGCTGAGCTATAATTGACACACCAGTCTGGTCAGTCACCTTCGAAATTGATTCTTTAAAGCCACTCACCAAATCATCATTTTTAACATACTTCTCCAGATCCACAATATCCCTTGTTCCAAATTGGCAACTCTGACAATCAGACCCCAGATTGTTAGAGTCGTGGGAACGTTCACTTGTTCTCTCGCGCTGTATTTTCCGGAAAGCCTCAAGAGATGAGGACAAAATTTCTGCCCTGTGTGGTGAAGTTGTCATTCGACGGACCTGCCATCAGATAAAACACTTGAGCTCTCAGGAAACAAATACATACTTAGAACAGAAATTGATGTCAATTTGTGTCTAATGTCATAAGCAAATGAAATTGAGGAGTTCAGACAAACCCTACGGGAATGCATAAACATATCCTTGATTTTTTAAACGCTTTTTTAAGCATCTTGGTCACTTACAAAATTTCATGATGAGCACTCACAAAAGGAAAAAATATTCCACAAGCACTATAAAATGAAGTTAAGAGTATTAATACTCATCATTGCATGATAAGAGAATTTAATAAACTATTTCTCCAACCAAATGTATTTGTTGTTGGTTACTCATTTTACTAGTACTACAAGTAAATGCAATTAAATAAAGACGGGGAAAGCAAAAATATACAAAGATTAAAAACCTAATGACAGGACATTTGAATTGAAACAAGCAGGAAATCAGACCTCCCATGAGAGGGCATGTGGTCTGCGATGATCAGACTGCATTACCAATGAACCCCCATCAGAACCATGAGACAAGGAACTTTTAGATTTCTCAAACGTTTCTACTCTACTATTTAGTTCTCTAAAGTCCAATGCAGCCTCTTCAAGAACGAGACTAGCTTCTTTCATTTGCTCAAGATCACATTCAAGTTCACAGAGAAGATAGAGTTCATCTACAGCCCTATTGAGGTTTTCAAAGAGAAAGCACCAAAGACGTTCTCTGAATCTTTCTTTGCTTTCACCCACGTCGTCTGAAGCGACAGCATCTGCATTCTGGGCATCTAGAAGACCATCACAATTTGCTTTACTTTTTTGATTGCTCAGTTCTTCAATTGGAGCTGCCAATATAGATTCCCCACTTTTAGGTTCATCAATTATCCGACTGCTTGTAGCTGAATCCATAAGAGGCACAGCTGAAACATTAGCTGATTTGATCCTTTCTAACTTTTTGTCGTCTCTGCACGCAATATTTTCTCCAGATGAGTCGTAGGTCGCCTCATTATCTGGCTTGAGATGCCCGTGCTCGACATTAGAACCTGAAATAGAAGTACTCTGACTAACTATTCTCTCACTAGTAATTTTCTCTTTAACATCTTCCGAAGACACTTCATTCACCTCGTTATCGGTTTCTTCAACAGATAAAGACCTTGGAGATGAAGAATGAGATTCTGGAACGATGCCAGGAAGACATTCAGCAGCATCATCAACCTTCATGGAGACCAAATTGTTATTTTTAACTCCCCCAAACTCAAATTCAGCTCCGGAAGCTTTCCCATAATGTTTGAGAGTTCCCTCATCCAAATCACCCCATTTGATTTTTGGCAGGACATTATCTTTGTGGGTACTTCCTTGACTGACAACTACTTTATGACTAGGATCTACCCGATTTTTAGCTACCAAATGAGATGAACCTAAATCTCCATTGCTTTGACTGACAACACGTTTGTCAAGGTAATGATCAATTGCCCCATCCTCATCAAAATTAGAAGTGGGTTTGGTAGCATTAGCACTGTCGTCATCAAGGCAACGTTGAACTGCCCCGTTACCAGTAGAGATAGAAGTGGACTCTGTAGCCTTGCTGCTGACACGCTCACGCACGGCACAATCTTTACCAGTAGTATCTCTTTGGCTTGTTGCATTTGAGCTACTCTCCAATTTTTTACCTAATGAAATTTGATTGTTTGGCTTGCTAAACCTCTGTTTTCCAGACAGCCCTTCAACCCAACCGTGTAATGAGAACTTCAAATTGCTTCTGTGTTTCTGATAAAAAATAAAAAAATAATGATCAAATGGATCAAAAGAAGAAAGAACAAATCGCAGAGGAATACTCCTACTAGTGGTCATTACCCCGAAAATATCTTAAAAGATCTTAAATGCTTAACAACACAGTTAGAGGAAGTCAAGGTCTCATAGTAATGCAAAAAACCACCACTGCACATTCAAAAACACAACCAATGATACGAGCGGATCGGGACAAGGGAAATCATCAAAGACATTCTGAGAATCAAATGTTATGACCACTCCAAAACCACGTACTCAGATGATGCGCATAGTCCAAAGTTCGAGCGACATAACCAAAGAGAAAAGGCAATCCATTTATCTCAAACAGGTAATAGATTATGCTCCTCAGTCACTACCACTTCAGCAACTCTATGAAATGAATCATCAAACAAGCACTACGCTGAAAATTCCATTCTTTTTCACACAAAGAAACATAATCGCTAAGAAAATGTCTGCCCACCACATACATAATTCAAAAGAGGCAATTAAATTCAATTTAAATCTATATCATATGAAAACACAATACATTATTCAACCTCCAAAATAAAGGGAACGCGCAAAAACAAACCTTTTTCACTTGCATCCATCCAGAAGCCTGATCATCTCCACCATCACTATTCTCCATCAAAAAGTTCAATACCCAATTTCTTTTTCTTTTTTTCTCTACAAATCAAAAAATGTCAATCGCACAAAAGTTTTCCCTTTCAACATAAAAGTAGAGAGTAAAACACTGTGAAACAAACGCATCAGCACCAATTTGTCCAATAAATAAGTTTGATGGCCCTGTATTTAAGATTTCAAACTACACATAGAAAGTAGATACCGTTGAATAGTGATAAATTGAGGGCCCCGGGCGAAAATGCCTCAGAAATGGCCGCTAAAGTTTGAATAGAAAAGCAGCCGGGCGCAGAGTTTTGAACTGATTGAAGGTGAAAATTTTCAAGAAAATGTGGAGTTGATTGTCAGTAGAGAGTTTGGTGTAGCATATTCACAATTTGTTTTTTCCTTTTCTCCTCAACGAGGAATGAAAAGATTTTGGGCGAAAAGAATGATCATATTCATGGGAGTCGGACTTCTTTTTTTTTTTTTTTTGAGGTATATACTTTTTAATTAAGAGTCGATGAAAAATGCAACGTAGAACAAAAATAAAAAGAAAAAGGATAAAAAGAGAATAATAATAAAAAAAAATGAGAGATTTTGGGAAGAAAGATTTCGATATCTGACCGATCTGTTGTTGGTATCGAGTGCGAGTCATCCACCTTAGGAGCGAAAATTTAAGATACCTATATCTACTAAATTTATATAAAAAAATATCTATTTTTATAAATATATACTTTCCCCATATGAGTATTCATTTAAAATTAACACAAATATTAATAAATTGATTGAGTGTAAGTGATCGGAATAAAGGTCTTACATTAAAAAAGAAAAAGAAAGGTCTCAGCAGGGACGGATCTAGAAATTTAATAATGACCGGGCGAGATTTCACCGGATGATTCTAATAAAGTTTTAATAAAGAAAACGAGTTGAATCTTGAATAATTATTTGAAATGACACAATTATGACCGGGCGAGATTAACATATATAGATAAAAAAAAATTAAAATCATACATTTATAGGTAACAAAAAAAAATTTTGACCGGGCGACGGCCTGGGGTGCCTGGCCTTTAGATCCGTCCCTGGGTCTCAGTTTTATTTTATGCTCAAATAAATTAAGTTATATATAATGTCTCAATTATTATTGTACTTAGAGACAACACCTTGCACATTTTTTTTTATAAAATTTACAAAATAGAGAACAATTTGATAGTCATTGGTCAAAAGATCTTCTATCTCTTTGATTGATAGTTCTTAAATCATTCTATTTTTCATATTTTTATTACACATTTTCAAGTTTTTCTCAAAAAAAAAAAAAAAGTAAAATCATCAACGTTTAAAAATATTTAAGTTCATTTACCTAATTTGGACCTAAAATGCTTGTGTTTTTAAAAATAAGTATTTTTACCTATTAACACTATTATTATTAGGGATCAATGTATGTTTTATTTATATAATTAATAATTATGCCAGTTATTACCCCATTCGTCCCGACTAACTTGAGACACAACTTTTGAGCACGGAGTAGTGTTTAATGTTTCAAGTGTTGTAGGTAATAAAATGAAAAAATAATTAGAATTGTATTGTGTGAAAAAAATGTGGTAAGTAATAAAGTGAAAAAGTGATTAGAATTTTTAATTAGTTGAGACGGCTCAAAAAGTAATACGAATCAAATTAGTTGGGATGGAGGGAGTAAATATTACACCACATATCGTTTTATTTGCAATTTCGACAATTTGAATTATTATAATTATGATCTCATTTATACATTTGCATGACGTACATATCTCATTACACCACATATCGTTTTATTTAGGCTTTTGATTTTTCTTCTTTTTTTCGCTTCTTATAATTTTTTATTTTGTGCGAGGTTCAGAGGTTGAGGAATAGATGGAGAATATAGGAATAGAATCCAATAAGCTCATGTGGCAAGCTGGGAGTCCCCCAAAACTTTTTTTATGAGAGATATTGGATTCAATTCGATTTATGTGTAGGTAATTTTTTCGTCCTTGTTTAGATAGTGGTTTTATCTGCGTGCGAGTAATTTTCTCACCTTTTTGTGGTGGAGAAATTATGCCTACGTGCGGATTACTTATTTGATTATATAATATATACCTCTTGTAATTATTAAAAAAAAAAAAAAAAAAAGCAATGAGTGTCTTAGTTCTGATAAAACCTTGGGTATAACAATCTTAAAAATTACAATTGTCACGTTAAAATTATAAATTAATAAATAAATAGAGTGGTTAATATTTAAGGGTTATGGCCAAAAAATACACGAACATTAAAAAAAGTTGCAATTTTCACCTGTACTTTCAATTAAGCTAAAAAATACATGAATTTACATACTCGTTACTCATGTATTTTTTTGCCATAATCCCTAATATTTAAAACTAAATTTTTTTCTCGAATTCATCGTGTAACGGTTTTTAAATTTATTTATTAATTTATTAAAAAATGGAACAGAAATAGTAGTTGTTAATCATTGAGCTTTTTTTTTTTTTAAATATATAAGCGGTAAAAAAACCTTATGTATATATATATATTAAAAGAAAGATTTAGAATTCAATTTTCAAATATTAATAGCACATATGGCCCATTTATTTGTTAGAAAAATAATGAATCATTATAGATTCATTATCCTATGTTTGTAAATACTAAAAAGATTATTAGGATTCTAAATTTGTATTCATTAATTAAGTATAACTGACTAATGTATGTAATAAAAATTTCAAAGAAAACAAGGTACAAGACAAGCCAAAGGAAGTGCCTTGAGAAGGTCGACATCGTTGTCCCTCAAAGATCGACGACTATGTCCTCGACCCTCGACTGCTGTTCCACTTCACTTAGCCTAATTTTTTTTTTGGGCAATCCCATATGACTTACATTGTTTTCTTTTTTAGTAATAAAATTTCACTACAAAAAATATGAGCATATATACTTTACACACTAATCGGCGTACCAATCCTCGATCTATTGTTGGTGTGGACGCTAGCTGAGGTTATCGAGTATGTCTTCCCTATCATGGAGAAGTCGAAGGAACTCTTGATACAGATTATGGACAATGATGGGTGCGACATATGAGTGTGCGGAATTTGTTGGCCTAGTTTTCATTTTATGTCGTCACATCCAACTTAGCATATTTATTTTTTAGTAATAAATTTTCACTAAAATATGAGCCCACACTTTGCATCACAAACATATATCCTAATAGCTTTATTCACCTCAACAATACAATACTCAGTTGATACCATACTCCCTCAAGGCAACAGTGAGGGTAGTGGTAAGGATTGGGTGGTTGCAATTTCCATCCACAGCCACTGATCCTCTATAACGTCAACGGTTTATTATCCAATTCACGATCTTCAATTCAGAAATAGATGAGATCTAAACACGAGGCTCTTTTATTATACATGTTACCGCACTTTTCGATTTGCGTCTAAGAGCAACTCTATACATATACTCTAAAGAGTATTCCTCAGCTTTTTCCGATATCTAGAGCTCTTCCTCTTTAGTTTTTTTTTTTTTTTTTTCAATTTAGCTTTCTGATTGGGTCGTGCCTCCATTTCCTCCTTGAACCAATCAATTTGAAATTTCACAAAAGTGATGATGCTGCTCTGGCCCGTATAAGTACAAACTGTGCACGACACCACCTCTTATTAGGGAATAAGAAACTAAAAAAATTACACTATTTTTCATGTTTTTAGGATTCTTATTATTTTTCTTATTAATTTGGTTAAAAATTCAACCTAGTAAAAAAAAATTATTTTCTCGTAACAGAATACGTGCCAAACAAATTATCTTGATTTAAAAAAAAAAAAATCAACATACGTAGACGTACAATATCGATCGCAGTATGCCAATGCTTTTTGAAAATACTCCATCCGTTCCATTAGGTTTGTCCTATTTTTTTGGACACGATTATTAAGAAGAGTATAATTAATTATGAAAAATATGTAAAGATGTGTTAGCCATATTATTTGCAGTGTAAAATCATTGCTAAATATAGAAATAGGACAAGATCAATAGAATCAAAAAAAAAAAAAAACAAGATCAATGGAGCGAAGGGAGTACATCGACTTTGTGATTTTATTTTTTTTTATAAATTAACAGTATTAAATAAAGAAATTTAAAGGCGCGCCCACATGGGACTCAAATCCAAGACCTTTGATCTTGGACATTAACCTCTTACCGTTTGGTTTACACACGCACACAACTTTGTGATTATTTTTTTTGATAAATTTACAATATTAGATAAAGAAATTAAATGGCCACGCCACAGGAGACTCGAACCCAAAACATTTGACCTAGGCATTAACCCCTTATCACTTGGCCAATACACACGCACACAACAACTTTGTGATTATTTATTTCATGGTGAGCTGTGAATGAGATTGCTTAACTAATATACTAATGTCAACGAGGTGTAAAAGTGCATAGATCTGGAAGAGAGAGTAGATTCTGGTGTGCTATTGCAATTTGCAAAGCTCTTCTGTTGTACTAAAAGATAGAATCTCTTCTGTTGTACTAAAAGATAGAATCACATTAATTGTTTTCCACATAGAAAAAATAATTTAATATCACTGCCTTAATCTGCATGCATACGTTAACTAAAATAACTACACAACAACAATCTTGACAGGCTTTTCTGCCCCTTCATTCACACCAGATTCTCTCTTTCAATTACAATTGAGTTTTCATAATTAATCTATTTTTATTTCGACATCATTGACGTACAACCTTTAATATGGAATATTAATTTGCAACTAGATAAATAATTGGGTGAATATTAGTTTAATTTTTAAACTATTTTGGCACTACAAATTATATCTTAAATTATTAAAAATATTTTTTGAACTAATTAATTATCGACTTTGTACCAATTGCATATTCCATTTATAAAAAATTGATATGGCTTATTCGGATGCCATGATATATTTAGAATTATTCCTTTTCTTTTAACTTTTGTGATTTAACTAATTAAAAAAAAAATAAGAATAGCTTCCATTTTCAATATAAATGTGGCATCTTAACTAGTCACGTCATTTTTTTGAAGTCGAAAAATAGATGGAGTGTTTAATTGACACAAAACCAATAATTTATGATATAAAAATGATCCCCTTAAAAAAACACGATTTAAAAAATATTTGCAATAGTTCAAGATATAATTAATAGTGCGAGAATAATTCAAAGTTTGAATATCGATATTTATCCAATAATTATGGTAGAAGAAATTTACCGGTTGATATTGTTGAAAAACTGTGATCAATTAATTGTGCAGAGGATTGGGCCCGCTAGGAACTAGTCTTTGCTCGACGCCGTATCTCGGATCAATCTCACGGCGGCGCTGCGGCGGCGGAGGCGGGCGGCGATGATAATTGCCAACATGGTTGAGAAAGCTACTGCGTGTTTCTTGCAGCGTTAAGCATTCAGTATTTGTTGCAGAGAAGAGGACAATGACGACGATGAAGACGGCCATTGAGCAGCTTGAGGCGGCGGCGGCGGTGGGAGGTGGTGAATTCTTCATGCAGGGAAAATAGTGGTTTGAGATGAGAAAAAAGTGATGAAGATGAAAATGGGGAATGGAGTGAAGTGAAAGGAGTAATATGCATGAACCATAAATGCTACTACAATCAATGAGACTTTTTATTTTGGTGCAGAAAAGAGGGGGTAAAAATTTAAAAGGTGGTTTTGTTTAAAGAGAGAGAGAGAGAGAGAGAGAGAGAGAGAGAGAGAGAGAGAGAGAGAGAGAGAGTGAGAGAGAGAGAGTAGGCAATGGCAGACTTAGGCTTTGCCATAGACATGCAAATATGAGGGCAGCCCATATTAAAGTAAAGGTGCTTAATAGGTGATAACATTAACTACTTTGCCAAAAAGATTTTACATTATGCAGGTTATACATATGAGTTGCAGTCCATGTCGTGTCTTTCAAAGTTTTTCGACATTAAAAGACGTATCTAATCTATATTTAAATTACTCCATTCGTCTCATTATTTTTGGACAAGAAAATTAAGAAGAAAGTATGAATTAATTAAAAGGGATAAAGTTCGCGCATTTTCAATATTAATTTTATCATTTATAGAATGAGCCACAAAAAATAGGACAGTCAAAAGTAAAATAAGCCACTAATAATAAAACGGACGAAGTATTTGTTTTGAGTCACGAAATCAAATTAGAAAATTCTATTAATTATAGATTCATGATTTATATGTGTTATTTTGAGACCGAGAGATGATAACTAATACTCCCTCTATTCCATTCGAAACATCCCACTTTCAATTTTTGGGTCATTCCATTTAAAATATCTCATTCTATTTAAAATATTTCATTCCTTTTTAAAATGAGATTATTTGTAGGAATACATGAATTGAAACGTAGAACATGCTTTTCAATATTAACGGAGAAGACTTGACATTATTGTAGAGACTTGTCGGAGTTGCATGTTTAAGTTCGATTTCGAGACTATACTTGTATGTAGTTAATCTACGGCTTATTTACTATTGTAGAAAGCACTTCAAATATGAAAAAAGACCAGAAAAGACAGCTAAACTCCCAAAGGATCACTGATGTGTTGCAAGTAGCTCATGAAGTATGCTGATTTTCTCTTTTATTGTACACATAAGCTATATATACGTAGTATAAACCCGCAAACGAGCAAGAAAAATGTCGAACATTTTACATCATAGAGGGTCACAAGTAGTGCAAGCAATGCACCCTACTTCCCAAGCAAACGACGAGTACGCTGATTAGCACCTTTCACTCGGTAAACCAGCTCATCCATATCATCTTCGGCGTGATCCAAAGCCTTGTTCTGCCTGCATTTGCAAAAAAGAAGAAACAAAGTAATCGATCAGTGGATCAAAAGCATCTTCGTCGCGTTGAACAAATATGGGAAATAATGCGGGATTGTTGAGATAAGGAGGAAGAGACTGACCCTTCAATCTCTGATCCCATGTCAATAGCCATATTCTTTAGCTCCCCCAAGATGTTACTTAGATCTACAAGGGCGTCGTCTTGTTTCCCCTTTTCAACCTGCCATAGTTCCGTTTAATTGTAATAAGTTGTGCGTACATGAACACGACCATGCAGCGGAATGGATAAACTAAGGGAGAAGTTTCAATTATATAATGGATAAGTAGGCTTAAACTATTGAGACGAGACCATGTGTTGATTTCAGCGATAGTAACCTTAGCAGCAACAAGCAAGAAAATGAAGTTGTAAACCTTAACATTAAAGCGCATGACTGTATATATATTTCAGTTTCAGCCTTTTTATTTCTAGACATACAACAGTAGACTCAAAATATTGCATACCTCAACTTTCTGCAAGGCATCAGTGGGATCGGATAGTGGTTTACGTGCATTTGATGATCTTTCCTTTGAGGCCGAAGACAAACCAAGTCTTTCCCTCTGTTCCAAGTGGTTACCTTTTCTTTGTACTGGATCACCTAGAGAAACCATGGAAGTATTAAGCCCTAAATCCGGTAAAAATTGCAAGGGTAAAACGCCTGTCATGTGCCAGAGACTTATTTAAAGCTAAAGGTGAGCCTTGGAGGGTGAAAATTGACCAAGTACCTCTAGTGGTTGAAGGGCCTTTTATTGCACGATTCTTCTTCGGCTTCCATGTCTTAGAAAACATGCCCCCAAGACTTCCCAAAAGCTTCTCCCCCTGAATATTAATCATAAAATAATAATTTGAAACATTAGATATGAAGAAATTTAGATGCAGCACATCATCTGCACTGAACAACATAATGATTTGCAAATAAGGAAAAAAAACAGAAAGAACTTTTTTTACAACTTTATCTGTCAAAGGAAAAATTAATTTGAGGCATAAGTTTGTGAAACCACTTCATTTCCAGTATAAAGGAAAAGGAAATGAAATCTTGCAACCAAAATCGAGCAGGAAAATATTTTGAGATCAACTTTAGCAGATCATGGTATTACGGAATAGATTTTTAAAGGTTTAAGCCTATTCAGCAGCAGCAACTACGCCAGCAGATGAGAGAACATAAAGAGTAATTCAAGATTAGAGGCACTATCAGATATCCATGCTCTCATGAACACTAAAAATCTCGAAAAAAGCAACGAATGTTGCGTGAGTTATCAATATAATAGTAATCCCTTCATATACATAAAACAGAAAAACTCAAGCCTCTGCTGATTATAGATAGTATAATCGAAAATGTTGATGCATTAACAGAATATGAGCTGAAAATGCGGAGAACATACCCTACTAAGGTCGTACTCTATGTCGGCAGCAACCGTGTGAGTTCTGGTAATTTGCTCTCCCTGTTGATGCAGCATAACCAAAGTATTGGTGGCTTCTTCTCGCATGTCCTCTGCAATCTTAAGGCAACTGTTGACGGTTTTAGTCGTGTCTTCAGCCTTATAAACGGCATAATTTTCCAGTTCCTCTACAGTCTGGCTCTCTAATCCCCCAGAGTCACGAAAATCGTTCTTGTATTTGTTTCTTGCCGAGGAATTGAAAAAGCTCTGAGATGATGAGGTTCCTCGAACATCATTGCCATCATCATCAAAGGGGTTTGAATTGAAATCTGGTGTCACCAGAGCAGGTTCTGATGAAGTTCTTCCAGAATCTTTAACCGATTTCAACTCATCGTTTGATTCAAATGGATTAGTTTGATGATTAGGGAAGTCAGAAGGGTCAGCTGACTTGTGCCTTGAAAACCTATGCAAGGGAGACTTCTTGTGACCGAACATTTTGATATTTTTATCCTAACAACAGACTGTTGGATCGAATGAGGCTAAGTTTTGATCAATGAGGTAGTCTCTCAGAGTTTAAAGAAGGACCTGAAAGCACAAAAAATAAAAACAAATGGTATGGAACCATATGAGCATGCCTGCTATTGATAAGAACAGCTACAAGAAAAAGTTAACCAAAAGCAACACAGTCCAAAAGCTTACGACAGAGCTTGATATCAAACAATATAAAAGGGATGAGAGAGAGATCAAACAGCAAAAAGATAAATTGAAGAACCATCAAGGATACTCCCTTCAGTGTTTTTCTATATACAGAAATTCAATACCATCTCACAATATATCTCTGTCATATGTTCTTGCATCTGATCTTTGCAGATATTCACGTATCAAAAATAACTACCTCATTTTATTCCATCTACAATTAATCCACCAATAATGATGCCAAAAGATTTCAAAATATCCCCAAAAAAGAAAGGTGTAGAAATGTAACAAATAGGCAAAATTATCCCCCAAAATTAAAACACGGATACCTCAAAATTCCTAAGGCAACAAAAGTATGGCTCGTCGTCAAAAGCAATCCATTGAAGAAACAATTGATCCATAAAGTTAAATAACAGAGTCAAAAGTTCATACGATATTTTCCAATAGAAATCTAGAAGTCCATACAATATTCTCTACAAAAACTCTTTTCTTGTCCTAAAAGTCTAACACTTTGACTGGCCAAAGCCCACAAAGAATCAGTTCAACAAACAAAATTGCAAAACTGGAACTTAAAAACAGAAATTCAATTCAAGAAATGTGCAAATTAGGAAATAATTACAGCAGGATTACCTGAAATTCCAAAAAAATTGTGGGATAATCTTGCGTTAGATCGTATGAAATGGCTCTGGTTACTGAGAAAGGCAACCAATCTAGAGAGGGAAAAATTGAGAAATCAAATGTGAAGTGGATTTAGTTGGTTAGCATGATTGAAACGTATATGTAAGAGGAATTCATGAAAAATCTTTGTCAATGGAATCGGTAAGAGGAGGAAGAAACTGTCAAGAAATTGCAGCTCGTGGAAATATTCAAAACTCGTTATGGCTCTTTTTTTAATTTCGAAAGTATTAATTTAATGTCTTGCCCACTATTTATTTTAACGTCCTTTCATTTTGGCATTTTTCAACGAAAGGTATACCGACTACAACAAAATTGCAGTTTTGCCACCTAATTTATTATGCTTTGTGTATTACGAAAATATATTTAATAAATTAAACCCATCATCATATCGGACAAAATATATTAATCAATTTCACTACATAATAATTAATAAATTATTTTCAAATAATATGATTAACGATTGGACATTTATTTTTTAGTATGTCAAACACTATCTTAATTATTAAGTACATACATATTATATAATTATTAATTTAAACGACTGATATAATAATATGTACAAAAAGAGCTCATAAAAAATATGTACAAGAAAAGGATCAAATAGTAACTTCTCCTCGTAGGAATTAGGAATTAATCTAATTAAATTATTAATTCTTAAATGTCCTACAAATGTAAAAGAAAATATTACTATTACTATAATATATAAAATACATGATCAAGTAGAATTAAATTTTAATAAATATAAATACTATTGTAAATATAAATAAACATGTATAGCCTCTAATTCGTATATGGACATTGATATATAATTTCAAG
Source organism: Salvia miltiorrhiza (assembly GCF_028751815.1). NCBI lineage: Eukaryota > Viridiplantae > Streptophyta > Magnoliopsida > Lamiales > Lamiaceae > Salvia > Salvia miltiorrhiza. The sequence goes on from NC_080388.1 coordinate 70,435,788, forward strand.
TGCATCGGTATAATTTTGTATTTTCATTTATTAAATTGATTGGTGTATTGTATTTTCATAATTCAAACCAAACCATAACCTAATTAACAGCTACATCATTGACTAGGTTCGTTGGATACGGTTGCCCAAATAGCCATTAACAAAACTAAGCGACTTATTTTAATGACTTACTTGGCATCCTTTAATTGCTGTTAGCAATTTGTTAATACACAATTTGTTCAAGTGTGAAAATAATTATTGTATCTAAAAGTTATAAAGATGAAATAGCACCAACTTGCGCCGTATTAAGGAAATGGTTAGTGGCATTTAAAATCATGAATTTTGGACATATTCTGGTTTTTAATAATGAAACAACGTCATTTAACATTATTAGTCACATAATCTAGTTATTAGCCACGTAAGTTTAAAATGCCACGTATATGGCAACTATTTTCGTAATTAAAATTATAAACAATTAAAAATTTAAATATGCATGAGTTGTTGTTAAAAATTAAAACTAGAATATGTTCAAAGTTTGTGGAACATGCCATTAATCTTTAAGAAAAATATGAATTTATTTTATTGATTTAATTGTTTGCGATCGCGAGAGGATAAGAACTCAATAAGATAAAAGAAATGAATTTGGAGATAATATATTCTATAATGGGTTAATAGCCGCTAAATCCTATAACTATTTTGGTATTCGCGTTTTGCATTTTTTTAAAAAAATCGGCCTCAGTATATCACAACTAATGAAGGCGTCTCGATTTGCATCCGGCGATGTTTTCCGGCAACATAAATTAATCTACGTGGCATTTTATTTGTTGACAAGGCTGATTAACATCTACATGGCAATTATTATTTTTTTTAAATGACGTGTAGTGAAACGACGTCGTTTCCTATTGCACAAAACGACGTCGTTTCATGTGGCGGTAAAATTAATCCCATAATTAGGGTTAAACAGAGGTGAAAAGTCTTTCACTTTCACCGCTTCTTCGTCTGGTCCCCCCTCTTTCAATCCATTGACTTCTACTGTTCTTGGCCCTACCATTTCTTCCAAGAGTTGTCGCATTCGCAGGGGTTGGTGCTTTTAATGGCGCCTCGGTGGTAGGTCTTCTTGCTTTTTTGAATATTTCTTGTGTTCTTTAATATGTGTTGTCAGTGCATGTGTTATTCCATAGGGTCTTGTGTATGTATAGTGTAATATATTATAGGTTTGTGGTGTTTTTATCATTTCCGAAGTGTTGGGTAGTGTTAGAGCATTAGTTTATTGTTTGTCAGTTCTTAATATATTTTTCTTTTATTTTTTGGCAGTACCAAATTCGCCATTAACATTAGTTGGGGTGGTAGGTTTGTGACAAAACGGAATGGAAGGTATCTATATTGTGGAGGGACCTTCAATATTAGAATGCCATTAGATTCAGATAGGTTTGGCTATTTCGACTTAGAGCATGAAATTAAGTGTTTAGGGATACATAAATGGAGTAGACTAACTTATAGAATCCCAGAAACTGATGTTTATATGGACATAAATGGAGATAGGGAAGTGATGGCAATGTTAGATATGTTGCATCACAAAATGAGGGTCATAGCAATTTATGTGGAAGGGGCTTTGACATTAGATCAACTTACAGAAGCTGATGTCTTGGGTAGGGGAGATGATGCGGGGGCAGGTGCTAATGATGGTGGTGCTGTGGATAATGAGGCAGGGGCAAGGGCTAATGAGGCAGGGGCAGGGGATGTGGATAATGAGGCAGGGGCTAATGAGGCAGGGGCAGGGGCAGAGGGTAATGAGGAGGGGGCAGAGGGTAATGAGGAGGAGGATAGTGATGATACTGACTTCATTGAAGAAACTGAGGGTAATGTGGACTCTGAGGTTAGTCTAGATGACTTAGATTATATCTCAGATGAAGAATTTATCTCAGATGTGTATAGAGATAGGCTGTATAAAGCCAAGAAGAAGGCCCAAGAGATGGTGAGGGGCTCTATAGAGGTACATTATGGAACAATTCCTATGTATCTTGCTGAACTTGAAAGGGTAGATCCTCGTGGTAGGTTTGAATTAATTCTGAAAGAGGGTAATGTTTTCAAAGGATTGTATGTTGGGTTTTCATCTTTGATAGATGGTTTCAGGAAGAGTTGTAGACCTATCATTGGGTTAGATGGGTGTTTCCTCAAGACCTATCTGGGTGGCATCTTACTTTGTGCCACAGGAAAGGATGGAAACAATCAAATGTTTCCTGTGGCATGGGCTGTAGTGGAACAAGAGAATGAATCATGCTGGAGATGGTTCTTCAAGATGCTCTGTGAAGACCTTGAAATTGGAGATGGTGAGGGGTGGAGCTTCGTATCTGATCAACAGAAGGTAATGCCTCCCTTTCAACTCCTTTTTCTGTTAACATAAGCTCATACTAATCTGAAGTTTTTTGTATATTGTAGGGACTTGAGAATGCAGTGCATTCCATTGCACCGAGGGCTGAGCACAGAAATTGTGCGAGGCACGTATATATGAACTGGAAGAAGCAACATAAAGGGATTACACTCAAGAATCTATTTTGGAGGGCAGCTAGGTGCACAAATGAGGCTAACTTCAAGAGGGTTGTACAAGACTTGAAGAAAGAGAACCAGCAAGCATATGATGACTTCATGGCAAGAGATTTCCATCGATTTTGCAAAGCATTCATATCAACACAAGTTTGCAGTGACTCCATTGACAACAACATCAGCGAGACATTCAATGGATACATCCTTGCAGCCAGAGGTAAGCATATTATACATATGCTTGAAGAGATTAGAACAATTTTAATGGTTAGACAGCATGGGAAATATGAAAAGATGAGGCAGTGTGAGGATAGAATTTGTCCAGCAATTAGGAATATAATAGAAAGAAGAAAGGAAGCTAGTAGCCAATGCATGGTATATCCTGCATTAGGAGATAAATTTGAGGTCCATTACTTGGCTGATAAGTTTGTTGTGAGTTTAGGTGATAGAAGCTGTACATGTAGGGTTTGGAACTTGGCTGGCATTCCTTGTTTTCATGCGTTGGCTGTCATTCATTTCATGAATCTTGATGTCAATTCCTATGTGCATGAATACTACACCGTTGAGAGGTATTTATTGGCATATGAGGAAGGTTTGCATCCCATAAGAGGGTCAAATATGTGGCCTGAGGTGGAGGCTGAGAAGGTGGTACCTCCTACTTTCACCAAGAGGGCTGGGAGACCTAAGAAAAAGAGGGTCCGGGCACCTGAAGAGAGGGAAGATGGGAGGCTCAGTAAGCATGGTGTAGGTATGCACTGTAGGAAATGCAAGCAAGAAGGCCACAATATCAGGAATTGCCAAAACCTAACATTGCCATCCAATGACCAAAGCACTGGTACAGAAAAGGTTAGAGTCTCTGCATTCTACTTTATTGCACCATCAATGAACCATTGCTTACTGTTATAGCTTTGTATTTCAGAAGAAAAGGGGTCGGCCAAAGAAAGCAAGGCCTGAAACAACTGGAGAAGCAAGGCTTGAAACAACTGGAGAAGCAACAGGGACTTCAAGTAGTGTTGTACCTACTGTGTCTGAAGCAAGAAGATCTCAACTGAGAAGTGGAGTCTACACAGCTGGAGGAGGTACTTATGCCAAATTTAAAGCACCAAGAAGAGGTGGTCGTGCAGGAAAGACGGCTGCTAGTCATGAAGCAAGAAGTGAAGTTGTGCAAGAAATTGGCAACACTCAAGAATCAGCCAACACTTAGAGTTAGGCTTTGCAAGATCATAACTTTGTTTTGTAATGTTAGGTACATGATGACCTTTATTTTGGTGTGGAACAGTATTTGCAGTTATGATCTTTATGACATGTTTTATGGATGTTTGAAACCTGCATTTTGGTGATGATATATGAAGAAGATATGTTTTTGATGGTCATTTCAACTCTTAATATCATAACAAACTTGTTCTAGGAAAATTTGTTCATTGCAACATAGAAAACTGATTACATAGTACTTGAGATACAAAAAGCCCAATGCTTAATATCATCTATAAATCCTAATAATGCAGGAATCAACTTCAAAAAAAAACCCACAGACTCAACACCACCATGAAAATCAACAAAATCCTATTCTTCCACTGCAAATGGGTCATCACCCCCTCCATTGTAGTATTCGCCTTCTGGAGATCTCTAAAAGATTCAATTTGAAGGGCAAGTTCTTCCTTCAACGTAGAAGCTTCCAACATCAAAGATTCAACTTGTGCCTTCATGCCATTTAAGTCAACAAGCTCACGAGCTTTGTTCCTTTGAACCAGCATATTGTGAAAACAAGCCTTGTAGTGCGAAGTGAGCTCCGGATCTATCCACTGCCAAACACCACAATCATCCCATCGATGATGAAATCGGCAGCAGTAAAACCTTCGAAAAGGGTTCAACTCGGTCTTCGATGTGAAATACTCTACGGGGAGATTATGGTCGCACCTCAACTCACCTTCGGGATTATTAGTGTTTCCGGGTTTACGAACAATCTTTTGGGACGATTGCGAGGAGGACGATGAATTCGCCATTTCACCTAATTTCAATTTGAAGATTCAATCCACAAATAAACCCTAGTGATATGATTTAGTGTTGTAAATTCTAAGAAGAAGAAAAACGACGACGTTTAGATATGAATCAACTTAAATAAAACGTAAGGCAAAACGACGTCGTTTTGCCTATCGGAATTCTATGACACGTAGATAAGTCCGGCTGCCAAGTCATCTTCAATTTTACCGGAAAACATCGCCGGATGCAAATCGAGACGCCTTCATTAGTTGTGATATACTGAGGCCGATTTTTTAAAAAAAATGCAAAACGCGAATACCAAAATAGTTATAGGATTTAGCGGCTATTAACCCTTCTATAATTACAAGTTGAAGGATTCAAAAGTAAATAAATAAAAATTGTGACATTAAGCGCGTGGGTGCAATAAGTCAGCAAGTCTATGACCGTTAATTACACAAATGCCCCTCAACATGTGTCAATTAAAAACAATAACTCTAGATCTTTTTATATTTTCAAAAAATAGCAAGATCGACAAATTACATGAGGTGCTGCAAGCTGATGGTGAACTACCTAACACGATCTCTGCAAAGGTTAATGTATAAATAATTGTAATTGTATGCTAATATTAACATTTAATAACATTGTATTATTAATGGAATATTGAGTCAAAAATTTAATCTCTAATTGTTGTTTGAAGCTCCACAAACATAGTTTCAAACTCTTAATTTTTATTTTTTATTTTCTTTTTCTTTTTGAGAAATTTATTTATTATTTTTTCAGACAATGAAAATTCAGTCACTTTTCAAGGTGTGTAGTGGGTAAAATCTTGAGCAAATTCAATATGATGTAATTCATATATAAAAGATAAACCATTTTTCAAAAATCGAATTTGACATGCTCAACCTAAAATGTATTAACGAATTTAAACATAAAACACTTTTTCTCAAGGGGGCTTTCATTCCACTAATTCTTATTTAGCAAATTGTTCATGAGTAATTTTCCTCTTTTTATCCTTAATTATTATATGGAAAATTGAAAAAATAAATAATATGTCATTAATATAGAAGGGGAAAATGAGAAGCTGTGCATCATTTTTCCATGAAAGTGTAAAAATTAGAACTTATTTAGAGACAAAATTAGTTTCATTCCAATTCTTATAGTATTTAGACACTTGAAAAATGGAGGGAATATATATTTTTCCAACATAAAATTTTGTGTCTAATAATTCAAAATTCATCAAGCGATGCTCATATATGAGTTTGAACTCACATTCAATAACATACATAATTATAATATTATTGGTGTTTGGTGGTATTTGAAAACTGTCCTGACAAATTTAATGAATTCTGACATTAAACAATCTGACACAAGACTCTCTCATTCTTAAATTAGTTGAGTTTTAAAATTTCTTGACATACTTGTATGCACAAAATATATATTAGATACCTCTAATACAACATCCATGATTCATACAATAATATACTACTAGATTACACTAGTTAAACTTGCCAAAAGATGTAAGAGTTCTAGACACGGTTATGTTGATATTTTAGAACATAAATTAGGGGAGAAGGGAAGTCAAAGGTGGCCGGCTTCTAGAATCTAGACTTCCATTATACCAGGAAGGATCAACAATTTCTCTAAAATCCACAAAGATCTAATAAACTCGAGCACATTAAACAATACATACATATTAAAGAAAAATAACAAATAATTATAAAAAAAAGGAAAATAATAAATAATTTGATTGAGTTTAAGAATCACAAAATATAAATGTTCTGACAAAAAAAAAATCGGATTCAAATTTATTTGACAATTTAGCAAGTGTATGTTCATTGGAATAATTCTTGAAGATTAAAACATGATTATGAATAATAAACCATTACAAATAATAACCAAAACTCTAAAGGTGCTAGCCACCAATTACGCAAATACTACACGAAAACAGCCTAATCACCAGATAAGTTGCAAAATATGATATTCATAGTTGTTACTATAAAATTTTTTGATAAATTAATTTGGGGCTGAAAAATACTTTATATTCCATGTAGACAAAATACGGTGCTAACTAGCGCGTAATTTAGCTCAAATATAACTGGGTCGAAAAATATCATTTTAAAAAAGTTATGGATAAAGGTATCCAAGTTGGGCTCCAACAAAGCCGAAAGTCCAAATAGGCCCACTTAGAGAACAAAAGAACATTTATATTTTATTTTATACTATTAAAAAAGCAATTGAAAATTGAAAATCAATTTTAAAATCGAGTGGCAATTTTATAGTTATAATAAAATTGAAGATTTATTTATAAATTGTATTTTTTTTTTCTTTTTTCTCTATCTTTTTTTATGTAAATATCAATTATAACTATTTGATGTAAATATCAGTTATAAATTGCATATCAATTATAAAAGCTTTAATTTTATATATTTTATGTAAATATTTGATTTAAAATGTAAAGTTATATTTATTTAAATATTAAAATTTTAAAATATTCTCTATCATCTCTCATCTTTTTTTGAATAAATCTATTTTTCATTTATTTTCTATTTTTATTTTTATTTTCATTTTTTTAAACTTATATCTTTTTTGTCCTTTTATAATATCAATTTTTATTATCGCGAGTTTTTCTTAATTTATTTATTTTTTCAATATTCAACTCAAATATATTTAATTAAAATTAATTTTTATTATATTTATAAATATGATAATTGAATTGATATCAATATTATATAAATATAGAATATAAAAATATTTTTCATGTATTGCACGGTGTGCAAATGCTAGTTTTTCTAAAATTCTAATGAATACAATTTTACAATTAAAAAGTATAATAAAACTAAACCTATATGTCTCACTAGTCACGAGATCCTTTTTGAAAGAAAACCACACATGAATTATTCACAACAACTTATGAGTTATGAGTACACTCTATTTGAAAAAAAATTGAGCTAAGTTATGGGATTTAGCACTAAAAAAATCCAAATTAACGATGGAAACGGTTTTGATGATGAATCGGTTTATTTATCTTTAACTTGTATAAAATATTAGTGGATCTAGTAATTAATTCCTCTTCATATTCTATGTTTATTGTTTTGTCAAGAGCTTTGAATGTGGGTTGGAAAGATCAATCAAGTGTGATGTGCAAACATAACACCTGTTGAATTTCAGTCAAATGTGTGGATTAAGTCTGCCTAACTTATCCAAAAAATCGTACTTAATTTAGACTTATAAGTTACCTATATTTATAATTCATTTAGTTCTTTGCAGCCCTCTAGTTTTTTTAACTAAAGGGAACCATCATCCATCAACCATCAACCATCAAACCATATTTTTTTTGGTAAGTAATTTTTTTTAGTAACACACAAGGTATGCAACTCATGAGAGAGATACAAAGTTAAATAGAAACAAAGCCAACACACCAAATCAAAATAATTCGTGATAAAGTGATGGATTACAAATTTGAGGTGTTCTGATTGATTGGAACGAGAACTATCGAGTGTTGTAAAACGAGGGGTACCGTGATGGTCGTTTAGGCTAATTAAGTGATTGAAATCTAAGAGAGTAGAAAGCGTGGAGACGGAACATGTGAATGGTGGATGCAGGAGTGAGAGATCTTATGTGAGTGGATGCGAGTGATTGTTAGTAAGTTTGAATATATAGGCAACATATGTATAGAGTGATGAGTAGGGATTAAGGTTTATTTGGAACTTCCATTTCAACCCTAGCAACTCCGATTTCTGAAGATCGAATCTTCAAGGACTCCCGTTTGATTTAGTCGCCAAGTAATTATTACATTTAGAATTGTACTTAACGGACTCACGTGTCCCCGTGTATGAGCCTGACTTTGGTCCGTTTTCTCATTAGTACAGCCCATAATGCAAGGTAGGTGGCTAAGCAACCACCTTATTTCCATTAATAAAACCTACTTTATTTTATATTACAAAATGCCTCCAACTACTCGTGAGTCATGACTAAGTTGCTCATTTTACCACTCCATTTCTCTTAATATCTAAGCTACACTAACTGCCCAAAAATCAATTCTTCAAATTCTTACTCGAGTTCAAATTAGAAATCACGACAAAACTAGTACTACTAGAAGAGGTTAATATTGGTGTGAAGCGTAAAAACACATTTCATTGAAAACAGTCAATTGCAGTCTTGTCGACTTTCGAAACCAACAGTCTTGACTTTCTCGATCGAACTATTGAATTCCATGTGAAACACACAAAAAACCAACAATGTTATTGACATTTTTCTCATAGTTGAGGCACAATTATCTCCATTCTTGTTTTCCCCATCAAATTCCACAGAAATTTCAAAAGTGTAATATGACTTATATGAAGTACATTGGCACATAGATACAACACAAAAATGCAAGTCTTGTCTACTTCCCCAATCGACACTCTTAAATCTCTAGATCGAACTATCTATTCTATCCCAAATTTAGTGCTAGAAAAATTCCCACAAATCCTACCATGTTATTGATAATTTCCCCATAGTTGAGACGCAATTATCTCCATTTCCCCCCATCAAATTCCACACAAAGAAAAAGTTCGAACATCAAATGATCAATGTCCATACACAAACTGCAGCAATGAGCAAATGTCACAATATAGTCTATACTAAATGTTAACAAAAATGTCCTTAAAAAAAACTTGTTTTACTTCAATGGCCTTAGCCTAATCAAGAACCATTTATTACATATATTTTTCTTAAGAAAAAAGCATTCAGATTTGCTGTAAAGAATGAATGAATCTGTACACTTGTGTGTGAATTTCCACGATCATGAAGTGGAGAGTAGGCCGATGCCGGCACCAATCCACCACGGCTTGATGAAGTCATCACATCCTTCTTCCTCCTCCTCAGCAGGAGCAGGCAAGTTGAGATCAAGAAAGCCTCTGCTGAGAGGCGGAGAGCTGCTCTTGGCTTGATCCACGACGATCAAGTGGGATCTCTTGTGGCCGCCCAGAGCTTGGCCCGATGGGAAAACTTTGAAGCAAATCGGGCACTCGTGCTCTTTGCTCTTCTTCATCATCATCATCAGATTCTCACCCAGCTGGCTCTGTGAATCCTCTGTTTCTTGGGGAGCGCAGCAGCCTTTGAACTTCTTGTGGCTCGCCCTGTGCCCTCCCAGAGCTTGGTATGACTGGAACGCCTTCTTGCACATTGAGCATCTGAATTTCCTGCTGTTTCTCTCTCTTGATCCCTCTCTCTCCTTCCTAAAACTCTTCTTGTTCACGTTCTTGGGCGAGTTCACTTCCACCTCATCATCGCATCCAACCTCACCCTCTGTGTTCAGTGACTCGAGCTTCCTCGTCTTGGCCTCGACTCTCGGTTTCTTGAGCTTCTGCAAGCACTGAACACCGATACTTTTTGAGGTAGGCTCCCATGAGCCTTTGTCCCTAGAGAGGATGATCAAGCTCAGGGCGACCTCCTCTTGCTCGCGGTGCTCATCATCATCATCACCGTGATCCTTGTTGTGATCATAATCTTCTTCATCATCATTATCATCAGTTGTTGTCGCTATGGTTAGAGAGGAGGAAGAGTTTGTGATGATGGATGCGCTGTTGTACCTTGTGATGATCCTATCGGATCTCTTCCTCTTGGGCGGGGGAGTCGCCTCGTTGTCCGATTGGCTGTCCATGATGATCGGCTTGCCGGAATCTTGATTTGCAGAGTGGCATTTCATGTGGCCAAACAGGGCCTTCCATGATTGGAAGGCCTTCCCACATTCCTTGCAGGCCTTGTTTGGAGTTGGGTTTGGTTTGTCATTCTTCTTCTTCTTCGGGGGGCTTTCGTCGTTGCCGGGATGACCCGGTGTCGGAGTGTTGATCAGGTGAGACCTCATGTGGCCTCCCAATGATCTCCCACAGGGGAAGCTCTTGTTGCACAGCTTGCAGATGTGCTCTTTCTCCATCATAGAGAGACTTGAAAAACAGAATTCGAACTTGAGTTTTTTTCAATGTTCTTGAGCTTGTGTTGTAATTGAAGGATATCTTTTTGATGAGCTCTAGAATTTTGATGTTTGGAGATGTGATGAGTAGAGAAAGATGATGAGTTAGCTAGCACTCTCTCTTTCTCTCTCTAACTATCTATCTTTCTTGTTGCACTTACTAGAAGTAGTAGCAGCTGTAGGGTAGTTGAAACTTGAAGAAAGAATCAAATATCAAGAAACTTTGTTGCAAATGATGGCCATGAACAAGCTAACACTAAGGAAGAAAATTAAACTTTAAAGAAATAAATAAAATTGAAAGAAAAATAAACTCTTGTATGTGACTCATACTATGTGTGGGAGGAGAAATCCATGCAAGAAAGCAAAGATGAAAAAGAGGTCATCAAAATAAAGCAAAGGAAAGATAGCAGCACATGTACTCCAACTGAGAATCCCACACCACCCTAATCGGACGGCCCAGATCTCTCGGGAGGGAATGATCCAACGGTTTGGAAATTGAGATTTAGAGAAGTAATTAATTTAACAGCCTAAAATAACAATTCTTTTCTTTGTCTTGATATTAAGGAAGCCCACAATGCCGAGTGAAAACATGGGATTTCCACTCTTTGTTTTCGGCGGTTATTCTTTTGGACTTCTTCTTCTTCTGCTTCTTCCAATCTCTTCAATTTTAGATTATGTATTTACTTTTATTTATTTATTTATTTATTTATTTAATGTTGTTAAAATGTGATCAAATCAAAGATCCACAGTATATGGGGGTGGGCCCCTCCTTTTAAGTTGTCAACTGCTCTTTGCTTCAGCAACTCTACTAATGTCGTATTTTTTTATAATTAACATGGTCCATATATGTATATATTCATTAATACTATTGTACTTTGCATTTATGGGGTATACAAATTGTGTTTGTTTTTATGATTTATACATAGAGGGTGCTGAAAATTCTTGTAGATGTTTGCAAATCAAATAAACCATTTTGTACTTATTACGAATTTGGGATTAATATGTAAAACCACTAATATATCTATAATAATCTATAATATATAAAAAAGACAACTTTCATTTTAAATCAATTTCAAAATTGTAAATTAAAGATTTATTTGTAATTGTATATTTTTTTCTTTTTATTTTCTTTTTCTTTATCTTCTTATTATTCCATTTTATTTCTATTCTAAAATTGTGAAATTCAGCTAATTATAAAATATTTGATATGCATATCAAATTAAAGATCACCACAAGAGCTTTAAATATATATATCTTTTATGTAAATATTAGTATATTTAAAATGTAAAGTTGTATTTGTTTAAAGATTAAAACTTAAGAAAATTCTCTCCCCCATCTCATCTTTTTTGAATAAATCTATTTTTTATTTTTTTATTTTCATTTTCATTTTTTTCTTTTAAATTATTTTAATTTCATATTCTTTTGCTTTTTCATAATATCGATATTCATTATTATGATTCTTTCTTTATTTTTTTAAGTTTTTCCTATATTTGACTCAAATATATTCAATTAAAATTATATTTTTTTACTATATTTATAAATATGATAATTAAATTGATATTAATTATATATATATATATATAATATGAAAATTTTATTTTTTGTGCATTCCACGACTATAAAATGCTGGTTTAACTAAAATAATAATGTCAAAAATGAAACTGCAACCGGGTAGCTGCTATTTTATAATCCATTCATCCCACTTGAAATGTCTTGTTTTTTTTCGGCACGTTTATTTAGGAATATGTTAATTAGATTATTAAATAGTGTGGTGTAGAGTTAAAAAGATGATGTGAACCCCAAAATTCCTACTTTTTGAGAATAACTTTTTCCATAAAAGGAAACAAGACATTTCAAGTGGGACAGCCCAAAAAGGAAAACAAGACATTTCAAGTGGGACGGAGGGAGTACATTTTTTCGGATCCCCATGCTTAATGTCAATAGTTTTATATTTCATACGCTCTTTATATAAATCTAAGCACACACTTTGTTCTCAATTTCATTTCACATGTTGGTGAATGGTGAAATACTTATTTTTTCGAAAAAGGGAAAGAATAGTCTTGTATCACGCCATCGGACGAATCAAGATTGAAAACATTATTACCAAAAGCTACTAAAATTATAAATATGTCATCGGATATGAATTTGAATCTTGATATGAGTACTTTTTTACTGTTAGCCTTATTAATTTTCACATGTTGGATATATCTTATCTAAGTTTAATTGGGTAAAAACTCGATCTATATCCTAAAGTGGCTAAAATGTTAAATGTAAAAAAGATGAAAAATAGTGTTCTTCTCCCAAAATGAATTAGGTAAAACTAGGGACAATCGATAAAGAAACAAAGTAGAGCATATTTTAGTTGTAAAAGCGACTCGGAAGCAAGTTTATGTTGACAACGTTTATTGTTCAACAACTTTGTCACGAGCTGAAATATGCTTTGTAGTAATTTTAGCTGCAAATACTAAAATTCAAGTGTGATCAAACTGCAGGCCTTTGCTCACACGCAAGCCGGCCTCTCTCTCTCTCTCATTATTAGCCGGCATTCATTGTATGATTTAGCTGTACATAAAGTCCATCAAATGTTGCCATCTTCTTGTTCTTTTGTAGTGATTAAGAGTTGGAAGTGAGGTTTAATTAGGGGATGGGTTAGCACGTCGTTAATTAGGGGGGCAATTCATATGATATTGTGGTTTGGATAATTTAAATTATTTTTCTCATTAAAAGAAAATTTGCCATGTGGGTGCACATTGTGTGATATTGTATGGAACACAATTTGATCTTTTGATGGCCCAAACAATCTTGAGATGTAAGAAAGAACTAGTGCAAGATTCTTCATTCGAGATTTGTTTGTGAAGTGATACTTGATTTAGTGGGATGAAAGTGATTAGGTAAAAAAAAGAAAGAGCATGTTTGGTAATTTCCTTCATAGTGTCTCGAATGCTGTTTCTTGGATTAAAAGAGTAGTATTGATATGCTTGATTAAGGTTGATATCTAGTCAGAATTACACATGCGCAAACACCAAAATTAAATTTTATGAATTCAAGATGATCAATCACATTCAACTAATGTGATTGTTCACGTATTACATTAATTTGTCTGGGTTCATAGATTTTAAGGGGTTTGTGCGTGTGTGTTTTATTTTCACGTAAAAAAAATATTATTCTCACATTATCATAAATATGCTTGATTAAATGTATAATTATGGTTGATGCTATGGTGGGATAGTTGAGATAGTTACGCGAAACAATATAAAGTGTTGTTTTGCTTATTGTGTGATATGGTGTGTGAAAGTAGTAGCAAGTGCATTTCCTATTATTGCATATTCATAGTCCTCGTGGTGAAGCGATGACTAAAGGTGCTTAAAGTTTTGGCCTTTAGAAATTATTAGCAAACGATGTGTTTTAATTAATTAATTTGCACCTTTCACCCACTTTGAAGGACCACATATTAGGCTGCATTAGAAAATGTATTAATACATGAATGAAATATTAGGCAAGAAAACACATCAAGGGTGAAACTGTCATTTTATTGAGATGAACAAGATGGCCAAAAATAGACATCTATTCAACATAAATATGCTATTCCTCTAAGCTTGGACCTAAGTATTAATCCAAGGCATTATTTGAACGACTAATTAACTTGAGAGATAAGCCCCCACAACTAGACAGATATGTATGCATTATCAATTATACAATTAATTAATACACCTAATACTTAGCTAATTAGTGAAAGATAATTCTCAATGACCCATTTAAACCACAATAATAAAACACTTTATACACAAATGGCAAATTTGTGTGTATGATCATCAGATAGTAGTACATTGTTTGGTCGATTCATCTAACAAATATTTTAAAAGGTCCTTACATATTTGATTTCACACACCAATATGATATTTCACGCTATATATGATTAAGATTTGAGAGCATAAACAATATAAAGGTTAATCATTTGTGTTTAGTATTATTTTATGTGCGTTTTTAGATACTATTGTGATTGTTAATTAGACTATATGGGACTATATAGTTAGAGAAGTCTATATCTATATCTATATAATATATAAAAGATGAGTTTTCTCCCTTCATTTTTTTCCCTCCATTTTTTCTCTCTTCTCTCCGTAATTTTTTTATTATTTTCTCTCTCTTTTATTATAACTTTAATTTTTTAAAAATATCATCAAATTTGATTTATGAAGAAATATTCAATATGCATCTTAAGTTTAAGTTCGTAACAAGATTTTTAATATGGTATAAAAATGATAAACGAATAGGTAATTAAAAATTTAAAATATTTTATTTTCTCTCTCTTTGTTAAAATTTTACAACTTTTTTTATGTATGTATGTTTATGAAATATTTATTTATTTTTTTATTATGTGGAATACTCTATAATAATAATGTGTATATTAATTTTTATTATTAAATAAGTTAAAATTATTTAATAACTATAATCATCATTACATTTTATACATAGTTGAAAATTACGTTTTTAAATTCGGGATAATTTTATTGATTAATTGATATTTTATTTTTAAGCACATTTCGCATTTATTTATGTTTTTATTTTGTTTAATATTTATATTTATTTATTTAAAATGAGATTTAATTTCAATTTCGCCGTGCATCGCACGAGTGGGTGAAGTAATTAAGTCTAATGTATTGGTTAGGATGAGTTCTTACTAACAAGGTTAACGTTTCCAAACTCATTTTTTCTTTTAGCATCTTAAAAAACTTTGTATGGGCAAAGTGTGTGAGCAAAGAGTATAGGTATTTTGATGGTGAAATTGACAAGAATACCACATTGCCAAGAAAGGTTGGCCACTCACTCACTTTGTCTTCTCCCACGCCTTGTGAGTGACATTATTAAGTTGAAAAGATAAGATGCCTTTCTTTGGCATTTATTGGTCAATTTCTTCTAACTATTCAACACCATCCAAGACCTAACCCCTAACACCAACAAACCTACAATTATATATACTACTACATTTCATTTCTGCATATTACTAATGGCCTATCTAATTTAGTCACATGGAGTAATACTTAAGTATGTATTCTACTTCAATTTCGCTAATTTCGCATTACATTTTGTTAAAGGTTAAGTGTAGTTTATGTATGACTCAAACTTTGAAGCCCTTTCCATAAATGACTTGAATTTTCGTTTATTTTTTAAAAACATCGAACACTGCAGAAAAAATACATTTTGACATGCAACTAAAAATCTAGCATTAGAAAGTTGAACCATCTTGATATATTCTCGCATTGAATAACAATAAATGAGGAGGAAACTAAAGTGACCTTGTAATTGTTCTCTTCCATTTCAATCGGCGTTCTTGCACTTATTTATTGTATATTCCGCGCGATAATTTAACTACTATTTGATTCAACTTTTCGACATTGGATTCTCGGCTGTAGCCAAAATTGAACACTTCTACAAACTTGCTAGTTGTTTATTTTAAAGGGATATTTATGGTAAAATACACGAACTTTCAGCAAATTTTGATTTTTCCGTGACCTTTAAAATTTGAAGAAAAAAAAAATATATTACTTTTCAACTTTATGAAATACTCTCAAATAGAAGCTGATTTTAGAGCTTTTGACTTAGATTTGTCGATACGTAAGCCGATGCATCGACTTTATTATGTCACATATATTATCCGTCACGCAAAGGTATCAAAAAATCTAAGTCAAAAGTCCTAAAATCAATTTCTGTTTGAAGGTATTTCATACCGTGGGAAAAATAAGAAAAAATCGAAAGGTGGTGTATTTTTTTTCAAGTTTTAAAGGTTATGGGAAAAACTAAAATTTGCTGAAAGTTTGTGAATCTTACGACAAATATCCCTTTTTTTTAATGGAAGTTCATTTTTTTTTAATAAATGCTCTAAAGTTCGGGCCATAAATTTTAAGTAACACTTTTATTAATTACTATATTTTATCAGCTATATAAATTAATAAAATAGGTTGGTACCTATCATTAGCTTGACATTAGGAAGGGGTAAGATTAATTAATTAATTAATTTTTATACAAATTACTGACAAACATGGTTTTCGTACCTCAATTCCACATGTTTTGTTGTCATTTCCCTTCATGTTTTGCTTGTGAATGCTTGTTTGTGCCCGAATATTTAGTATTTATGAAGTTTTGATTGCTTGGTATAGTTTTTGAGTATTTTCAGGGCAAATCAAGAGTTGATTGGAGAATTGTGAGAGCATAGGATTGAAGTACGTCTCGAGAGGAATCCATGAGCGTGAACGGCGCCCGAATCGGAGCTCGGACGAGGGAGAACGGGGCCGACAAAGTCAGCCGCGCACAGAGGCCGCGGCCGCGGTCACGCGTCGTGGGGAATGTATCGCCCGCGGTCACCACCCGCGGCCGCGGGGTGGGACCGCGGGCTAAGTGCTCAAGTCCAGGGATGTCCCGCGGTCACCACCCGCGGCCGCGGGCTGGGACCGCGGGTCCCCCCACGGTCACCACCCGCGGCCGCGGGGCGGGACCGCGGGTTCCCTGAGTTTTGCCCACGTTTGAGCACCACGGGCGCGGGCCATGACCGCGGGAAAAGAGCGGAGTCGCGTTTTTCAGCCCTTAAACCCCATTTTCCCCCTTTTTCTCTCATTATTCTTCTTCTTCTCCATCACTCATCTTCCCCAACACTCCACACACTAAACCCTAGCCTCCAACAACACACCCATCTACCATTGAAGACCATTGAAGAGAAGAGAAGGAAGAAGAAGCTCATAAATAGGATTTGTCATTTCTTACTCTCTCTTTCATTATGTACACCTTAAACTTTGATTTATTGTGTTTGAACATGTTAGGCTAAATTTCTCTTTGATTTGGGGATTAGGCTAGATGATTATTGTAATGGATTGATTATTTATGCTCAATATAAATCTTGTTTGTTCATTTGCACATTATCTTTTCAAACCCTTGATTTATTTCTTGTATGGATTGTTGGCCACATTCTATGCATTTCTAATTTGCACTTTGAATTGGGAGAGGATAATTGCAATAGATAAGGTGTTTGAAACATATCAATTCGATAACCGGGAGGTTGAGAGTTGGGTGAGAGTATGTCGATCTTTGTGTGCTTTTGGGAGTTATAGGTTAGAAGTTGACCGGGGACGGCAACTATGACCCGTAATCTACCGTTTTAGTCGTCCGGGAGGGGGCTAAAACCAGTTGGGAGATCACTCTAGATAATTAGGTTCGTCAAGATTAGTATTGAGTTATAATTGAAGTCTTTTTCTTAATCATCGATGCCTAGTCCCTAAATCGCCTTAATCATCTTATTAATCCACTTACTTATTTGGTTTTATTTGTCTTTGCACTTGTTAAGTAATTAGTAGATAATCAAACCAATCACTCCATCGTTTAGTCTAAATAGTTATAGCATAATGACTTAGGATAATCACTAGATTGAACTACTAATCCTTGTGGGATACGACCTTGCTTCCATATATTACAACTACCCGTATACTTGCGGCGTGGTGAAAATATTAGCGAACAATTACACACCTCCAAACTTACACATATAGGGTTTACGCCTCCAAATTTATTGATGGGAGGGAACTTACTAACTGAAATGTGTGGGAAGATTAATTAATTTTAGACTCCAATTAGTGGACTTTGCACTTTCATTACCTTGTTTTTAGAGAGCATGTTCCATTAATCTCATTGTGGTTAAATGCATGCTTAGTAGACTACATCAAAGGGCCCACCTTTAAAAATAAAATAAAGTCATGTGTCTTGTATTTTGTGTACTTTTCAAGCGTCTTTGAGCAGTGGGGCGGGTACGAGATAAAGAAAATGCCATATAGAATTAAGAGATACTCCATGTGTCCCACTTCAATAGACTCATTTTTTTTATGGGTAAAAAAGTTGTACTTAATTGGTGTGGTCTACACCAATTTACTATCATTTTCCTATTAAAAAATAAATTTTCATAATCTCCGTGCCCAAAAGAAGTGAGCCTATTGGAGTGGGACGGAAGGAGTAATTGTTAATTAAATTTTAACTTTGAATTTCATTATAAATCAGGTTCTAATTCTTAAAACATATTAGTAATGTTTTAATTTTTTAATTTGTACTCCCTTATAATTTTTTTTTGGCACGAGTTCAAAATTAAGATCTAAACCTTTATCTATTTGACGTTGAAATTTAAAATTGATTTAGGACTTTTAAGCTTATTGTTTAAGTTGTGAATTGTGATTTTGTGTTGCCCACTTTATCTTCTGACATCCGGTGGTAAGTACTAGTAATTGCTTCGGAAATTGACACAGTTGAGTTAGAGCTTCCGAATGGTTCGAATTGCTATTTCAGACATTTGATGATAAAATTGACAAACGACGCAATAAATTTCAAAACCCTAAATCAATTTCAAATTTCAACATTAGTTGACTATTCAAATTTCAACTCCAAACTCCAAAATCGCACAAAAGCTTAGGAGGAGCGAAATTAATTACTACAAATTGAAAGATTGAGAAATTGTGACAAGCCATCCATGAAAAGATATGCGTGTTAGTATATAGGAGTATAACATTTTATCTGTTTGCTTTTAGTACATTGGATTTAAATTTTTAAATTTTTTGGGTGTTAAATTGAGCTCCTCCATCGAAATAAAAATATATAGTCAACATGGTTTTATTAAGAGCATCATTATTTACTAATGATGAAAGGCATGCAAGTGAAGTAAGAGCTGAAAACAAATAATCACACAAACAATATATCTTTAATCCCAAGTCAAAGCAAGATGGGTAGACACTAAACATGCTCTCATTTTCAGCAAACTGAAAAAGCTGTAGCAATATAACTTTTTGGGAACACTCGTATTAGCAAATTCCATTTTCGACTGTTTCTATGCTCCTAGATTTTTTTCTTGTTGTTAGAATGGACCAATTTAATTATTTTAATTTTAAATTCTGTTTCCATGATGATAGGTAGTACGTTTTGATTTGTTTCTCTTTTGATGTTATTTGCATTGCTGTTTTTAGCATATTCTATCTCTTCTTTTTCCTGTTGTCTGTAGATGAGGCTAATCTTTTTGTTCTCTTTAGCATATTCTATCTCTTTTTTTTTTTTTCCTGTTGTCTCCTTTAGATGCTATCATTTTTGGGCAACACCATGTATGAAATATTGATTGATGGTTATTTACAGGTTGGAGGTCTGCCTAACCCCTCTTAGAAAAATAAAAAATCGACTTAATTAAATAAATGATTAATTGGTTATAAATTATTATTCCGATTCTACATAACAATTTTAAAATTTAGCGTGACAATTACTGAATTATGAATTTAATTAAATTTTACTATCAATTAAGATTAATTCCAGCCAAATTTAATGTTGATATAGCCCACCTAATAAACCTTTATCGTGTGACAATTAATTGACAGAAATCACAGAATGACATCGTTTAGTCGGCTATACGTTAGCAGTAAGTTTAGTTAAAATTCTAATTAATAATAAATTCAGATTAAACATACCAAACTTTAAAATTGGTATGCAAATTGTTTTTGAGCAAAGTCAATAGTTAAATAATCTAGGAATCTGTCTTGCCTGTTCGAGGCAGGCATGTCGCAAGTTCATTGCTGACCACTTAAACAATTGGCTCCTTCAGTTCATTAGAGAGAGAGAGAGAAGTCAACTCGGTTAGGAAGAATCTGGTATGCTACATATGCATCGTATGCACACTTCAACATATGTTAGTGGCGATCAATTAAAATAAAAATTAAAAGTTATTTTTGTTTTTTAAATTATAAATTTTTTTGGTAAATTCATCATTTTATTGAGTAAATTTATGATTTTGATTCGAATTTCGTAAAAAGCCATTTTTTAAAATTCATATATTATCACGGTAAATTCAGTAATTTATACTTCCTCCGTCCTATTAGACTTGTCCCATTTCTTTTGGGCACATTTATTAAAGAACGTATAATTAGTGTTGTAAAAATGTGTAAATGTGTGAGGTCATATTATTTGTAGTGTAAAATCATGATCAAATCTAGAAATAGGACAAGATCAATGAGACAAAAAAAAAAAAAAAAAAAACAGGACAATATCAATGGGATGGAAGGAGTATTTAAAAAGTGGATTTGTAGCCTAATTAATTATTCCTTATATTTGTAGTCTTTTACATGTTTAAGTTGATGATAATATCAAATATTAATTTAATAGTATAGTTTATTAGGGACAAGACAAGTTATTATACAACGGTAGCTCGTAAGGCATAGTAAAATAGACCATTCCAAGTATATTGTTATTTTCTATGGGCCTTTCTTTTAGAAAATATAAAGTGCTATATATTTGATCTTAAATCAAATAAAATTGTCATTTCAGTTGCCTTGTTGAAGAGTTGAGCTCTGTATACATATATTATATATATCACCTAATTAACTTAACACTTTACACTTGTTCTCACCTTGGTTGCTAGTAACTTTTAATTTTCTTTTGTATGAAAGGTGACAGGATCTCTTAGATGATTTTTCACAGTGAAAACAATTTTTTTTCGCCAAAGTGACGAAACGAAGGTTAATTATAAGAATAAGTGTGTGGTAAAAAAAAATTAGGACAAAAGGTAGGTGACCATTTGTATCAGTCAATTTATAATATGATCATTATTAGGCTTGCCGCTTGCGTAGTAAGCTGTAGTATATTTCTTGACTTATTTACCTTACAAGTACATGTAAGAATCATTACAAATTAAAATAATGGGATAGCTACTCGGACGAGTTTAATCATAAATTAATTTCATCAACAAGCTAGAGAGTGATCATATTCTATAATTTCAGCACGTATGTGGCATATTGTACTGTTTTTTATGTTCTTATACACTATAATTGATACAAGAACAATATAAAATAAGGCAGTAAAAATGATATGGAGTATTGGTATCAACATTTGGGGAGGTCTTGTCCCAATGGAATTAAATTTCACTTATGGGCTTATTTATACGATGTAATTAGGGCTCCCTCCTAACATTTCACCTTACAAATTTTTTGATGAATAATCTTCAATTATTGGTTTTGAATAGAGTCGAATTTTGCGTAATTTTATTAGTTTTTTTGCATAAGAATTTCTTTCATGACAGAGTTCACAATTCTTTAAATCATCTTGTGGAATAAAATTGCCTTAGACAACTTATCGCACGTGAAAAGGTCAACACTTCGAGATTTATTTTGAATTATATATAATTTGAATTTTTTTTGTTAAAAGTTTTATAATTCAAATATTTAATTGTAATTATGTATACATCAATACATTTCTATAAAAAAAATCAATAATTCATATGTTAAATTGCAATTTTTCCATATATATATGTGTGTGTGTGTGGACTATGGAGCAACTAAATGGCCACAACCTCAATTTGGATATGAAGTGTTATTTATATGAAAGGTGCATGTGTTACTTCAAATTTGCAAGAATGATGCATGTTTTGAATATATGAGCAAAAATCTCACAATCAAATACGCAGGGAACACTCAAAATTAGAAGATGTTGCAAATAAAATTGATATATTTTTTTTGAAGCGAAAATAAAATTGATATTAAATCGACATTTTGTGATAAGGGTAAACAACAAATATAAAATAGTTGACGTTGTGGGGCCCGATCTCACCTAGCTAGTGTTTTGGACATCATGGAATTTTTTTGTTGAAGAGTTGGATATCATGGTTTGGCAATGCACTATCATTCTAAATTTGTTTGTTAATTTACTCTTTTTTAGCTAAACCAAGCATTCTTTAATCTTTATCAATGTATCCACGTGCCGTTACAACCAAATATTGCTGTTGCTTACATTTCATACAACTTTAGTCACTTCCTCAGTTTAAATCGTCTAATCATAAAACAATTGTTTCACAATTTCCATTTTGTATATTACAAATAATTTAATATACGAGGAACAATGGTCATTTAGGCTCCATAAATTAATTTGGCGACAGTTTTAGCATAAAGTTAATATATTGGTCAAGCATCATAAATTCATTTTGTAATAAATTTAATCCGTTGGAATTTTAGATGTCATAAAGTATCTCACAACAAAATTTTACACATAACATTTCCACCTATATAATTTCAATGATGTGAAAAGTCGAGATATTCCACATTATTTACATACCTTCATTACATGTTAACAACATTTAGGTACAATAAAAACTAAAAACCAGAATAATCATTGATTGATATGAATAAAAATATAAAATAATAGTATTTGGAATATCTATTTGTTATCTTTGCAAGAGTCCATTGTATTTTGGGTCACTTGCATCCTCTTTTCGAAACCTACACACTATTGGAAAAATACAAATAATTGAATTTGTGCTTGCTAAATATGAAAAAAATTAAAATTTAAATTTTCGATCAAAGCATCCACACCTTCAAGCTTTTCATGATTTATAAATGCACCTTTTTTATTTTCTTTTTCTTCATCAGTTTAGTTTGTAAATACCAAATCACGGAATTGGGCCTTTGTGTATCAAAATTTTAACTAATTGGGCCCTTTAAATCATTTGAAAGGATGCAACTTAATTGGACCACAAATTACGAATTTTTTTGTGTTGGACCATAAATTGGATACATACCATAAGCTCGAGTATTTGATGCGATTTCCAGTCATTAGGATTGAGGAGAAATTATCTCAAAAAAAAAAAAAAAAGGATTGAGGATAAATATTCATATACTTACTATTTCAAATTTACATAAAAAAGGCATTTTAGTGTATATGCAAGTCACGTATGCAATGAGATGTAAATTTGAGAGAATATCTCAATGACAATATTATAATGATGTTTAAAAGTTCCAATAAAATCGAAAATAATGTCATTACCACTTTAAAAGTTCAATATACCATTTTTTTTAAAAAAAGCTTAATAATATTATCTTATTCAATGTATAATCACATTTTGTAATAAAAATCTTAAACTCGCTATTGATTTTTTAAATTGATATATACATATCATCAAGTATATAAACAATACCATTATTTTTTCATTGAGTAGAAATGTCAAGAGAACTAAACGATGGTAATGATAGGATGATATAATTAGATTAATTAGCAACTAGAAATTAACAGCTTTTCTTTTTTTAAAATTTATTTATCAATATAAAAAAACTTTAAATCCTAATTTATTTTTTGAGTTTGTGCGAAGAAAGACATTGTGTCACAGAGAGTTAAAATACTCGTAGAAGACGGCAATTTTTATTGAGATTAATCTTGCAATTTTATTTTACTTAAAAAGTTTTAAGGAAAATAAATACTGAGAGAATTTAAACACAGAACGCAAAACTCTGCCCGCCACCGCCGTCGCCGTCGCCCATTCGCAGCCTCATCGAACTCCCCTCCAATTTGCGATTAGGTGAGTTTTCTTAATTTGTGGTTGGCTGAAATTTGCAAATGTTGTTGCCTATACTGCACAAGCTGCCACAATGGTGCCGTAAGCTGGATTAGATTTGTTGCAAAGGGTTTTATGGGTTTTGGGGTTAATGTTTTCCATGCGAATTTGTAAGTATACATAGATTTAACATGATTCTCCAAAATTTTATTTTGATTATTTTATTGTTGTGATGAATTGGAGTGGGCTTGAGCGAGTATTGTTGGGTTATGATGGAGGTGAGCATTGTATAAATCAACAGACGCGCAAAGGTGACCCAGCAGCTGGTGCCGCCCGGCCCGCCCCCTCCGGCCTCTTCTTTTCGTCCTCTGCCTCGTCTCCCGCAGCAGCCGCGCCGCCCCTCCTCTGAGCCTCTGTTATATAGGTGCTGCCGTGCTAGGGTTTTATTCTTCTTGTTAATAAATGTGAAATTAGTCTTCTGTTTCCATGCTGTAAAGAGCCCGTGTTTGTAACTTGACGATTCCCTCTTTGATTTTCATTATCTTGTTGGCCTCTACTGAGCTGATATGTTGATCAATGTTCATTGTTAATGATGGCTATTTTTAATTAAGGGTGAGTATAAGAGCATTCACTTTATTCAATGCAAATGCTTTCTAATGAGCACTGCCAGTTTGGATGCCTAGGGCTTGGTGTGGATGGCCTAAAATTGCAATTAATGTAAATTACAATATAATGAATCTCTTGATTTAACTCGAGTTCGTTGGGAAGTTTACTTGTGTTTAAGTTATCTTGCATTTCATTGAGAAATTTCAACATGATCACTGAATACCAATTATTTGAGCTTATATAATATGTAGTGGGCTTACAATGCTTTCTCTTTCTTTTGTCAATGCAGTTCAAATGGGTGATTTGAAGACATGGGTCTCTGACAAATTGATGTCCCTTCTGGGATATTCACAGCCCACCGTTGTTCAATATGTGATAACATTGTGTAAGTTGGTGTTTAATGAAGCATACACATGTTTGGTTATCTATTTTCGATTTTCCTAATGTGAAGATACTCAATTATAGCAACTGGATAGTAGGTTTTCCTTTTGAATTAAACTCTGCTTTATGTTCTGTACTGGTGTAGCTAAGAAAGCTTCATCTCCCTCTGAGATTGTAAATCAACTGGTGGGCTTGGGAATATCTTCCTCTGCTGAAACAGTCGGGTTCGCCAAAGAAATTTTTGCCAGGGTGGAACACAAGACTTCAGGGCCAAATGTAGGTGTTTTCAGTTTTCTTACGTCTTAAGCATTTATTTCAAAGGCTTCATTATAAATGTAATGGCAATTGTACTATTTTCCCCCTCTCTCTCTTTTATTTATTTATTTATTTTATGTTAGCAATATCAACAAAAAGAAAGGGAGGCGGCAATGCTTGCACGGAAACAAAAAACCTACACACTTTTGGAGGACGATGACGATGATGATGACTCAGTTCATGTTTCTCCACCTCCCAAAAAGGAGGAAATTCGAAAAAAGAAGTTTAGGAAGAGAAGTGAACCTCAGGATGACATAGATGATG
This sequence comes from Salvia miltiorrhiza, assembly GCF_028751815.1. Lineage (NCBI taxonomy): Eukaryota > Viridiplantae > Streptophyta > Magnoliopsida > Lamiales > Lamiaceae > Salvia > Salvia miltiorrhiza. The sequence continues at coordinate 70,461,131 of NC_080388.1, forward strand.
ATGATGAGGTATTTTCTATTTATTGCCTATGCTAAGGTTCACTTTCAGTTCTTGTCATAGTAAGATGCTATGGTGTTGCTGAATTTGGTGTAGGTAGTACCACATGGGGGCAAAGAAAGACAAGTAAGACGCCGAACTGTTCAGGATGAAGATGATGGTTCGGAGGTATTATTACATCTATTTGTGTTCTCTCGGTTTGAAAGCTGTTCTTTTAAATGCCTGTATATGCGCCTTGGGACTAGGCATTTAGTTTTGAGTTTGCTATTGATGTAAGCTTATTCCATCTGCATATCAAGGACATATATGCATAGAAAAGTACTGATAGAATCATTCTAAAGAATAACTTGAAATGTTATCTTCAAGTAGGTGCTTGGATTAAAAGACCTAAATAGAGCCTTGGTCTTGTCAACACTCGTTGTCTTCTTTATCATTCATTTTGTATCTTCTAGTCCTCTGCTGGAAGCCTCCATCCTTCCTGTTTGCTGTGCTCTTTTTACCTTCGCTGTTTCCTTAATTTCATTTTCTTTAAAATTCTACGCGATGTTTCATGGTTACAGTCAGAAGAAGAAAGGCTGCGTGACCAGAGAGAAAGGGAGGAGTTGGAACGCCATATTAGAGAACGAGATGCGGCGGGTACCAGGAAGGTAAAGATAAATGAATTATAGTTCTTTTTTTTATTTCATTTTTTAGATCCTAATGGGCTACCATTAGGTTGAATTGTGATATTTTTTTTGTCCAATATTTAACAAAATTAAACTGACAGTTAACATATACTGAACTCATATTTCGAGTACTGTAAGCATCCGTTCAATGGCTTCACATTTTCAACATAGTTGTTTGTATGTTATTACATTGTATGTAAAAATGTCAATCTTGTGCTGTTGTTTCCAGCATGCATCATTGAAATAGAACAGGTGTAAAATCTTGAATTGAATTATTTGGTTTTTCTTATATAGAGAGAGCTAAAACCTTTGTAGTGGAACATTTAGGCAAGGAAGCCAAACCTTTTTCTTTTTCCCCTAATATGGGCGATCGGTGTTGGTTGCTTGGGCTCAGGTTCAAATCCCTACATCTGCACCACAAATAGATTAAAGTCCATCGCACAATGCTTGTGTAGTGTGGTTTGCTTCTCCTGAATGGTTTGTGGGCTATTGCACAGGGGTGGAGTTATCTTGTGCATACCTTCATGTAATGGCAGTGATTTCCTTTTTGTCAACTGAAAAGAACAAAGAGAAGCCGTAAATTTGTATTTCCAGCATGTCTTCATAAAGTTGAATGTTTCCAGCAGTTCTTGTTCCATCTTCCTGCAGACATCCATGAAAAATGTACTGTGTTGCCTTCTTTTGTTCTCTCTTTGGTGAATCAGATATGTTGCAATATATTTTGGCCTTTTGAGGAGGGTTGTTGGGTCTGTGATATTTCTTATGACACTATCTGTAACATTCTTGGAATTGTCTCTCTAATCTGTTCATCTCATTCTTCTTTTAATTCCATGTTTGTACAGATCACTGATCAAAAGTTATCAAAGAAGGAAGAAGGTAAATGATCTGGTTTACGAATATGAGGTGGAAGTTCTGTTAGTTCTGTGGCTTTTTCTTGGTGGCATACATACTAGATTACATGTGTTTAATTTTTTTATATGGCGCATGTCTTAACAGAAGAGGCAATTCGGAGATCTGACGCTTTGGAGAATGATGGCATTCAGACTTTAAGGTTTGTTCTTTTCATTCTTTACAGTATTGTTGTCTATATATAGGTAACTTGCACTGTGTATTACACTGCTAATTACAGTCTAGCCCTTTTTCTTTCACATGTCCGTTGAATTTTTTAATTGATAAAATATGATAGTTTTTAAGTTTATTTTGACCAGGCTAACGCATGGTTGGTTCCTTGGATTAATTATTTGGTATTTAAGTTGGTCATTGGGCGTTCCGCGCCTTGTGGGCGAATAATAGGAGTAATATTTATATGATTTGAATATCATTAGATAGGGTTGGTTGATGATATTATTATTGTTGCAGAAAATTTTCTGTGCAAAAGGTGTTCTACTCATGAAGTTACTGTATTTGTTATCAGTTTCAATTTCTTGTGGTACCATTGGCTCTATGAAAATACCAATTTAGTACATGATGACTGATTCACTTATATTGGGATATATTATCTTCTCTTCTGTACCAGGAAAGTGTCAAGACAAGAATATTTGAAGAAAAGGGAGCAAAAGAAATTAGAAGAGCTTAGGTAATGAAGTTAGAATGTTTGTTTCCCAGTAATGGCTGAAATATAAGTCATAATTTTTAATGATTTGCTATGTGCCTTGTCTATTTGGGGTAATCCAGAGACGATATAGAAGATGAGCAATACTTATTTGATGGCGTCAAGCTGACTGAAAAGGAGTACCAGGAGCTAAGGTGAAGTATATTTCCTTGCATTATGTTTATATCAAGACTTCTTAATTACCTTCAATGTTTCATCTAAAGTTACTTGATGTTTCACAAACAATATTTGCTTTGCTATTGTGGATTATTTAGTGAAAGGGGTGTGTTGTTGCACATTATCTTTAGTACTCAATGATTCAATAGCTCCATACCTCCATCTTCTCAGTTGTTGATTATAAAATCGTATATTGAATTCACACCATATTTACCATCTTATTTCGTAACTCTTGAAGTTAAGCAAACAGTCTTGGTTTTCTTTTGTGCTCGAACTCATATTATGATATAAATTGGTACTCAAACTTCACATTGTTGAAGAACTACAGTAAGATGGCTTTAAATATTTGCGCTAATTATTTGGATTTAATATTCGTTAACTTGGCCAATTATGCTTTCAGCATTTTATTTTTCTATCTTGCTTTTACCTTGAACTCTTTCAGCGGTTGTTTGTTTGATATTAGAGCAAGATGGTTGCTTGTGTTTTCAAAAATATATGCCCGTTTTTTAGTTAGAGAAATCTGAACTGATATTGGAAAGTTTTACTTTTTGGCAGATACAAGAAACAAATATATGAGCTCGTCAAGCAGAGGACGGAAGAGTCTGATTTTACAAATGAGGTGATCACCCCTTTACAAAGTATTTGGTTTAGGTGTTCCTTGTACTGCACTTCGATTGTGTCTTTGTCAAAATTAGCTGCTGTTGTCACTTGCTTGGAAAAATATATATTGCACACAGTTGTGGATATAATGTAATATCTACATGTGTACTATACTACTATGCCCTTTGATAATCCAATATTTGATTTGTGCCATAAGGTTGTGCTACAGTTAAGTCAGTAGGCATTACTTTCAGCAAGCATACCATCATGAGATCAGTTTGTTGATTTTGAGTCTTAATGACTACTCTTCTTCATGTAACTTGAATTTGTCTACTACTGATATCTGTTTTTTTTAAACCCTGTCAAATGCAGTATAGGATGCCTGATGCATATGATGAAGATGGTGGCGTAAATCAAGAAAAGAGATTTTCTGTGGCATTGCAGCGCTACAGGTTCTTTTCATTATCAAGAAAACTAGATACACGTACAACCAGTGCTACCACTCAGGCTAGATGTGTATTTTTTAAAATTTAAGATGCTAAATAAAACTGGGATTTACTAGCCCTTTGCCGCGCACAGGGATCCTGCTGCAGAAGAGAAGATGAATCCGTTTGCAGAACAAGAAGCGTGGGAGGAGCATCAGATAGGCAATTATTCAGCTGTTTAGCAATTAATATTAAATTGTCAATCTGTAGTCTTCCGTCACAAATCATATGGTCGTTATATATTTCAGGCAAAGCGACTCTTAATTTTGGATCCAAGGATAAAAAGAAAAAGGATGATGATTATGAGTGAGTTCTGTTATTCTTATATTTGATTCAATTATGCACTAGCTTGCACCCGTCCACCCCTTTCTAAAGTGAAAACGTCTGAGCTCACAATGGCATTACACCACATCGCCGATCTACTTTTGCTTTGTGTAGAACTAAAGGTGTAGGGAAACTTTCTGATGGCTTGATGCTTTTGTTTCTTCTTTTTTATTTCCTTTATATAGGTTTGTGTTTGAAGACCAAATAGCCTTTATAAAGGCAACAGTCATGGAGGGTGTCAATGTACGTATGTCTAACCTTTGCATAGTGTAATAAGGAGCTTTACAAATTGTTGTTGCAAAGATTCTTGATACCACTTGCTATGCAGGTTGAGCAGGACTCCGTGCAATCACCGGAGGCATCTGCTGCCAAAACAGCCTTGGAAAAACTCCAGGTGTGTATTTTCAAGCTTCTTTCTCAGTGAATAGTGATTCTTGCTCCATGACCTCAGGAATAAACATGTTTATGGAAAATCATTAGCTCAAAATATTTTGGTATTCAGTGGTAGAAATCAGTTTTTTGAGAGATGGAAGCTACAAATTCTATGATCATGAAACCAACCGTTCATTTTTATAATAAAGTTGTTTTTTTTTGTGGGGGGGGGGGGGAGGGAGGGGGGGATGTTCCCGTAATCAATGATATGTTGTAATTGTAAGGGATGTTTAGTGCTTTTAAGCGAGTTCTCTTGTTAAAAAACAGAGTATTGCAAAAGGACATGTATGTTCGGACTTAAAAAGAATTCTGTGGTTTTTCCAAAACAAGATATAGAGTAGCATTATATAACTGATCATATTATCACATATGTCATTATTGACCTTTCATTGGCTCTTCAATTATCAGAATGACAGGAAGACACTGCCAATATATCCTTATAGGGATCAGTTGCTCCAAGCCGTGAATGATCATCAGGTTTGATATTTTCTCGTTCAGTTTTACTGGAAATTTAGAACAAAAATTATTGTCAAAGAAAATTGTTTAGTCGATCTTATGATCACTTGGAACTATTTAGTTTTTGGTTTTGTAGATTCAGATTTGGGTTTAGCTTCCTTTCTGATTTGTTTATGACTTAGATTTTTCAACTTCCGTCATTTATTTTTACTAAATCAATGGAAAAGGTCCAGCACATATATTGTAGTTTTCTCATTTAAACATTGATAAATAAATTATTTGTTGAAGAGATCTACGTAATTTTATGTGTTTACACGTAATTTTAAGTTTTAATTTGTCAAATAATCCACACTATAGATGGTGCAATATTAACATATTATTTCTATTGCAGGTTCTTGTTATTGTTGGAGAGACGGGTTCTGGAAAAACTACACAGATACCACAGTACCTTCATGAAGCAGGATACTCTGAGCGGGGAAAGGTACTAGGGTTTTGTCCAATCCCATTTTATGATTTACTGGATTGTTTAAGGACAATCAGCAAAATTTTAGTGCAGCCTTGATGGAATTTAGAAGAATAACTAGGCATATGCAACAATCAACTGTGATATATTCATTGTTGTGTATGCAGATTGACTATTTTACAACTTCTGAATTGATGATTATAATCCAACAATGCATTTTTTTCTAAATTGAAAAGAATATGGGCAATCAGTAGATCCTCATGTATTCTGAAACACACTTATCTTTACGTGCAATGGTAGGAGTTTTAGATTGTCACACTTCTGTTTAATGATTGTAAATTCCGTCAAGAATATTATATGTAGATCATGGATACTCTTTTGCATATCTTGAAACAGCAAATAAGAAACATTTACAGCAACTGATTAGTTTTGTAAACTTATGCTAAGTCCTTCTGGATGTTGACACCCCAGTCTTGAACACAGCCCTTGCTCATCTTTACTTTCTAATATTCTTCTTTCAGATTTATTTGGGGAAATTGGATCCTGTGCTCGAACCTATTCTGCATAATTATGGATGATGTAACCACTTGAGGATAGTGAAACTTTTTTTTAAACATAAGCCAGAATAGGCTCGTAATGACAATATCTCTTAACAGATTGGATGTACCCAGCCACGACGTGTTGCTGCTATGAGTGTTGCTGCCCGAGTTTCTCAAGAATTGGGAGTAAAACTTGGACATGAGGTGTGCCTTCTTACACGACTACTGATATTTTGTGATCACTGTATTGGATTCTTGTCCTTTGTGACTTGTGTTATACCTTTAATTTTTTCTCTTTATTCCGACTTAATTCCAGTCGTTAGAACATGGTAAGTTAACTAAATAGAATTTGTAACATTTAGGTTGGCTATTCTATTCGATTTGAAGATTGTACTTCGGAAAAGACTGTATTGAAATACATGACGGATGGAATGCTATTGCGTGAATTCCTTGGAGAACCTGACCTCGCAAGTTACAGGTGCATGCCAGATTCAATAGTTAATATTTAATAATGTACTGTGAGTTGTGACTAATTTTATATTTTATCTTCAGTGTGATTATGGTGGATGAGGCTCATGAAAGAACTCTCTCAACGGACGTTCTGTTTGGTTTAGTTAAGGTAATAGATGGCTCCTGATCAAATTGTTGTCTGATGTAGAACAACCTTGATATTATTAGATATTAGTTGCTATAAATGGAGCTTTTACCTGAAAGTTAAATAGAACATACTCAATTACATTATTTAAACAGTAGAGGTATCGGGAATAAAGAAGAAAGTAGTGAGCCAGCCATACAAGTCTGGCTTAACCTAGTTTGGCAAATCACACTTGCAGAACAGAATATTGATTCCTTGTAGAAAACAGTAACTGTAATGATGCAAGTAGATTAGAGATGTTAAATATACGTAAAGGGACTTCTAAACTAAGAAAGCACTATGAATCAGAAATTTACAAGTTGTGTGGTTAATGTTGTTGATTCATTGCTCAAAGTACAATTGAAATGCAAATTTTAATAATTATTAAGGGGCTTACAACCAAGCTGATCTGAACTCTGTAAGAAATATTATCTAATTATCCAAGCTGGTTATTGTAGGGGTACATTGCTAAAATTAGTAAATGTGTAGATTTATATCCTAGTATGTCATGGTTTGTACAGTCATTTCTCCTGCTTGATCCATAGCATGTATCCTTATTTCTCTGAACTTTTTCTCTGATAGGATATAACTCGTTTTCGCCCTGACCTCAAATTGCTTATTTCGAGTGCCACGCTTGATGCTGAGAAGTTCAGTGATTATTTTGATTCTGCTCCAATTTTTAAAATACCTGGAAGAAGATTCCCTGTTGATATACATTATACTAAGGCCCCAGAAGCTGACTACTTGGATGCTGCTATTGTAACCGCTCTTCAAATCCATGTGACACAACCGCCGGGGGATGGTGATATTCTAGTTTTCTTAACGGGGCAGGAGGAGATCGAAACTGCTGAAGAGACTCTTAAGCATAGGACTAGAGGATTGGGGACAAAAATAGCAGAACTGATCATTTGTCCAATTTATGCAAATTTGCCTACAGAACTGCAGGCTAAGATATTTGAACCCACACCTGAAGGGGCACGTAAGGTTGTCCTGGCAACTAATATTGCTGAGACATCATTGACCATAGATGGGATCAAATATGTCATTGATCCAGGTTTCTCCAAGATGAAGTCTTACAATCCTCGGACTGGCATGGAATCGTTATTGGTAACCCCAATATCGAAAGCATCAGCTAACCAGCGAGCTGGTCGATCCGGCAGAACAGGTCCCGGACAATGCTTTCGATTGTATACAGCTTATAATTTTTTTCATGATCTGGAAGATAACACTGTTCCTGAAATACAAAGGACCAACTTGGCCAATGTGGTACTTATGCTCAAGAGCCTTGGCATCAACGACCTGCTTAACTTTGACTTCATGGACCCACCTCCATCTGAAGCTTTGCTGAAGGCCTTGGAACTACTCTATGCTCTGAGTGCGCTTAATAAACACGGTGAGCTGACAAAAGTCGGCAGGAGGATGTCTGAGTTCCCACTTGATCCCATGCTATCGAAGATGATTGTTGCTTCTGAGAAATATACTTGCTCTGATGAGATCATATCTATTGCTGCTATGTTATCTGTTGGAAACTCAATCTTTTACCGGCCTAAGGACAAACAAGTTCATGCAGACAATGCACGCTTGAACTTCCATATGGGAAATGTCGGAGACCATATTGCATTGCTGAAGGTTTGCCTCATTAATTATATTTTTTCCATGCTTTTTTATGTGTTGTTGGGATATGATGCTTATAATATCTAGTAACTTTTCACGCTAACAATTGATGCACTAATGGTGGTTGATCAATTGCTTTTCCTTAAATTTAGAAATTACTTATGCAAGTGGTCTACATTAATGAAAAAGTGTGAGTTCTTATACTATGTTTGAGTTTGGTTTAGACATAAACTGAGTGGCTATGATTGTTTCTTACTTTTGCAGTTTTATTTGTTTTCCAATATTAAGAGCCTTCAAAATTGTTGATACATTGCAGGTGTATAGCTCATGGAAGGAAACCAATTTCTCGACTCAGTGGTGCTATGAGAATTATATCCAGGTAGGTAACATTCTACTTCCTTTTATGGTATGCTGCATCTTTTGGGCGATTTATTTGCGCTAGTTTGATGCTAATTGCTCCTGATGATTTTCTTAACTTGGGATGCCATTATCAGATATTGCTGTTTTGTAAATTAGGCAAACCCAACTAGTATGCATATCCTTTCCAAGGGCAGCATAAACTCCTTGACATAAGTGAGGAACTTTTGAATGACATTTTCTGCAAGGATGTGAATTTGAGTCCATGATTAAATCAAATATATTCCTTCCTGCACATTCTCGAACAAAAAGTGATAATCAGTAATGTTGGATAATAGAAAGAAAAAACACGCTACATGTTGGATTTTGGTAAAATACAACTTTAACATTCAATATGATATGTTTCACCACGGTATAGTGTTTAGTTTATTTTCCAGAAAGATTACTCAAAGTTTGTCACCTGAAGAAAATAGGAAATGAAACAACATTTGGGCTAAGAAATCATAGGCCGAGTCTCTCTTGCATAATTTCATAAGATCGATGCTATGGAGTAACCAGGCATCACCTTTTCTTTTGAATGCTTAATGAATCTTAAATATCATATTCCAGGTTAGGAGCATGAAGAGAGCTAGGGATATACGTGATCAGCTGGAGGGGTTGCTGGAAAGGGTTGAGATAGAGTTAACTTCAAATATGAACGACTTCGATGCAATAAAGAAAGCTATCACATCAGGGTTTTTTCCCCATTCAGCAAAGATACAAAAGAATGGATCTTATAGAACTGTCAAGCATCCACAGACTGTTCATATTCACCCGAGCTCTGGTTTAGCACAGGTGCAAACTTCTCCTTCAATAAATAGCTGATAAGGATAATCTTCTACTGCATTAGCATAAAATATTGAAATCTTGTGTACCATGATATTTCCACACCAATATCCTGCAATATACTGCCAAACGAAAGCACATGAATCCTTAAACTTCAACCTATCCTCTTTCCCTTTCTCGTTGCCAGCTCAGATGTGCATGCATGCGCTCATCTATCATCTATGGGCATGTAAATGTACTCTTGCAATATTTGACTTCTTGCATGTGCTTTTTGGCTCTGTAATCATTTGGATAGGCAGTTACCATGAGTGATCTAAGCTACCAAATTGATTCTCATACAGCTTTGTCTTGTTCTCATTAGGTGCTTCCAAGATGGGTTGTATACCATGAATTGGTTCTAACAACTAAGGAGTATATGCGGCAGGTACAATCATACTTCACCTCGTGTTTCATCCCTTACATGTGTGCATATATGGCTATGTAGCTAATTTTGTGATGTCGGCATGCAGGTGACCGAGCTAAAACCGGAATGGCTAGTGGAGATAGCTCCTCACTTCTATCAAATGAAAGACGTGGAGGATGGTATGAAATCTCTACTCATCTACCTCTATTTTGTGAAGATTTTCTGGTTGTGCATCTAATCTCTGTGTTTGAACACGTGGCTTAATTGCTTTTTCCTGCAGCGGGGGCGAAGAAAATGCCTCGTGGTGAAGGTCGGGCAGCAAAAGATTGAACCTTGACTGCACATGTGTAAATATAAATTTTTATGTGCTATATAGAGGCTCTGAAGTTTGTCTACAGAAATTGAATTTTGAATATCGAGTACCAATTACTGATAGAAATCTAGGTGCTAGTTCTAACTAGATTGTAACATGTTACTAGATGTGTTTGTAATGATACCGTGTAATTTATATTCTCTTCTTGTAAGAAATTGGCATGTTTGTGATATAAAGTGAAATTGCTGACAAAAATTAGCCTACCGACTACGGTTTTCCTAACTCAGTTTCATATTACTTTGTTTTAGGCGACATAATATTCTTTTTTTTTTTTTAGAATAATATTCTTATCTTCGAGTGTGTTAAAGTTTAGCCTTTGATTTCTCGAATCATGGGCTTCAACACTATATCCTTTGATTTTTCAAATCATGGGCTTCAACAGTCGGAATTTAAAATTTGGATCTCAAGAGCGTTTGGGTAAACTTTGAATTGCAAAAAATTGCATATTGAGTTAGAGTTGGCGACTAAAAAAATTACTAATTTAAAGACAAGTTGTTTATTTATGTTCATGTATGATACTTATGTAGTGAAAAATAGTTAAAAGACAGATTATTCTTTATTCGATATTTAAAGATATGTTGTTTACTTTTTCCATAATGAATTGATATATTTTGTTCTTTATTTATAGGTATTTATTACTGAGATTAATCCCATATAAATTATTGAATTTTTAAATAACTCATTTTGGCCATTAACTTTAAAATTTGTGTTAAAATTATTCAATTTTGCTATTCCATTCATTTTTGGGATAAATTTTGTGCTAAAGACAAAGTAGCTGTATGAAATGATGCTATCTCACTCATTTTGTTATCTTTATAAACTAATATCGTTTTAATAATCGGTGAAATGAGATGGAATGAGGAAAACTCGGTGCAAAATATAATCTTCTTTTGTGAGATTATGCAACACAATAATTTTGATCGCGAGACAAAAGTTATGGAAATTTAGAAAATAAAAAAAATCTCAACTCTGAAGTCACTTTTTTAAAAACTCCACAATAAACTTTTCTTTCTTTTTATTATTATTATTATTATTATTATTATTATTATTATTATTATTATTATTATTATTATTATTATTATTATTATTATTATTATTATTATTATTATTATTTTATAAACTATTTTAAAGAACGCATCACACCACAATAAACTATACGTAATTTATAACCCTTAAACTTATGATGCTTTATTTTTTTGAATTAGAATTACATGAGATATCAAATCTAAATATAATCAAATGAGTAACTCGTGCGCAGACGGAACCTCTACACCACATAAAAGGTAGGAAAATAACCGTACACAGGAGGGACCTCTACATCACACAAAAGATAGGAAAATAGTTGCACGTAGGCGGGATCACTATCTACACAAAAGTGGAAAAATTACACTGCACACAGGCGGGATTGAACTTAAGAGAAAATTATACAGTGTATAGGCGAAATTAAATCTAAAACCTCTCACAAAAAAGAATCTTTGGAGAGCTCTAGGTTTGATTCTTCAAATCGGGCTCAAACTAGGAATTTAATCATTTATGCATGCGCCAGCCTCTACTAGAATAATTATATATTGCTGACACGACAAAGATTGCTCTGTATGTTCTCCACAATACAAAATTTGTCTTCTGATTATTTGTACAAGTTAGGTAAGTACTGAAAATGAAATTGAGATAAATATATGTACTTGATAAGTAAAGTTATGACGTTAAAATTTGGTCGGTGCAAACTATGAGTACATGGAAAATAAGAGCCTCGATTCTATTCTCTTCAGTATGTCCTCTTCTCTTCTCTTCTCTTCTCGAAATTAAATATATGCATTTTTGGCACTAATCAGTTTTGTTTGTGGCAGAGAAAAACAAAAGCTCGATGCTGGACTGGCAAATGCGTTTCAAGATCATATGTGGGATTGCACGAGGCCTCCTCTATGGCTCTATCTACACCAAGATTCAAGATTCAGAATCATCCACAGGGATCTCAAGGCGAGCAACATCCTTCTGGATAAAGATATGGTCCCAAAGATATCGGATTTCGGCATGGCAAGAATCTTCGGGGGAGATCAAACTGAAGCCAACACCAAAAAAGTTGTCGGAACATAGTAAGCTGCTGCTGCTGCTAAATATTAATAGATCAATCTGAAGAGATGGTTTATTGATTGTAAGTTTTGGTTCAATCCAAGGAATGTAAGACTCAATATTCCAACGTGGCGCCGTCATAAATCTTGCAGAATCATCAAATGTTCATCAACCAATATAATAGTACATTAAAATAATCTCCAACGAGATAATCTAAAAGTGTAGAAAATGGCTTTGATAACGCTTCAACTGCCTTGATTACGCCGCTACCCATTGTGAAATCCGTAGCGAGCTGAACAATGAGATCTTTTGTTTCTTCATGGCATGCAAACGCAACAAGAAAAAACCAAAAATCTCCACATATAATGTCAAGAAAGATACCATCTATGCCACAGCTCATCGTGGGAATCAATTTGAAGAAAACCCAAGTTTATAAAACTCCCCAAGAATGCAGTCTCAGCTGCATATTCACTCTGCACACCAGGTGTTTGCTGTATGTCGTAACCGAAGTTTTTCACTTGGCACACAAGGTGTTTGTTGTATGTCCTGACCGAACTTTTCCCTTTTCCGACATTTGATCAGCCATGGCGAACTGGACCGCGCTCCTCCCGGCGAACCTCGTCCCCGACGACGCCAACCCCGAGTGGATGAACAAAGGGGACAACGCTTGGCAACTGACGGCGGCCACCCTCGTCGGCCTGCAAAGCGTGCCTGGGCTGATCATCCTCTACGGCGGCGCTGTGAAGAAGAAGTGGGCCGTGAACTCGGCCTTCATGGCGCTCTACGCCTTCGCCTGCGTGCTCGTGTGCTGGGTTTGCTGGGGCTACCGCCTCTCCTTCGGCGATCAGCTTGTTCCCATTTGGGGAAAAATAAATGTGGCTTTGTCTCAGCATTACCTCTTTGAGAAGGCATTCACGGGGAACTTCCCCAACGCTACAATGGTGTATTTCCAGTTCGTCTTCGCGGCCATCACCTTGATCCTCATCGCTGGGGCCGTGCTGGGCCGGATGAACTTCTACGCGTGGATGTTGTTTGTGCCCTTGTGGCTCACCTTCTCCTACACCATTGGAGCATACACAATTTGGTCCCTCAACGGCTGGCTCTCCAAGGCTGGGATGATCGACTACTCCGGTGGCTACGTCATCCACCTCTCCTCCGGCGTTGCTGGCTTCACCGCTGCATACTGGGTTCGACCCCTCTCTGCCTCTTTCTTCCGGTGTTAGGTTAATTATAGTTTATAATTAGGACAACAAATTTTCAAAGTTCAGGACACACAAAAATTAAATCAAAGTTGAGGCTATAAACTGAAATTTGCTGAAAGTTCAGGTTATAAATTGTTTGGCGATGATTTTGATAGTTTGCTCTGTTTTTTGTTTAGGTTGGGCCTCGGCTGACTAAGGATAGGGAGAGATTTCCACCCAACAACATCCTACTTATGTTGGCTGGGGCAGGGCTGCTCTGGATGGGGTGGACGGGGTTCAACGGAGGCGACCCTTACGCTGCCAACATTGACGCGTCTCTGGCCATTCTCAACACTCATGTCTGCACTGCTACGAGCTTGTTGACTTGGCTGTTGCTCGACATCCTGTTCTTCGGGAAACCATCTGTTATCGGGGCAGTTCAGGGCATGATCACCGGCCTCGTATGCATCACCCCTGCAGCAGGTTTTCTCTCTGCGCCCATCTTTATATGAAAGGGGTAATTGCAAAATAAATCACAGATTTATACTCATTCTGCAAGAGATTAGACTAAATCGATCAGGAAAATGACATGGACGTCAGGTTGGACTGAGACAATGTAGTTCATTGTGTATTAACTCAAAAGTGAAATACTTAGATGGGTATAAGCTCGTGATTTGTTTTGCAACTACCCCTTCATGAAATGGGTGACATGTTATTGAGCTTAAATCTGCATTGTTTGCTTGAATGTAGGAGTTGTACAAGGTTGGGCTGCCATCATAATGGGGCTGTGCTCGGGCTCGATCCCTTGGTTCACCATGATGGTTGTGCACAAGAAGTCGGAGCTCCTTCAGAAGGTCGATGACACCATGGCCGTGTTCCACACGCATGCAGTGGCCGGGTGCCTCGGAGGGGTCCTAACCGGCCTCTTTGCCAACCCGAGGCTCTGCTATCTGTTCTATGGGAAGTATAACAGATATGTTGGACTGTTCTATGGCATTCAGATGGGGGCTTACGGCCACGGATTCAGGCAGATAGGGCTTCAGCTCGTGGGCGTGGTGTTCGTGGTTGGTGTCAACATTGTGACGACAAGCGTGATATGCTTTGTGGTGAAACTCTTCGTGCCACTGAGGATGACGGAGGAGGATATGGAGATCGGGGATCAGGCAGCTCACGGGGAGGATGCTTACGCGATATGGGGGCAGGGCGAGAGGAACGAGAACTCCCGGTTTTCGACCTACAACGATGTGGAGACAGGATCGCCCAGAGCTAAGGGCCAGGTTGAGATGACATGATTTGTTTTTGTGTATCTCTGCTTCAAGCATCTTGTTGAAGTTGGAAGGGAAGGTGCAGTTTCTGATTTATCTGAGAATCCGATGTGTGGGGTTTGTTTGTCCAAATTGGAGTGTGGCATTATAAAAAACTTTTAGGATGTAATCCAGAAATGTGGAGAGAATAATATTTCGGGTTTGCTAATTTGTCAACTTGTGATAAAGAGTGAGTTCAATTGGAGCCTACTTAATACTAGTAAACTCCTTTGTATTTTATAAAAAAATTGTAACACCCCAATGTCTAGAATCCCAATTTTAGGATACTAGTAATGATACCTTTAAATAATAGTAATAACTAAGGATCTTGGGATATCCCAAAATTGAAACCCTTAAAAATAAATAAGAGATTAATCTTATTATTTTTATCTATCAAAGCTAGTCGTCCAAAATAATCATGAAATATATGTAGATAATATTATTATCCCTTTCACATGGGCTCCTCAATTTTTAAGACTATACTAATAAACAGGGGCCTTTCCTTAGCTCCGTAAGCTAAAGCCTCACAAAGCAAAAGTTTGAAGAATTTTGTAGACAAGTGGTGATTGGACGAGATTGGGTTGTGTATGTCAATAAATAATTATATATATATATATATATATATATATAGTGAGATTCCTATTTTTTATGAGATTGTGAGACTAATAAATAAGGTAATATATAGTGTTGAATAAAACAACATATAGTGTTAACGATATTAAAAAAATTAGTAAAATTTTTGTTTTCTTCATAATTCGAATCTAGGTATACATTAAATCAACGCTTACAAATTAATCAATAATCTCACCACATATAGAGGATCTCACTGGAACTCCCCTATGATGTGATTCTATTGAGAACTCAATACTAAATGTGTTAAAATTGAGAACAATGAATAAATTATTTGAATAAATCAATAAAAATGATGAACATGCGTATCTATTTAAAATGATGAAAATCTCGCTCCTCCGGAATTCGAATCCTTACCAAAATGTTTGTTTGTTTGTTTATAAAATTTATTGACTTATTCATCAAAAATCTTAATTTGTTCAAGAGAGTTGAAGACGCATTTCCTATTCTAAATACATTTAGCATTCTCAACTAAAGCTTTGTCTATATATTTCTTATTCAATTAGTTGTTCCTTTTCTTTTCTTTTTTTCCCTTTTCTATTCAATTAAAGTTATGCATCTTCTCCTAAAAACTGTTAACTTGGGCTAAAATGGAAGCTCCTAATTTTACGAATTGTAATGTAACCCAGAGAAACAACGTATTCAAGCACTACCCATTAATAACCCGACCCATTCGAAATTAAGAAAAATTAAAATTTTATTTTTTTTTCTGGAATTTTGGGGGCTAGGGCAAGCACGCTCAGATTTCAGATTCCACTCCTCTTCGTCTACTACTCCATCGCCAAATCTATTTTTCGATATCTACAACTTCTGAGCTCTCCGTCGTCGTTTTTAAGTTTGAAAGGCGGCGCCACGACGGAGCCTTGACTCTTCTAGTCCGATCTCCTGCGGCGAAGAATCGAAGGTTAGCGCCCCAACCCGAATCCTGACTCGATCATGGAGATTAAGACCTGTTACACTTCTGGTTTTAATTTTGAACAAGTTCTTTTTTCTCTCTCTCTCGCTCTCTTTTTCATTATTAATTAAAAATTGGAAATTGCAGAGAATTTGTTGTTGGATCGTCAGAAGAAGTGAGATGTCAAGGTTTCACGTGGGCGGGAAAGTGGTTGATACTGTTGACTTGTTGAGAAAGAGGCATTGGGCATGGCGTTTGGATATGTGGCCTTTTGCGATTCTCTACGGGGTGTGGCTGTCAGCTGCAGTCCCCAGCTTGGATTTCACTGATGCTTGTATTGTTTTGGGCGGCATTTCTGCATTTCACATTCTCGTGTTTCTATTCACCGTTTGGGCCGTGGATTTTAAATGCTTTGTACAATTCTCCAAGGTTCGTATTTTGTGACTGAATATGCTTTTCATAACCATTCTGTCTTGCTTTTGCTCAAGATTTAACTTTGATTTTATGCCTAATACATTAGTGATCACGACTTTAAAAGTTAGAATCATCAATAAACAGATGTGCATAATTGTTCTCGAGATTTTGGATTGAATGATAGTATATAGTTTTCAGTCCCTAGTAATGTAAGTATATTTTTGCTTAAAGTTTGCTGGACTGTTTAGGATGTAGACTATGGTACAGACTTGTGACGATCATTATGAATAATGAAATCATCTGAAGTTGATCTCTTTTTTTGATACTTTTTATTTGTCGCTCACAAGGGACCAATATTGATAGTTGAGATTTCTTTATTTGGACTTCTAGCTTTCGTAGAAATTACTATAATTGCTAGCAAAATTCCTTTAAGAAAGGCACAAAGGTTTTTGCTAATTACTTTCTTAGAACTTAGAACTAGTCAAGTTTTCTGTCGTTCAATGGGATAATTTGAATTTGATTTTTTTGAGATCTGGGTATCAAGTGGAATGCTTGATGCAGGGAACAAGTCAGTTTGGGCACTGGAAAAAGAAAATATAGAGATAGAACAAAAAGGTTGTTGCTTTGTTAACAGTCATACTCCAGGTCAAGAAATCAAGTGCTTCCTGCAATGCTTCAGCTAGCAGATTGCGAGTCAGCACTCTGGACAGTGTACTATAAGAAATAGTGAATGTTGCGAATTCTCAGCATGCCCATGATTACTGCTCTAAACAGTGTATACATATTTATATGTAGATGGTAATTTCGTATGATATGACTGAGAGGTTGAAGAAAAAAGTCTTGCCGGGGTGGGAGGTTGTGAGTTAGGAGTGGATGAAAGAAGTGGATTGCTTGGTGTGGCAATATCATTCTCCCACAGGCCCTCTCATTCACCAATATTTGGAATGTACTATACTCCGCCCATTTTTTTTTTTGGGGGGTGGGGTTATGAATCCCATACCCATTTTCTTCACTATGCTATCCTACCCATATTAAGAGGAGGGTATAAAAGACTCATTTTCCGTCTGTGTGAGTGTGTGTGTGTACTTTTTTTTGGGGGGGGGGGGTGATGATTACTGTTTCGAAGTAATAATGTTTTATATCAAAACACAAAAGATTGTAAGTGGCTAAAAGTTTAAATTGTGAGGTTAGCTTCTGTAATGCGGGTACAGATTATCATAAAAAGTAAACTGAGGACTGTCTTTGAACGCATTAGAGAATTAGTCCTGCATGTGTTATTGATGAATTGTTTTGTCGTGTAAGATGGGTACATGTATTAAATGCAACATGCTAATCGCCATACACTAATTATTCTGTACGTCTGTAAATTTCTAATGCATGCTTTGCGTTTTCTGGCTGTCATAATGTCATTGTATGATTGGGTTTTGTCTACCTAATAAAATCTAAGAGGATTTAGTTCAGGCCCATGCATCTCATGAAGTGCTAGCATCTCTATTTAAGATGTCATCTCACATGCACTTGAGTTTTTTTTTCTTTTCTCCTGATTGTACATTATTAGTCGAATTTCTAACGTATACTGAGTGTTCCATGACAGGTTAATGATATTCACCATGCAGATGCTTGCAAGATTACTCCAGCTAAATTTTCTGGCTCTAAAGAAGTTGTGCCGCTTCACTTTCGGAAGGTTGGGATTTTGACACCTCATTCTCTTTCTCATTCAAGTTTGCCTTGCTTATGTGTCTTTAAGTCCATGTTGACTAATTGTTCTTAAATGATAGCCATTTCTGTGGTGTGGTTTTTTGCAAATGTAAAGCTGTGGTCTTATTGTGTGAGATATATTATATGTTACACGATAGTCTTAGCTGTGGGGTCAGTCTGGTTTTTGGCTGCCGCATCTAATTATGTGAATAGGTATAGTAATTGTAAAATATTTTGTTGAATGGGCTGACAACCACTTTTATTAGGTGCATCATTCTTTTATGCATAAACTCTATTCTCTTGTGAAAAAGAAAAGAAAAGAAAGAACATTTGTCTAACAAATTATCTCTATCTGTGCCTAAATCTTACCATTTTGTTAAATGTTCCTAAGTTGGCAGCTTCTTCTACATCACCGGGTACAGAAGAGATCTACTTCGATTTCAGGAAGCAACATTTTATTTACTCAGATGAGAAACATACATTCTCTAAACTTCCCTATCCATCCAAGGAAGCAATTGGATATTATCTTAAGAATACCGGTTATGGTACAGAAGCTAAAATTCTTGTTGCTACTGAGAAATGGGGAAGGAATGTGTAAGTTCCTTCAATCCACTGTGTAGTTGTGTTTACATCTTTCCATCTGACAGCACTAGATGATATGGTGTAATTATGAAAATTTCTAGCAGTGTCTATTTAAACAGTATTAGTTATATATGTTCACGTACTTTTCCTCTGTTTTTTCTGGAAGGAGTAATCATTGTGCATCCAGAGCTTTGATTTGCTAATAAATAAGTTTTGACTTTACAGATTTGAGTATCCTCAACCCACCTTCCAAAAGTTGATGAAAGAGCAGATCATGGAACCTTTTTTCGTGTTTCAGGTTTATAGTAATTCCAACTACATTTTTGTTTCATCTTGATTAATTGTACATTTTCAATATTTTGTGCTGTGCGATACTTGCCTCGCTTTCCTAAACTTTCTTTGGCACATCATGAGGTCTTCTCTAATCTGTTGTTGCATTGCATTTAGGTTTTCTGTGTTGGCCTGTGGTGTTTGGACGAGTATTGGTACTACAGTCTCTTCACTCTATTCATGCTGTTTATGTTTGAATCAACAATGGCAAAAAGCCGTTTAAAGACTTTATCTGAGCTTAGACGTGTAAGAGTGGATAGCCAAATTATGATGGTTTATCGGTGTGGCAAGTACGTCCCAATCAGTTCCTTTCTCTATTTCTTTTTTAATACTATGCTATCTCTCTCTCTCTCTCTCTAAACTTGCATTATCCTTTACCTTTTACTTTGAAATTTAGGTGGGTTAAACTCTCTGGGACAGAACTTCTGCCTGGGGATGTTGTATCCATTGGGCGCTCCACTGGTCTGGATGGGGAAGACAAATCTGTGCCTGCTGACATGCTTATTTTAGCTGGAAGTGCTATTGTGAATGAAGCCATTCTGACTGGGGAGTCTACGCCACAATGGAAGGTTATTTCCACTGCTAAAATGATTCACTGTCCTTTGATTTCCTTATTATGCTATTCTCATTTCCCTTAATTAGGCTATTCTTGTGATTCTATTTTTTTCTGCTTTATAGCAACTGATTTCAGTTAGCATAGGATGCTTTTCACTGGCAATACATACGCTAAAAACTAATAACTATATTTGAGATTTAGGAAGAGAATGGATATAATTTTCCCCATAACTCTTAGGTCTGCCTTTCTAGTAGCTTCATTAAACTAGTACACTTTCTCTTGTAGATATTGATAAGCTTTACATCCACCTGAAGAATATAAAAGGGATGAAGAGTTGCAAATAATAACAACTTTTTTTCTTTGGGGTCCTTTTCAAGATTCATGTTATGAATTATGATAATTATACGCCTAATACTAAAATTATGGACATCATCTTCTGAGGTTTTCATCTTAATTCGTTAAGATTTTTATAGGTCTCAGTAGGCAACAGAGGAAATGATGAGAGACTATCAATTAAACGGGATAAAGCACATGTTCTTTTTGGTGGTACAAAAATATTACAGCATACACCAGATAAGGTTTCTCACTTCTCTATTCTTTCAATTGACAGAACACTCACATGTTTTGTTCATACTTGTGCATTAATTTATTATCTTCTTGATACAGTCATTTCACTTGAAAGCCCCTGATGGGGGCTGTGTGGCTGTTGTGCTGCGAACTGGATTTGAAACTAGTCAAGGAAAGTTAATGCGTACTATATTGTTTTCAACTGAGAGGGTAAAGCTGTTTCTGGTTTCTAGTTGGTTTATTAATATTATATGGATAATTCTATTCATAATTTCCTTTACAATTTTATTATTGAATGTGATCCTTAGGTTACTGCAAACAGCTGGGAAAGTGGGCTATTTATTTTGTTCTTGGTAGTATTTGCTCTTATAGCTGCCGGTTATGTCCTTAAAAAGGTAAAGTGGTTCTGATATATGTTCATGAAGATCACATTCCAATTCTATCTTGTGTGGATACTTCATTTGTAAAGAACATGGTGTATGTATTGCAATAATTGTTCCACAGGGTCTTGAGGATCCAACAAGGAGTAAATACAAGCTTCTTCTGAGTTGTTCATTGATTATTACTTCTGTGATTCCCCCCGAACTTCCGATGGAGCTGTCAATAGCTGTTAATACATCACTGATTGCTCTAGCCCGGCGTGGAATTTACTGTACAGAACCATTTAGAATTCCATTTGCTGGAAAGGTGAATAATACCAACTTTTATTTTCTGATATAGAATTGGACAAATATTAGTGGGTTCATTTAGTACCAATCTTAGAGCTCTTTTTCCTGTTGAGATTAAGATAATACTGTGATTTTGTTTTCTCTGCTGTTCGTAGCTGACATTTCTTTAAAAATATTATACTGGTTTTGTTTTTTATTGTTATATTTGAAATAATTTAGTTGGGTATAATGTACCTGAATTAATTGAAACCAGGAGACTATTCTGTCTTATATTGAATCATTTATGATGAGTCCTCCAACATATCAAAGGATCTCTGTCGTACAAGCTTGTAAAATCTTATTTGTCTGCCCAAAACAATCTAAGCTTTTTCTTCTGTCCAGAGTGTATCAGGTTTGGAGTTGAAAGTTGAGTTTCCTCTAAATTGTGGAATTTGAATGATCTTGTACCTCATTAGCATTGCCCTTAACCTTTTAGTTTATTGCAAAGATTTGGTCTTTAATGATCAATTAGTTATAACTTATAATTAATCCTTGACCTATTGCCAGCTGCAACCAACCAATCAGAAGCTTATTCTAGTTAGCAAATTTGTCTATCACTAGCAGGACATAGTAGCCAAGTGCTTGTTATGTTACTGGATTGATGCTCTGTGCAGAAGTGCTGCTTAGGGTTCTGTGTGATATTACTTGCTAAATGATCGATATTGGCTATAAATGGTTAGATTGAACTTAATATAATCTTACTCTTTTGGAATTTCAAATTTTGTGTTCTTAGAACTCAGTGTTAACTATTTAATTCTACCTGTATAAAAGTGTGGTTACTGTGTTTTATAGTCTCATATTGCTATAGTTTTTTAAAAAATGCTAGAGTATGTCAGTTACTGATTTTATCTCTCTCTCTCTCTCTCTCTCTCTCTCACACACACACACACACACACACTAGCTGTTTCTTTGGCTGCTGCTCTTACGTTTACTTTAAAGCTTGTCTGCTGATTTTGATCTATTTGCCCTTTCAGGTTGATATATGTTGTTTTGATAAGACTGGGACGCTAACTTCAGATGACATGGTACGATGCTCAAGTTGAAGTATACAGATTTATTCTTGAGCCTTTAGTATATTTTGTTTATTTTCTTCATTTGGTCCTCAGGAATTTTCTGGAGTTGGTGGTCTGACAGATAGTGAAGACTTAGAAACAGAAATGTCTAAAGTGCCTGATCGAACTTTGGAAATACTTGCATCCTGTCATGCTTTGGTCTTTGTGGATAATAAACTGGTATGATATATTGTCATTTATGAAGCATTTATTTGAGCTCACTGCTTCAAAATCTGGAAAGTCATTCAGTAGAAGTGTCAGATGACTTTAGTGACCCATATCTTAAGATTGTTACTATGTGATTTATGGTTATTTACACGATGTATTTTTATTTCTTTTAAAGTGATTTTGTATGTGGAATATTAATTTGTTTATACATAAGTAACATAACTCATGATTAGTACTCCCTCAGTTCACAAAAACTTTGCCACAATTTCCTTTTTGGCCCGTCCACGAAAAATTTGCCACTTCTATTATAGTAGTAGGTCTACACAACTCCACTAACATTTGAAGTGGGACCCTTACTCCACTAACAACTCCACTCACATTTTATTAAAACCCGTGCCGTCCACGATGTGGCAATTTTTGTGTGGACGGAGGTAGTATTAGTTATGAACGTGGGGGGGGGGGATAGGGAAAGAGCAAATAGGGGTAGGAAGTTCATAAAACTAAAGATTTTGAAAAGTCTGAAATGTGTGGTTGTATTACTAAGGTACAGTGGTTTATGTGGTTCTTAGACAGTTATGCATTTTGTAAATGACGTTCCTGGAAATTTATGCTTTCTCTAGTCATGGCCTGTTGAAGACTGGGTAATAAATTTTTCTTTTGTCAAGTCATCCTGTCTACAATCACAAACATGCATAGCCACGATGATTGCATTTCCTCACAATCGGGGTTTCCCTATTTGAGAAGTCTGAAACATTGATAAGGTATATTGCTCACTTGCATTGCAAGAAAATTATAACTGATATTATTAGGTATATTATGTTGTCAATATGTTACCCTTTTTTGGGCTTTGATTTGTAGGCAGATAGAAAAGTCACTCAGGTTGAATCACATAGTATTGTTATCTGCTATAATATGTTTGAAATGTTTTATTGACATCGGATTCTCTTTGGTTTGGGACCTTTGGGTTGTTCATGAAACTTTATGAGCCCTCCAGTATTTAAATTGTTAGAAGTCTTAAATTTGTATAATCCGTTTAGTAAACTCATGTTTTATGAAGTAATATTTTCCCTCCACACCTTTATGTAGGTTGGTGATCCTCTTGAGAAAGCTTCACTGAAAGGAATTGATTGGACCTACAAATCAGATGAAAAGGCCATGCCAAAAAAGTACGCTATTAATCTTTCAGTTAGTGCCATTATGTAGATATTGTTGATTTTTGTAGCTGATGCTTAAATGTACTTGATTCCATTTTAAAAGAAAACCCTTGTTGCTATGCCATACTAATTGGCTTGGATTTCTCATTTTGTGATTTTATTCTATTTTCATAAACATCTATACACTAAGAACAATTCTTCGCCATTTGTTGATTTCTTGAATTTCGCTGTATTGTTTTTTGTTAACTAACACTCTGCTGTAAATCTTATGTTGCGTTATTCTCCTCTATGCGAACAAATGCAGGGGAGGTGCCAATTTTGTCCAGATTGTTCAGAGGCATCACTTTGCTTCTCACTTAAAAAGAATGGCAGTAGTTGTTCGTGTCCAGGAGCAATTTTTTGCTTTTGTTAAGGTACAGAGACAAAGTCTATTTTCGTGCACGTATTATTTATCCACATGCACGTCATGAAAGTTTTGCATAAAAAGCAATCTTTCACCTACTTTAAAGAAAACATGCAAATGTAGATTGAAGTCCATTAAAAACATATACTTCATAATGGGGATGCTCTGGAGCTGAAAAAAAATTATTTATCATTAAGACAATCAATTTTCATCATAACCATTTTTACCAAATGATGTGCATTGCAGTTTCTGAGTTTTAATCGTTGCATTAGTTGGCCTTGTTTAGGAATGGGCATGCCAGTTAATGTGATTTTTAGCATCTTTGTGCTTATAAAAGCTGTTTCTAAATCTTTCTTAATATAACTAATCAGTGATTTAGAAAGATAACCTCAATTTATTTATGTGGCTGGTATCAATGGTTTGGTTGTTGTAATGATATGCCATCACTGAACTGGGACTGGATTGTGTAAAGGGATGGGGCAGTTGGGTATGCTGAGGCGGTATAGATTCATAGTCGAAAGCAAATCTTCTGTTGACATATACTAGGTAAAGTGGATGCTGGCTATGGAATGGAAACTGAGAGGGCTGATGGAGTAGGAAAGAAGTGGCTGTTCCAGGGCTACTTCAAGGATAAATCTTGCTGGCACAGGAAAAGAAGGAAAGTGGCAGACATGATTAAAGGTTCTAGAGGCCCTACTGGACTGGGATTGTGTTGCTGAGGGATGGGGAAGTTAGCTGTTCTGAGGCTGCAATTCGGATAACTTAACAAAATAATAGTGGGGGAGAGTACGATTTTTCCTTAAAACAAGCTTGTAACCCTGAAAAGGTGCTCTTGCAAGGAGTGCTTGCATGCCCTAAAATGTTAAGCTGCAATGTTTTGGGCTTGTAAGCTCCAGATATGCTAATACCCAGACCTGATCCTTCTGGCTTTTGAGCTCATGGGGCTTGTTGTGTTTTATGCTGTAACAAGAATACGAGATGCAGTAATTATACGTTCTTTTGTTTTGCTTCTATGATTGAATTGGCACTTTTATGATGTGGTTTTTGATTTATTACAAATTTATTCTCATTTATTTATGTACTTAATTTTTGGATTATAAAATGGTTTATGATCCCATCTCCTAATATTTCAGGGTGCTCCAGAAACCATTCAGGAAAGGCTTGTTGACGTGCCCGGATGGTATGTTGAGACTTACAAGAAACACACACGTCAAGGGTCCCGTGTTTTGGCTTTGGCTTACAAGTCTCTTCCAGATATGACAGTAATTGTCTTTCCACCCTAGCCATATTTTGCATCTTTGTACTTATACTTTGTATATTTACATTTTTTCTTTCATCTTGTCAATAATTTCATGCAGTTAGGGAAGCCATATTATTTTCTAAGATCACTTGAATGCACTGGCCCCTTTTCATTAATATCTTGCTTTACATATTATTAATGCCATATTTATTACTGAACTGAAGGTTAGTGAAGCACGAAGCTTAGAGCGAGACACTGTAGAAAGTGGTCTTACTTTTGCTGGATTTGCGGTAAGTTATCTAAAGAACACTTTACCTGATCCCCCCTAGCGCCCCCACCTTCCACCCTGAAAGAAAAATGAGTACTATAAAGCTCAAACATTAAATTGATCAATTTGCTTTGGAGATCTATCAGCTAGATGCTATATAATTGTCTGTATGATGCCCTGCCCCTCATGGTTACTTCAGGTTTTCAATTGCCCTATCCGTGGAGACTCAGCCTCTGTGTTGTCGGAATTAAAAAAATCCTCGCACGATCTGGTGAGCACTTTCTGGTACCGTTCGGAATTGTTATATGGCAATATGATTTATTACAGCTGGCATTTCATTTGGCATGATGATGGTATAAAATCTGTTTGGTCAGTTAGAGCTTTGAGATGTATCTTGTGATGATGGACATATATTAATGCATGGCCAGCTTCATTAAATTAGCAAGGGAAATTATATTTGCTGATGCTATTTGTGCCTCAGTTGAGGAACCACAGGTTGAAATGGAAAACTTAGGGAGCATTTACTTTGAGTGATAGGATAGATTGATAAAACATAGGGAGTATTTGAAAAATAAGATGGTCATTCAAGTTCAAAATTAATCAATCCGTCAAAACAAATGGTAGATTAGCTTGGATTATTTATTTTAATCAAAGTAAATGCCCCCTTAGACTAATTTCTGGGAATTGCTGAGAAACCTGCTGAATTTACTAAGATCTGTATATTGTTAGACTTCATTCTGATAATGGAACTTCGTTTATGCTTTTAGTTTCAAATCATTCGACAGATAAGGTATCTTGTGTTAAAGATAGTTCATCTTTCATTTTTCAAAAAATGTTTCGCACATAAAGTTTTTGAAAGGATGATGTTTAAATTAAATCTCGTTTCGTCACAAAATCTGTGAAACATAAGAACTCATGTTTGATAAAACCTAAAATCTGCCCTTTATATACTGGCACCGTGATGCAGACAACTAGACTCTATAGGCTCTTCCTTCAAATTTTGCTCAGGCTTGGTTATTAGGACTATGTTATCATTAAATTGACCTACTTCTTACATTATATTTTTCAGGTGATGATTACTGGTGATCAAGCTTTGACAGCTTGCCATGTCGCCCGCCAAGTTAATATAATCTCAAAACCAGCACTAATTCTTGGCCGGGCTGAAGGTAATAATGGTGGGTATGAGTGGGTTTCTCCAGATGAGACCCAAACAGTTAGCTTCAGGTGAGGATATCGTCTGATATAAGGATTTCAATTTAGTTTCTATATGATTATTCATGTTATATGTTCCTCAAACTGCCAAACGTTTTTTCTTTTCTTATTTGGTTTTTGTGCATTTCCCTACGCCTTCGCGTATAAGTTTTCACAGCTGCCCCTCCTTTACTAAGCTGTTTCAGTGTTTTTGTTTTTATGTTTTTGAAAGCGAGAATGAGGTTGAAGCCCTATCTGAGAGTCATGATCTTTGCATTGGTGGTGACTGCATGGAAATGTTGCAGCAAAGCTCTTCTACCCTTAAAGTCATTCCTTATGTGAAGGTGCAACTTATGGCTGTGTATTTGTGGCTCAATGCTCTCTTATTGTTGGTTCTTGTTGAAAAAAAAGGTTTCTATATTTTCCTAGGTATTTGCCCGTGTTGCCCCTGAGCAAAAGGAACTCATAATCACTTCTTTTAAATCTGTGGGGAGGGTGACGCTGATGTGTGGTGATGGCACCAATGATGTTGGTGCTCTGAAACAGGTAATTACTTTAATATTCACTTGGATGAAATATTTCTCCAGATGCATTTATGATAGTTTTATTGGATGTTGTAGATACGACGAGTTTCCACATGCTTGTCATAATGGGAGATGTAAATCCTTAATTACTGGTTGTAATTGAATTAGTTAAAGCTGTATAGAAATTTCGCGTTGAAGTGTTTTTGGTTTCTTTCTTTTCCCCCCCTCCCTTCCAAGCTTTAGGAGCAGTCCTCTTGACTTATATTATTCATCCTCTTTTCCCAATGGTTCTATAACCCATGCTTCAGTTTACTGCCCTAGACTTGTTTCTCATTAACTGATTAGAATTAAGGATAACAATAAATTCCTTAGTTGTGGTCGAGTAAAAGAGATTAATTAAGTATAATCTTGATGATTCTTTGACAGGCACATGTTGGGGTGGCTTTACTTAATGCGATGCCTGCTGGACAAAATGAGAAGTCTCAAACATCTTCGAAAAATGAAACTGAAAAGTCTGGTAAATCTAAGAAACCGAAGCCTGCTACTGGAAGTGTTGATATTTCTTCTAAGAGCAGATCTGTTTCAAAGTTGGAGTCTACCAGCAATCCAAATGCAAACCGTCATCTATCAGCTGCAGAAATGCAACGCCAAAAGCTGAAGAAACTAATGGATGAGCTAAATGAGGATGGTGATGGTCGTTCTGCTCCAGTTGTTAAACTGGGTGATGCCTCGATGGCATCACCATTCACAGCAAAGCATGCTTCAGTCTCTCCAACTATTGACGTGATTCGTCAGGGTCGTAGTACCCTCGTCACCACACTCCAAATGTTCAAGATACTTGGACTCAACTGTCTTGCTACTGCCTATGTCCTGAGCGTAATGTACTTAGATGGCGTAAAACTGGGCGATGTTCAGGCTACAATCAGCGGGGTCTTCACGGCTGCCTTCTTTTTGTTCATATCCCATGCTTCCCCACTTCCTACACTGTCAGCCGAGAGGCCTCATCCCAATATCTTCTGCTCTTACGTCTTGCTCTCCCTCCTAGGTCAGTTTGCTGTTCACATTTTCTTCTTGATATCATCAGTAAAGGCAGCTGAGAGGTACATGCCAGAAGAATGCATCGAACCCGACTCCGAATTCCATCCCAACCTCGTGAACACCGTCTCTTACATGGTGGGCATGATGCTGCAAGTGGCGACTTTTGCAGTCAACTACATGGGCCACCCTTTCAACCAGAGCATCTCACAGAACAGACCCTTCCAGTACGCCCTCGTTGGTGCTGTCGGCTTCTTCACCGTCATCACCTCCGACTTATTCAGGGACTTGAACAACTGGCTGAAGCTAGTGCCCTTGCCGAAAGAACTGAGAAATAAGCTGATGCTCTGGTCTTTCCTCGCCTTCGTGGTTTGCTACAGCTGGGAAAGATTCTTGAGGTGGGCCTTTCCCGGTAAGATGCCGGCTTGGAAGAAGAAACAACGGGCCGTTACGACGAGCGCAGAGAAAAAGAAAGTCTAGAGCAGCTATGGAATTTTGGTATATGATATACTCCTATACTAGGCATCACTTCTAATGTCTCTTTTACTTTTAGGCTATAGCATCATTATGTGACTAAATCCCCATGTTTTTTCTGATACGAGGGAATGATTTTTCGTCTACGGATATTACCAGTTCTAATTCATGGGGACAGTTTTGTTTTGGATGTAAAATACGACATTTTAATCTGATTAATTATCATGTGTTTTATTACGTTGTTTTAAATTATTATCTCTCTTTCTTATTTTATCTACATTTTTTTCTGATACGTTTCATTAATAATTATTGTATCTTTTTCTTATTTTATCTACATTTGTGTGTCTTATTTTTTTGAAACATTATTATTGGGACCGAGGAAGTAATTGATTAAATTTTTTATACCTTGTAAACTGAAATAGTCAAATAGCACATGGGACTAAGAAACACGGGCTTCCTTTTCTTAAGTTCCCCAAAGTAAACCACATTTTAATGTCAAGTAATAACTCTACAATTTCATTGAATAAATATAGTAGCCGGCGTATCATCTTGGTAGTAACTAAGATTTGATTGGCTAAGTTTATAAGTTTTTTAATATTGTTTATAGGGATATTGCCAAGAAGAATAATTAAAATTAAGTATATTTTTAAATGTTAAAAAATTAACTACACTTTTCAAAGTTACTAAATTTTATAACATGCTTTTATTTTTATGACACGTGTAATAACTACTCATCTCTTAAAATGTCTCAATATTATTTACTGATCTCACAATACTTCAGAAGCTATTCATCGCTCAATATTTTGTTGTAGTGATATATAAGCTCCTCAACAAATAAGTTCTTTAATTTTAACTTTTTTTTTTCATAATTTTATAAATAAAAGTCAATTTACAAAGATACACTTCCAATTTCATATCTTTTCAATCTTTTTTTTGTAACTGCAACTCTCTCTAGAATATAAGCTCGATTATTCAAACATTTTAACTTATAAGCTATTCAATAATTCAAACATCAAGTTCAATTAAGCAAGAAGCTTGTTGTAATTAGATTGGATGAATTGGAAGAAGTGATCGTCAGAAACGTTAATCCATGCTTCGACGCCATCTCCAGACGGAGTATCCATTAGAACCACTAGATTCATGTAGGGCATGCCCACGGTGCAAACCCTAGCCGGCTTCCCCCATCCGAAATCCACCTCGTACACCGGAAACCTCAACCAGCTCGAAAAAATACAGTTCCCGGGCTTCAGCAAGCTGCTATTATCGCCTTCATCTACTGATCTCACATTCTCAACAGCTCGATTGATGTAATTCTCGTCCACTCCTCGTATCGCGGCCCTCAATCTCGACACAAGATCTCCATCTCCATCTTCGGACACCGCCGCAGCAGCCGTCACGCAGTTGCCGAAGGCGTGATCGGGCAGAGGGGGCGCCGCCCTAGGGCGCAGGTTCACCGCATGAACGGCGGGAAACGACGCCGTTTCCACCCCGGCTCGTTTGTGCGCGCCGATGAAGCTCCGCCAGAGGAAAGCCGAGACGGCTTCCACCCTACTCGGATCCTTCACCTCACTTCTAGAAGCTTCCAGTTTCCGAACCCTGTCCACCTTCTCCTTCTCGAAAACCAACCTCCTCGTCACGATTCTGTCCTCCGTCACTGCTAGATTGAAATGGGATCGCCGGGATGAGTTCATCGGCGGAAAACGGAGCGCCAAATCAAAGGAGGGATGGATGATTCTAGAACCTTCCCCGCGGCACTGTGCCGCCCATGCATTGATGAACGCCAAAGCAGACCAGCCGTCGGCGAGCTTATGCGACAGGCACACGCCCACAGCGATTCCTCCGCACTCGAAGAAACTTGTTTTCACAGACAGAATTAGGTTGTCGCCGTGGGAGGAGCTTTCCATGGGGATTAACTGTTTTAATGCATCCTCAATTTTAGGGTTTTGTAAGAATTGCGCGAGGCCACCATGAACTCGGGCTTCCAAAAACTCGGCTCCTGAGTCGTTGCAATCGACGAATGAATTCTGTTTGATCGGCCCCGCCAGCGGGTAGAAGATGGTTAAGATTTCCGATAAAGATTGTTTCAGACGCCCACATATTTCTTCCCGCTGTTTAGATTGTTCATTTTGATAGAAGAAAATAAAGGGCACGTAAAATGATGGTGCAATTTGGTCAAGAAATGATAGTTTGTAGGTTTTGGAAGCAGGTGGAGTTGGAGACGATGGCTTCACAATATGACTTGCCATGTTCTTATCTTATCAAGGCTTTCTAGTAATGCTTTCTTTACCTCATTTCGCCTTCTTTTTATATACTGATGTTATCAAATTAATTCTATATAAAGTCAATTGAGTATAATGTTTGTCATATCTACACTAATTATACGATTTCCATCAGTAGCATTCAAAGTAAAGGTGTTATTAATTCATTAGGGCGTATTGGTTTCAAAAAAAATTATTAGGGCGTATTTGAAATGTGTTAATGGAAAATCCAAATTAAATTTCAATTAATGAATTCTTTTTGTCAATCAACAGAAAGAAAAATGCAAACCTACAGATATATAGGAAAATAGAAAAAGTGTTTACCATGGAACGACTTAATTAATAGTAATTAAAGTGGGTATTCGTGAGGCAAAGGTCTCAAAGAAACTAATATTTTTATAGGTTTCAATGTGTTACAATTGATTTTTAATTAGGGGAAGTTGTTGGGGATTAATTGAAAGGAATGTGGGTTTATCTCGTATGGGATCATCCGTACTCTTAATTTGTTATAATTATTAATTAATTTTTTTCATTGTTAATTTATTATATTTTAATATAATAAAAAATAATTAACAAAGGTTCACTCATCCAATTAGGATTTATAATTATTTTTTTATATTTATTTGAATTAATAATGAATTATTTTGATTAATTAATTCAAAGTTAGGATAATATAATTTTTTTATTTTAATTTTTAGTAATAAATATTAATTAGAGTTTATTATACAATAATATTTTTTATTTTTATAATAAACTTGATTAAACAAATATGAACATATTAAATAAAAATAATAAATAACACTCAGATTTACGTGGTTCGATCATATAATAACCTACATCAACGAGTGGTTGACAGGATTTTTACTATATTTGGTGAGTTATTACATTTTACATGGTGAGAGGTGAAAAGAGAACATACCTTAAAACTAAAAATGAATGTCCTATTTATAAGCATTAGATTAAACCTAACACTTGGGCCCATTAACTCAAGCAATTAGGCCCAAGCATTACATTAATATTTATCAGTTCTAACCGAAAGATATGTGCATAATATTGTCCTCATCAAAATTATAATAAAATAGAGAAATTAAGAGTAAGACACGATGATACACACTAAATTGTCAGATCCTATATGAACTTATCCCGTGTGCATTGGAAAGTAGGGGCTATGGACTATAGTCCACGAACTTAAAAAAACATGTGCGAGGAAGAAATAGGAAAATTTGTCGTCGCTATCGACTTCGAGATCTCTTCGTATGTAACCTAATTTTGCTTCTCCAGTATAATAAGGTCCGGCTAATTAAACCTCAACTGATCATTATTCTAATTTCTCTAGTTAACATTAAGTTTCACAGGCAGACCCAAGTCATAATTAATTAAAAGCACCTTCTAAACTTGGAATTAAACCAAAAATTTTCATTTTGATCAATCTGTGCAATTTATTCAATAAAAAATAAAATGTTATGAATATCCAAGCAGCGAAGCTCCTTTCCAATAAGATTCAATCCTCATCGCCCCTTCCTCCAACTAAATATATTAGAAAGACTAACAATCTAAGTAAAGAGGGTATTAATTACAAGTTTTGTTCATCAAAAAATTCCAACAACATTTTAATAAACCTTTTTTCAACTAGCACAATGAAAACACATATCTATAAAATAGGAGAATAGAGAAACGTGCGAGGAAGGAATAGGGCCGGGGAAGTTGTTGTCTTGTGGGGCTAGCTGGGAAAATTCCCCTAGCTAACAGGGTAGAATTGAATTCTTTGTATATATATAACCTTCCAAAGTCAAACTAAAATTTTGAAAGAAAACTTTTTGTGAGTTACCAATTTACCATGTAAGAAAAACACAATATATTAATAGGAGAATAGCAAAAACACGAGATGAAACAATAGGGGAGGTTGATGGGGATATCAGAGGGAAAAAAAATGTAATACTAAGAGAAAATAATGTAATATATATCTATAGAGATATTAAGAGAAAATATTCAATTCTAGCATTTTCCGTATACTAAAAGGAAATTATATCCATTCATATAAAAATATAAAAATAATAATAATTTTTTACCATTAGACTTTGCTTTACACAATTTACACGAATTTTTTGTATTTGTGTAAATCAAAATTTGTGTTAATAGTATAAATAACACTATTACGCAAATTTAATGAAAATTTGCTTGTGATCATCAAATTCGAGGAATATTACTTTTATATTTTTATTTACATGACTATATGTTATACTATAGGGTGCTGCGGCCACATGAACTTACAAGGTATGGATTTATTTCTTCGTCTCTAACCTAATTTGTTTCTGCAGTAACTAATAGTAATTGGGTGAGGCCAGGGACGGAGCCAGGATTTTTTTTGGGGGAGGGGGCTGAACTTCTACGGGGGTTTGGGGGCGGTAGCCCTCGGAATTTTTTTTGGGGACATTCAGTACATTTTAGACATTTTTATAATAATAATAATAATAAACAACATTTTCATAGATAATATAGTTCTAATACATTTGAAATAACATAGCTATAAAAGTTCAATACATTACAAATAACCTAAGAATAAATACTTGGTGAACTAGTTGTTTCTGTTTGAGAAAGTGATGACAATTGATTGCGACGTGTACTCATCGACTGAAAACGTTGCAATATTTTCTCATTATCAATTGTTGAGAAAATATCATTTTCAATGTACACGATCAAACTGTCATTCATCCACTCGTCCTGCATACGATTTCGCAAATCACTTTTGACGAGCTTCATTGCAGCAAATTAATTAGCCGAATTAATTGATTCAAATTAATTAGCCCAAATTAATTCCACCAATTGACTCCACAAATTAATTCCACCGCCCATTCCCACCAATTGCCCATTCCCAAACAACTTGAATCAGCAATCAGCAAAGTTCACCTCACAAAATAAATTCGCATATGCTAAGCAAACTAAACTACCTTTTGGTCTCTAAAATGGAAGGTGGAATCAGTCAGCACAGCGGTGGTGCCGTGGTGGACCGGTGGTGCGACGGCCGACGGTGGTGGCGCGAGCGGCAGGTGGTGGCGGCGCAAGGTGGGTTCAGCGTTCAGGCTGGGTGAGTTTCGCGGCCAGGGTTTGTGAATTGGGAGTCTGTGACGCTGCCCGTTTTAATTTTCGTTTATATATATATATATATATATATATATATATATATATATATATTTATATATATAGGGAGAGGTTCAAGAAAGAACCATAAATAAAGAAAGACCGGAGAACCATTTTCAGCCATTCGATCATCAAGATCTACGGTGGATGCATCATCTTGTTGGATGAATGCAGATCCCGGGTTCGAATCCTGAAGGGAGCAATTTTTTTTTAATTTTTTTAGTGCATTAATTTTAACAGCGAATGCATTAATTTTTACAGTGGATGCATTAGATTTGATGGTTCTCCCGTTCTCACAAATAATGTAGTTCTCTCTAGAACCACACCATATATATATATATATATATATATATATATATATATAATTTTTTTTTTAAATTCAAAATTTGGGGGGCTCTAGCCCCCCCCCCCGGCTCCGTCCCTGGGTGAGGCTGCCTTGCTGATCTTAATCCCAATTTAATTTCTCAACTTAATATTCTGTAAAATACTCCCTTGCTCAAAGTTGATTCAATATACCTACCATACTTTTCCTATAACTAGCTGAAACGAGTATTCACACGTACATAAAAATAAATTATTTGAGAATTTTGGGAAATCTACAATTTGAATATTTGATACTTTTGGGAAATGATTATATATCACTTAGACCAAAATCATAACTAAGCTTTGAAAGTCAAACAAACATACATATTGTAATCACCAAACTAAGCGTACATAATGGGACATGGAGTGGGACACAATTTATGGTACACTGGATCTCATCCGAGCATATATATCTTGGTCACTAATAGGTTTATTATGTGATACAAAAGTGTAATCACCCTCACTAATTAAGTTAATTAATTAAGTGAGGAGCATATTGTAATCGGCTTGTATGAATTGGAAGAATTGGTCGTGAGGAACGTTAATCCACGCTTCGATACCATCTCCAGACGGAGTGTCCATAAGAATCACCAGATTCATGTACGGCATCGTCCCCGGGCAAACCCTAACCGGCTTCCCCCATCCGAAATCCACATCGTACAACGGAAACCTCAACCAGCTCGTGAAAACACAGTTTCCCCATCCAAAGTGTCTGCCCATTTCATCCAGCGCCGCTCGAGCGAACTCTCCGTCGCCGATGGCTGCGACGTAATCCTCGTCCACTCCTCGTATGGCAGCCCTCAATCTCGACACCAGCACATCCTCCTCATCTCCATCTCCGGACGCAACCGCCGGAGCTAGCGTGAAGCAGTTCCCGAAGGCGCGATCCGCCACCGGGGGCGCCGCCCGCCGCCTCATGCTCACCATGTGACACGTCGGGAACGACGCCGTTTCGGTTTCTCCCCTCCCCGTTTGTTTATGCGCGCGGATGAAGCTCCGCCAGAGGAAAGCCGAGACGGCTTCCACTCTGCTCGGATCCTTCACCTCGCTTCTAGAAGCTTCCAACTCCCTAATGCTCTCCACCTTCTCCTTGTCGAAAACCAACCTCCTCGTCGCGATTTTCTCCTCCGTGACTCCCGCACGGAATCCGGAGACGAATATGTCTCTCGGAGGGAACCGGAGCGCCAGATCGAACGAGGGATGGATGATTCTAGAAGCTTCCCCGCGGGAAGCGGCCGCCCACGCGTTCATGAACGTTGCGAAGCATGAGGTATCGCCTATTGTGTGTGGGAAAAAGACGGCGACGGCGACTCCTCCGCAGTCGAAGTAACTGGTTTTTACTGAGAGAGTGGGGTTATCTGCGGCGGATGAGAAGCCGGCGGGGATTAGTTTTCCAAGTTGCTCCATTTTAGGGTTTTGTGTGAAGTGTGCGAGGCGGGCGTGAACTCGGGACTCCGCGAAATTGGCTCCGGAGTCGTTGCAGTCGACGAATGTGTTTTGCTTGATTGTGCCTGCCAAGGGATAGAAGATGGTAAGGATCTCCGACAGAGATTGTTTGAGACGTCGCGAGATTTCATCGTGCTGCTGAGATTGAGCATTTTCGTAGAAGAAGATGAGGGTGAGGTAAACTGGTGGTGCAACTTGGTCGAGAAATGATAGTTTGTGGGTTTTGGATGCAAGCGGAGTTGGAGATGATGGCTTCACACTACGACTCGCCGTGATTATCTGCTCCATCTTTCTATTTCGGGTTTTTTCTTTTTTTAATCAATGCTTTATTTACCTCACTCGGCTTTCGTTTTATAATATAATAATGTTATAAAGTCAATTGATCATTAAAGAGTAATTACGTTTAAATACACATTTTTCTGAAAAGAAAATTTTATTTTGCACCTGGGCTAAAAAAAATTTCTTTGAATAGTACATTAATTTTTAATTTAGTATTCTAATTATTTACACTATTGTCAATTTTCAATGGATTAATATTATCGTGGTCATCTGAAGTGGCAAGTTAATGACACTTTCTATAAAGTGGTATAGACATTCAACTATGCCGTATAGTACATTAGCCGTTTATGTAAATATTTTAGACACTCTGTATGAAAAATTACAATAATTGAAATTAAGTTTGTGTAATTAAAAGCATAATTTGTAGTTTGTGTACAAATTTAAACTTAGTAAGTACAGTATACAAACCAGGGGGCTTAGCCCACTGGCCACCGGGTCCTCACTTAAGTGAAGTGACCCGGGTTCGATCATCTAACATGACTTTGCCCGATAAAAAAAAAAAAAAGTACAGTATACAATTTTCAGAGGAGTACTATAGGCCTGCACGTGAAGTACTAAGCAGCCATTTTGTTTATAGAGTAGAGTGGATGGGTGTTTTTCCAGTTTCCCTAGCTAGGCTCGATCTAGTTAGATATATATAGCATTGTAAAGATAATAGAAGTGGTGGTGGAAGTGATGTTCATCGGGGAAGAAGGGAAAGCAGAGAACATGAAAGAGTAAGTGTCAATGTAAATGTGACGATCTATTTGGGCTAGAAGGATGTATTTATATTAAAAGCGAATGAGGGGATAAGATTGCATCGATCAAACCCAGTTTTGATCTTTCAAGAGGATGTTTCTTCATGTTCCTTCCTACCTTGCTCTTCTAGGATCAATGGATTTAAATTTGTGTTTGACCCATTGAGATGTGTAACTAAGCCAATTGGGGTTTGTTAATCATGAAATCCACTTATCCCGATCGAGTGTCCTGTTGGGTCTACTTATTTAGCCGATTGAGTTTATACAAAATTTACCCACTATAGATAGTAAAATAAGTAATTAATGAGGTTAATAAGATTGGCTTAGAGTAGAAAAAAATATTGGATAAACAGTTTGATTTTCTGAAACGACAAGTGCTATAATATTTTCCGTCTTTACATTAGGGTGCACAATGTATGGGGGTCGGATCTGGGTTCAATCTTGATCAAGAACTCTACCTGGATCCTAACCATTTATTTGCGTACGTACGAATTGTCACTTTTATTCATTATCACAGTCCCTTTTTTTTATTAAGAATAATTATCGCTTTTAAGCATAAGAATTGTCACTTTTATTGAGAACAATATTACTTTTATATAAAAATAATAATATTTTTATTCATAAGAACCGTCACTTTAATTTACAAATGTTATTTTTAAGCATAAGACCTATTACCTTTATTTGAATTACAATGTTGCTTCTAATTATAACAATTGCCAATTTTATTAACAAGGATTGTCACTATAAAATTCATAAAGAACTATTGCTATTATACAATCACACATCAAAATTTGGGTCGACTTTTGGGTCATGTTTAGGTCGAATTTGGGCCGGCGCATACTAGTATGCAAGTGTTTGTGTTTTCATTATTTTCACATGTTCTTTGAATAATTTTCTCCAGAATGTTCCAGGCAAACTCATTTTCACTCCAATTCAAAATAATATTATCACAACTTATTGATGTGTTATTATTTTTTCATGTTTTTATCTAATAAAACATAATACATACATGATATATATATATATATATATATATATAATATGGGTGTAATAGATTATTTGGGTTAATTAGCTTAAAATTAGAATATATAACTTTTTTAAATTTTATTTAGTGATAAATATTAATTAGACTTTATTATATAATAAGATTTATTATTATTATTATTATTATTATTATTATTTTGATAAAATACAAAGTAAATAAAGAAATTTAATTACCGTCCTACGATGGACTCCAACTCGGACCTTAAGTTTTGGGCATTAATCACCTACGCTAGGCTAGGGTTGTAGACGAATCGAATCGAAGCGAATATTACTGTATTCGATTTGTATTCATGAAATTATTCAAGATTCGAATCAATATTCGGATACCTTTCAAATAATAAATCTGATTTGTATTCGATTCGAATTAATATTTGAACTATCCGTATTTGATTCGAATATTCGATTCAATTCAAAATTTTATAAAAAAAAATATCTAAAATAATATTCTAAACAATGTAAGATTCTATATTCAACCTAAAGACATGAAAATGAAAGAAAGGCGTGGGCGCTTGCTCTTGAATTTAGGGCTTAGAGATATTAAGATTTAGTTTTAATCATTTTTGTTTTTTGTTTAATTCATTTAATTATAATTTATTAGCTTATCTATTTAATAATAAGGTTTAGGTTGGTTGTTGTTATACATTTCTTTCATTAATTATCTCTATACAATTATAATTAGATTAGATAGTTATAAATAAAATATTATATATATATATATATATTATAAATATTTAATCGAATCGAATACTTACGAATATTGAATCGGATATCAAAATTTTCAATTTGTATTTGGTAACTAATCGAATCAAAAATATTATTTGTATTTGGATTCGATTCGTAAATTTTCGAATACGAATATCAAAATTCGAACACGAATACCGAATCGAACAAAATTATTTGATTCGTATACAACCCTACGCTAGGCCAACACACGCACACATATTTCTTTATATTTTTATGAAGTATGGGACACGATATTTGAGTGATTAGGTTAATTAAGTAAGGAGGTTATTGCAATCGGCTTGTATGAATTGGAAGAAGTGGTCGTGAGGAACGTTAATCCATGCCTCGATACCATCTCCCGACGGAGTATCCATGAGAGTCACCTGATTCTTGTACGGCATCGTCCCCGTGCCAACCCAATCCGGCTTCCCCCATCCGAAATCCACGTCGTACAACGGAAACCTCAACCAGCTCGTGAATCCACAGTTTCCCGACACTAGGAAATCGCCCACTTCATCCAGCGCCGCTTGAGCGAACTCGGCGCCGCCGATGGCTTCCACGTAATCCTCGTCCACTCCTCGTATGGCAGCCCTCAATCTCGACACCAGCACATCCTCGTCTCCATCTCCCGACACAAGCGCCAGAGCGATCGTGAAGCAGTTCCCGAAGGCGTGATCTGCCACGGGGGGCGCCGCCCGCCGCCTCATGCTCACCATGTGACACGTCGGGAACGACGCCGTTTCCGTCCCCGTTTGTTTATGCGCGTGGATGAAGCTCCGCCAGAGGAAAGCCGAGACGGCTTCCACTCTAGTCGGATCCTCCACCTCGCTTCTAGAAGCTTCCAATTTCCTAATCCTCTCCACCTCCTCCTTGTCGAAAACTAGCCTCCTCGTCACCATTTTCTCCTCCGTGATTCCCTCGCGGAATCCGGAGGCGAATACGTCTCTCGGAGGGAACCGCAGCGCCAAATCGAAGGAGGGCTGGATGATTCTAGAAGCTTCCCCGCGGGAAACGGCCGCCCACGCGTTCATGAACGTTGCGAAGCTTGCGGTGTCGCCGTGTTTATGCGGGAAACAGACGGCGACGGCGACTCCTCCGCAGTCAAAGTAGCTGGTTCTCACTGACAATTTGGGGTTGTCGTCGGTGGCGGATGAGTAGCCGGCCGGGATTAGTTTTCCGAGTTGCTCCATTTTAGGGTTGTGTGTGAAGTGGGCGAGGCGGGCGTGAACTCGGGCCTCCACGAAATTGGCTCCGGAGTCGTTGCAGTCGACGAATGTGTTTTGCTTGATTGTGCCGGCTAAGGGATAGAAGATGGTGAGGATCTCCGAGAGGGATTGTTGCAGACGTCGCGAGATTTGTTGGTGGTGGCGAGATTCATGGTTTTGGTAGAAGAAGATGAGGGTGATATAAATTGGGGGTGCAATTTGGTCGACAAGTGATAGTTTGTGGGTTTTGGATGCAAGCGGAGTTGGAGATGACGGCTTCACAATGCGACTTGCCGTGATTATCTGCTCCATCTTTTTATTTTGGTTTTTCTTTTTTAATCAATGCTTTGTTTACCTCATTCGGCTTTCCTTTTTATAGTAATGTGACAAGGTCAATTGAGTGAAGAGTAATTACATTTAGTCTTAAAGTATCACTTTCCCCCTCAACGGTGACACCCATATCACCTTTAACAACCTAATGTCTGAATTGACGTTGTTTACTATCTCAACGTGTCAAAACTGAAGTAAATCGCCTCCCACATTTTAACGTTGCTTAACCCCGTTAGAGTTGCGCCTTGGGCGGCCGTTAAAACGAGGGAGGCGATTTGCTTCAGTTTTAACACGTTGAGGTAGTAAACAATGTCAACCCTGACGTTAGGGTGTTAAAGCTAGACGATAGGGGTGTCAATGTTGAGGGAAATTGGTACTTAACCCTTATAAATACATAATCTTTTGAAATTTTTTAATTTTGGACGTGTGATAAAAAAAAATATCTGAATACATGAATTTTCGATTAATTATTCTAATTTTTCATATGATTATAATTTTCGAATAATTAATATCAT
This sequence comes from Salvia miltiorrhiza, assembly GCF_028751815.1. NCBI lineage: Eukaryota > Viridiplantae > Streptophyta > Magnoliopsida > Lamiales > Lamiaceae > Salvia > Salvia miltiorrhiza. The sequence continues at coordinate 70,501,607 of NC_080388.1, forward strand.
TGTGGCCGGTTAATGACGCTAGCTAAAGTAGCATAGACATTTAACTTCTTTTTTAATAAATTATATAAAGAAATTTAAAAACTGCGTGATGAAGGACTCGAACCCAGGATCTCAAGTCTTAAACATCTAACTATTTCATTTAATACATCGTCCGTTTATATAAATATTTTAGACGTCTATTTCAATATTAATTTAGGGCAATTGCGTGTAAATTAAAATAACTGAAAACTCATATAATTAAAGGCAATTTTTTTAATTTATATATAAAATTAAAATTGAATAAAATTATGTATTTAAATACAATACTAGACAACCGGCTTTTTTAGTGTATTGTATACTAGAGGCGTCAGGCAGGGGGATCCTTTGTCCCCAATTTTATTTGGAATTGCTGAAGATGTGCTCAGTGTCCTCTTCCAGAATTGTGTTGATTCTGGTAATCTTGTTCCAATGAAAATTACCAGAGGTACTGCTTTCCCTACTCATCTTCTTTATGCAGATGATATTTTGGTGTTTGGTCGTGCAACGACTGCGAATGCTCGAAAGATCACTCATATTTTTGAGTTTTATGGCTCTCTTTCCGGCCAGATCTGTTCTATGGAGAAATCTCACGTTTATTTTGGGGACAAGACTCCTAACAGGTTGAAACGTCATATCATTAATATTTTGAAGTTCAGGAAGGGATCTCTGCCGTTCAATTATCTAGGCGTGCCTATTTTCTCTGGGCGGGTCAAAGCCTCTTTCTTGCGTGCAATTCATGATCGGATTATTCTCAAGTTTGCTAGATGGAAGGGCATGCAGCTTTCTATGGCTGGTAGAATTTGTTTGGTGAAGTCTGTGATTCAGAGTTCTGTTACGCATTCTATGATGGTGTATCGCTGGCCGAGAAGTCTCATTAAGGAGCTGGATTTGAAGTGTCGGAATTTTATCTGGACTGGCGATGTCTCCAAGAGACCCAGCTGCCCGGTTCGTTGGGCGAGGGTGTGTGCTATTAAGGAGGAGGGTGGTCTTGGAATTCGTTCATTTGATATTATGAACAAGAGCTACTTGATGAAGATGGCGTGGAACATTATTGGTGGGCATTGTTTCAGTCATCAGATTATGCGCAGTAGATATTTGACGCCGCTTTGCCGTCCTACCAAGGCGGCGGCGTCTTCGATCTGGTTGGGCTTGAGGCCGGAAATCACTGAGTTAGTTGATGACGCTTATTGTTATGTGGGTGAAGGAACTTCGATCAATTTTTGGATTGATGATTGGCTTGGTTACTCTCTTGTGAAGCGCTGTGGTGTCCCGGATTTTCTTTTGCAGACGCTGACTTGCTCAGTGGCGGATTATTTTTATGAAGGGATTTGGCATTTCACTCAAAACTTTATAAATGTCTTCCCAGAAATCGTTTGTGATATCCTGCTTCTTCCTGTCGGGGAGGGTTCGGATGATAGGTTTTGGAAGAGTTCTGTGCATGGTACGGTCTCTGCTGCCGCAGCTTTCTCAAAACGCTGTCATGGGTTTCCTTATGTTAAGTGGGGTTCTTGGATTTGGGAAAATTTCATCCCGGTTCGACGTTCGTTGCTTTGTTGGAGGCTGATTCATAACCGTTTACCTACTTTTGATTGCCTCATTAAGCAAGGACTGATTATGCCTAATTTTTGCTGTTTTTGCTATAGGAGTGGGGAGTCTATCGATCATCTTTTCTGGCAATGCAGCGAGCTTAGACATGTTTGGGAGGAGTTCCTAAACTGGTTTAATTTTAATGGTGAGCATGTTGATATCCATGGTTTCTTAGTTACTGCATGGAATCATAAGCCTAGCTCTCAAGTTCTGACGTACTGGAAGGCTGGTATTATTTATCTTCTTTGGGCTATTTGGCATCAAAGAAACGAGTGTGTGTTCAAAGGGAAGGTTTTTAGCAGGCAGCGTTTGCTACAACACATTAGGATTACTTTTAAAGAAGTTGAAGCTAACTTCAGCAAGTTGGGTTGTATGAATAACAGTTGGTCGGATTATTTGATTATTAGGAGGATTGGGGTGGCGTCTAAAGCCTCGCCGCCTCCTATTTTTGTGAATGTGCATTGGTGGCCTCTGATTCTACAGTGGATTAAGGTCAACACTGATGGCTCTGCTTTGGGAGCTCCGGGGAAGATCGCTGCTGGCGGAGTTTTTCGGGATAATCATGGTTGTGTCCGTGGGTGTTTTCATCAAGATGGTGGCAAAGGGTTTGCCTTTGAAGCGGAGCTTCTTGCGGTCATTCTCGCGATTCAAATTGCGCATGAGCGGAACTGGCGGTTTTTATGGGTGGAATCAGATTCTACTTATATTGTGAATATTTTTGGAAGGCGGGATTATTTGGTTCCGTGGCACTTCGTGGCTGCTTGGAAGAAGACCTTGGGTTTGCTTAGAGATTTCAACTTGCAGGTTACTCATATTTACAGGGAGGGCAATAAGCCAGCGGATATTATGGCAAGCGAGGGGGTGCCAAATGGTTGGTGGCTCCATGCGATTGAGGCTATCAAGACGGCGGTTGGTCTTGACATGGCTTCGCACAGCCACGTTCGTTTACGTTATTGATGAGTTTTGGTTGTGGTTTGGCTTGCGCTTGGGTGGAGCGATTCATCTTGGCCCTCGGTTTTGTTTGCTCTGCGGTTTCGAGGGGTCACGGCGATGGCGTCTTTCCGGCCATGTACCCGTCTTCTTCTTTTCTTTTATGTTGTTTTGTTCCTTTTCTGTGCTTTTGGGAGCCGGGATTTTTAAGGGGCGATGGTTCGGCCGGAGCTTCTGAAAATTTTCCAACTAAGCTTCTTAGGCACCTTTTCTTAAACGAGTACTCATTTTCCTCTTGCTGAGGTTTTAATGAGGCTCGGCCCTTAGTTTGCTCCACTCTGTGCTCTCAAGGGTTTTGGTTCTGCCGTCTTTTTTCTCTTTTCCTCTTTAATAAAAATTTTATTTTAAAAAAAAAAAAGTGTATTGTATTTAGTGAATTATTTATACAAAAGTGTCGTATTGTGGATACTTCATATTCATCATTAATGAACTTTTATACAACTTCAAAAAAGATAAGAAAAATGTCACGAGGGGATTGTATTTAACTATTTTTTTAAGGATTGTTGATGCTTAAATACACGAATTTTGAGCTCATTTTAATTTTTTCCACGAACTTTAAAAGTTATCAAAAGATACACAAATTTTGACTTATTTTATTTTTTTCCACGAACTTTAGGAATTTTCAAAAAATAAACAAACTTTGACTAATTTTATTTTTTCCCATGAAATATATTGTTATAAAAAATTGTCCAAATAATTTTTTTATTAATTTTTTTTCAATGTCGTTTTGATTAAGGAATATATTTTAATTTTTAAAAAAAAATTCATGTCATCTATAATTAATTAAATTAGTTAAGCTAGCTAGTTAATTATAAAAGAATTATTTGGATCTTTTTTTTATAACAATATATATTATGGGTAAAAACAAAATGAGTCAAATTTTTTGTATTTTTGGACAATTCTCAAAGCTTATAGAAAAAAATAAATTGAATCAAAGTTCGTGTATTTTTTGATAATTTTTAAAATTCATGAAAAAAATCAAAATAGACCCAAAGTTTGTGTATTTAGGCACCAATAGCCTAACTATTTGATAAATAGGGTTTGGTTAAACTTTAATTTTTATCGCAATTAAGACCCTAATTAATCCTAATACCGACCTCAACTAGTACTAATAATTAAAGCCGGCCACACATAAATTTTTGTCTTTAGAGCATTGGCAACTAATAATAAAGATACATCTCTCTCTCTCTCTCTTTTGTTTTTTTTTCTTTTTTTCTTTTCTGAATTACAAGAAATATCTATATATATTATATAATTAAATAAAGGGTAATTGGCCTCAAAATATACCAACTTTAACTCAATTCTTATTTTGCCTCTAACCTTTCAATCTTTGCCAAGAAATATATCACCTTTCAAATTGTAGCAAATCTTGAAATTCTCATTTTCAAATAATTAGAAAACGACCCCTCAAGAATAAAAAATGCAGAATCACCCCAACAAATAATAAACCCAGACAAAATACCCTCATTATGATTTCTAAAACAGTTTAATAATTAATCAGGCCCAACATGCTTCCGTAACACTTCGAAATAAATCTTAAATTTAAACCAACATTATACCTTTGTCGACTGGTCTTCTTCAGGAGTCAGTTCTGTTGCGTTTTACGGCTCGTCTGCCCACCCGGCACGCACCAACCACACTCTCGCAAGAGATGGTTGCAACCCTTCTCCTTCACTAAGTGTCGACTCAATACTTTGTTGGAAAAATAAAGAAAATATTTTTACTCAAACGGAATAATTGGACAAAAACTAAGCGTTTATAGAGGAATTATATAATAATTAATTTATTTCATAAAAACTCCCCAAGGGAGGAGACTAACTTGTTTAGCTACACATAGTAGCTAATACTTGTGTACATAAAAATAAAAGGAACTAAAACTAAAATGAAAAAACTTTGAAAACAAAATAAAAGATTACAAAGATAATTTAGAGAGAGGAAGTGCTTGTGAAAATGTGTTGTGATTTTCGGATGATTTCTTCTCTCCAGCACTTGTGTTTATATAGAGGTTTGATCCCCTCTATAATTGCTCGGTTGGTGGCCCCGTATTCCATCTTTGTGGCCAGCTTTCTTGAATATGACATCCACCTTCTTTTGTCGGCCTTGATTGCCGACATTTGTTAGTGTCATCACATGGTGCTGGACCCTTGCTTTATCGTTTTGTGATAATGCTGGTAGGGGCCGGCTGCTTTTCCTTCCACTCACGTTTGTCCTGGAGCGTTTGGTGAGTGGTCCTTCAGTCATTGCACCCACTTTTGTCGTTTCTTTTGTGGGTGCGATCCTTGCTGTGAATCACATGATTCACTTTGCTTTGTCGGCCACCTTACTTTTTTGGTGCCCGAGGTGTTCTTCCCTTTGGAGTCTGATGCTCATCATGTTCATCAGATCGGAACCTCCTTCTGTCTGGCTTTGGGAAGAATCCTTTGCCGAATTTCGGTTCCTTCTGCGATGAGCATTGATCGCAGACTTTCTCGATCCAATGGCCCAGATGAGCCATATTGCAAAATTTGCGACGAGTCTCCTTGCTCCCCGCTATCTTGTTTTCCCACAACATTTGCCGTTTATTCTCGAAGGATTTTTCGGCAAAATGGGTCGTAGTTCCTGTCATTGTGTTAACCAGGAACGTTCCCAGATCTAAAGTTTGGTAGAACTTGAATCTGGACTTCATTTTGTCCATCTCTGTGAGACAGACCCATAGGCCCCATGCTCGTCTAGTGGAGATTTGATCCTCCTTGAATGTTGAGACGATTGCGGCCTGGAAATCGGGAACTTTGATTCTGTTCAGGGCTCCCGTATCAGGTCTCCGAAGCTTGATGAAGTGGAAAGCTTCCCGGATTCCTTTTCCAACTGGCTTTGGCGCTGCACTGAAAAAGTACAATTCCAGAACATCTCCCCGTTTGAGGGACTCGTTGTTCTCCCATGTATCAAACACCGTCTTTTGGATCCATTTAGGTAGACCCTTGATCTCAGTGAAGGCTGGAGAGGTGGTATAAACTGAGGCCAACGCCCCAAACTCATACCATTCCTTGACATCGTTTGGATTGGCTCCTGGAGTCGTCCAAACCCGTGGATATTTTCCTGCAACATCAACCCGGCAATTTCCCGGATTAATGCCCTTTCTTGTGAGAAGTTTCTCCCACCTGTCCTGGTACATCTGCCAAGAAGGAGAAATTTCAATAAAATCAGTATCAACCTTAACTTGGCCTGTCATGGGCCTAAGATTGATCTCTTCCTCTTTTACCCCAGAGGTGGAAGGTTGACATGTTGAGTCAGGGTGTGATCCCTTAACAACATCTTTTCCTCGAGGGTCCGGTTGTGAAACCATCACCTCAGGACTTGTGCTAGGGGTACTTGAATCCCCTGCTACAGGTAATCCGCCTTGTACGAAAAGCATTGCTTTAATCCGATTATCTCGGATAACGCGCAAGAGCGGCTTGTTGATTGCTTCTTGAAGATTGAACATCTTCATGAAGCATGCATCGATTTGGTTAGATACTTGAGCTTCGTCAGCTGCTTGTATCTTCCCTGCTTGTTTAGTGTGTAGAACACACTTTTGCCATTCTTGTTGTAGCAGCTCTAGACTTTCAAAGAGCTGCGCCTGTTTTGCCTCGATGGCCTCCACCTCAGGGAGCTCCATCCCTTGTAAGGAAATCTGCAAGAACATTTTGATCAGATTTCAAGATGACAATATCATAATCATAATATTGGCATTCTGCTTGCCATCTAAGCAATCTAGCCTTTTCAGGTTTAGATTCTATCTTTTTTGTTAAGAAAGCTTTAACGTTAGTGTTATCAACTTTCAAAACGAATTTTTTAGCAAGTAAGAAAAGCGGCCATTTTTTAAACGCCTTTCGCACTGCAAAGAATTCTTTCTCGTTGATGTGCCACCGCACAGCTTCGTTGTCGGAGAAAAGACCGCTACAATATCTGCAAGGTTCTTCTCCATAAGGGGTGATCTTTGTAAGCACAGCTGCCCACCAGAAATCACTCGCGTCGGTGTAGAGGACCAAGTCATCCTCGTCTTGTGGTATTGAAAGTTTCGGGAGATTTTTGCAAATCTCTTTTAACTTCTTCATACCCTCTCGATGTTCCTCCTTCCAAATGAATGGAACATCTTTCTTCAGTAGTGGACTGAAGACCTTTCTGTATTCTGCAAGGTTTTTGATAAACATCCCTGCAAAATTGACAACCCCGAGAAAACTTTGGAGCTGCTTCTTCTCCTTGAGATCCTCCGGAAATCCTTGGACTTTTTCCACAATATGATCTTGTAGAATTATCCCAGTTTCATCGATCTCAATCCCCAGAAACTCCATCTTCTGGGTGGCTATGACTGCCTTCTTTTCAGACAGCACTAGTCCTTCTTGTTGACAAACATCCGCAAAGATCTCTAGATGCCTGACATGTTCATGAATGTTCTTTGATGCAATGAGAATGTCATCAATATAAACAAACATAAACGAAGAATAATCTTTGAAGAGATTATCCATCTTCCTTTGGAATATCTGAGGCGCGTTGGCTAACCCCATTGGCATGACATTCCAGACATAATGTCCTTGTGGAGTTGAGAAGGCTGTGAACTTCTTACTCCCTTCCTCCATGCGAATCTGGTAGAAACCTGATTTGCAATCGAACTTTGAGAATACCTTTGCACTTCTGATGCAGTTGATAAGGTGTTCTCTGCTTGGGATGAAATATCCATCGAACTCAAGAATGTCATTAATCCCTTTATAATTAATGACCAATCTTGGCTTTCCTCGCTTGATCTCCCCATGATTTCTCACCAGAAATCCAGGACTGCTGTAAGGCGATTTCCCTGGTTCGATCAGCTTCAAATCAAGGTGTTCCTTGATTATACTCCTCATATCCTGTTGATCTTGAGTGTTCATCAGGATAGGTCTGAACCTTACGAACTCATGCTCCTTTCCAGTTTTAACTTTCAAGGTTGCTCTGAGCTGGTTCTTGTCCCACCATGCCAAAGGATCCTCGTGGTAACACTTCTGGATTCTTCTTTTGACATCGGCAATGGACACATGTTCTTCTTCCTTGATATCTTTGTGTGATATCAGGGATACTTTGAGGATTTGAGTTTCTTCCTCGGAGAGATCTGGGAATCCCTCAGTTCTGCATTTGAGCAAAACTTCTCCGAATCTCCTTTGATCCTTCATTTGGGGTCTCCGGAGTCTGCCATCATCACCACGCTTGCTGCGAAATTTGATTGGCATCGAGCGATGAAAAGCTCCATTGAGCCTTTGCACAATGATCTTGTGATCACAATTGGTTGTGAACACTAGCCTCCTGGCTTCATTGTCTTGTATGTACCGTTTGAAGCTTTGCAGAAAATTATTTCCGAATAATATATCTGCTCCGGTATCATGGAAATAAATTGGTGGAGTTTTGACCTTGTACCAAGGTGTCTGTCCTGCTCCGCCGATCAATATTTTCGTTTGTTTTACTCCCTTTGATAGAAGCAATATCTTTTTGGAGAAATTCCTTCCTGCAATTCGGGGTAGTTCTTCTTCAACTTCTGTTGGAAAGACTCCTCGTTTCGCTGTACAGATCCCTGCTCCTGAATCCACATAAGCAACAAAATATTCTGCTTTGTATCTCTCGTATAACATCCCTACAGAGATGTATATCGAGAATGGACTTGTCATTGGATCATCAATCTTTGGCGTCCAATTGTAATCTCCATTCCTCCTGATTTCCATGACCATGGTTTATATTTGTCAAGGAAATCTCGTCCTAAGATCAGGACATCTGCTTCTTGTCCGGCTTGGCCTTCGGTTTGGATTTCAAAACCTCCAACCTCCAGAGTTCCGATGTATCGGTTGTCTCCTGGATTTGCCAAATAATACAACGATCTACAAGGAAACTTGTTCTCCCTGTTTGTTGTATCAAATCTTGTGGAAACTTGTCTCCATCCTTCGGGACATTTGAGCTTGATTCTCATGTCCAGAACTGGTGTCTCCTGAATCGCCCTTCTCTCATATGAATGAGAGAAACTTCTTGTTATAGGCCCTGAAGATAGCCTATTTCCTTGGAATGATAACCTTGGTGCTCCCAATCTGAGACTCTGGGTATGGCTGAGCACCTGCTTGTCTCCAATATCGATGTCGATTTCTCCGATCTGAGGAATCTCCACTCGGTTTGGATTGACAGCCTTGGCAACCTCCTTAAATATTTCTGGAATTTCAATAAATTCTTTTCCCAAAAATAATTCCGTGTGATGGCATATTTCCTCCCGTCATAAGGCATACGAGACTTGATAAGTCAGTGAGTATGGCATATTTCCTCCCGTCATAAGCTCCTTCTTTTTGTAGTCCTGATAGAGGGTCAGGGCTCGGCTGAAGGATGAATCCTGTAGATTATAAGCGATCTGTGGGTAGAACTCGGTTATAATCCTTTTGGCATAGAGATTGCCCGAGAATGCTCCAAGAACTGATGCTCTAGCATCTCTGATCCTTTTGTCGCAAAGTGCGACGTCAATTGGTTGGTCTGTCCCTGGGGAGAGGGACGATTTGATTACCAACTGAATTGCTCCAATATGAATCCATTTCATCGTGCTTGCGACTTCTGGCTTCATTTTCTTAAGATCCTGCATAATATCTTCGGCTGGAACCAGCTGGATCTCCACTTGATTACTTGTAATCTCAATTGGAAGCGCCATTTCTCGGTTTGTGACACCAAAATAGACATGATGCTTCCTCTTGGATGGAATCAAGCTATTTAAAACTCGATTCAATCTTCCATTGGAAAACCCTTGGTATGTCTGTACCTCTCCAGTTTCCCTATTGAGTTTCTTCACGAGCTTCTTCACCACTTCTTCCTGTGGAATCAAAAAATGGCTAGTGAATCCATTCTGATCCTCCTTCTGGATGTGGTGGACCTCGTGCTCTTCTTTAGTCTGACTCGTCTTCGGTTGATCCATCGGTCATTTCCGAATCTTCAGAACTAAAGACTTCTTCCTGCTCATATATACTCTCATCAGAGGATATATCTTCGAACTGATACACGGGTATCAATTCTTGATGGTAGATGGCGTCTTCGATATCCGGTATGGATTCGAATCTTATCATCTTTTTCTCTTTGTCTGGGCAATTGGTTGAAATATGCCCCTTTGCACCGCACGTCCAGCAATTGCAATCCTTAAAACTTTCATTTGTTTTGGCTTGAGTACGCCTGAAAGTTTTTCTCGCCGGGGTTCTCTTTTGAGAAGAGAAACGGTTCCTTGATGGTCCGCTCCTTTGGCCTGATTTGTAGGAGCTTGCCTTCTGTCTGGTCCACCTAGTTCTTGGCTTCCAAGAACTCCTTCTAGACTTTCTTTCATAGGGTTGGTACCTATGTTTCTTTCTGCTCCTCCTTTGATACAACAACTCAGCACCAATCTCTGTTGGAAGATCAATGTTGTCGCACATCAATGGGGATTTCTTGTTGAGTCTCCTCAATTTCTTGAGATTCCTCTGATCCGCTGCCTTCTGGCACCATTCGAACAGCTTCTTGTGGACATAAGACATCCTCCTTGAAGCGCTATCAAGTGGATATCCTCCTGGTGAAACATACTCATTGATGAGCATCTCCCTCCATGGACTTGGAAACTTTGGGAAGAAGAGGTCCATGGCCTTCTGATCTTCAACCTCCCCCATATGGACATATAAGGTGTATAGGCGCAGAAATTCATCGAGAGCTTTTGGCTCTAGCACCATCAATCTTAGATTGTAAAGTGCCTGTTGATATTTTTTGCGCTTCTCCTCTGCGGATCCTTCGAAAAAACCCATTCCCAAGAAATGGATTTTAATCTGTTTAGTAGTTTCCTTAATGACATCATACATTGACGTGCTACTAAACAACTCCTCCCTTGTCATGACCTCCAATTTCTCCCAGTATTGTTTTGCCATGCCTGCCAAGCTAGCTTCGAAGACTCTGGCAAATTCTTTTTTGTCGTAATCTATTGTGGCAATCACGACTTTTAATGATGAAGCCCATTCGTCGATGAGACCCTCCCATTCTTTGAAACTGGCTTCGTCGAGGTTGAGAATCAATCCATATGGATGGATAGGTTCTAGTGTGACCTTTCCTACAGGAGTATCCTGCATCTGAGGCCTCCGTCGTCTGGTTCGTTGGAACTGGCCTGCATCGTCTTGAGCTGACCCCTTCTTTGACGGTTCTCCTTCTTGAGGCTCGGTTTTGGGAACCTCATCTCCTTGGTTCATCTTTAGATCAACCATATTGAGGTTAGCAAAAGATTCTGCTAACTCTTGTAGATCTTCTAATCCGATTCTGTCAAGGCTATTCATGATATTTGCCTTTCATGATTCGGATTATGTCCTCCGGCTGCAACTCCTTGGGTGTTGCATCAAATAGAGATAGATGCGTTGGGTCTTTGGACCATTGATTCCGAATTTTTCCGGAACATGGTTTTCGCCTTTCGATCTCCTCCATTCTTTTCTGGATATCACGCAAGAGGGTTAGTATTTCCTCTTGTTTGAGTGATATTTTGCTCATCTCCATCGGTAGCTCATACAGCTTGTTGCCGTAATGCTCCACCGTCTTTTGAATCTCCCGTAGGTTGACATTCTCGGAAGAATCTGGCTCGATCTTGTGGTAGCTTGGATAGGCTACTTCTGCCTTGTTTTTTGGTTCCATCAATCGTGCGACTGATGGGCCTCGTCTCTGGCTTGTTCGATCGCCGTTATGGTTGCAGCGAATCTCATGAGGTTCTGATGATAGAATTGAATACTCGCGATAATCTCGCGAATAAGCTCGATATCTCCTCCTCGTCGTAAATTGGTAACGAGGACTCGATTGTTCCAGTTGAGGTCGCCTAATAGACGACTGGTTTCTTCCTCCAAATGTTGGAGAGAATTCCTGTATCGTACACATCTCGGACAATCGTCCGGATCCATAGTTTTAAGTGGAGTCTCCTCCCACATAGGTTAATTATAAAATAAATTAAAAATAATATAATTCCTCTATAAAAACCCGCTCTGATACCATTTTCATCAAGGATCTTTAAACTGTTTTTTGCTTAAAAGTACGTGGCATTGTCTCACAGTCCAGACCCAGATCACAAAGTAATCTATCGGGCACGAGGAAAGTTTCCAGCCGATATACCCTTCAAGCCCAATTTTAAGGTATAAATTGTCTTTTAGTCAAAAACCAAAAGTTTCTGGGGTGAATCTAAAATTTATCATTTAAGAGGGTCAATCTAAAATATTCAAGACATGAAAAAATGCAATTTGAGACAAATCTCAAAGTTGGTATATTTTTTCACAACTATGGAAAGCTAGGAGGCAAAACAAGAATTGGAGCAAAGTTCATATATTTTGGGGCTAATATCCCTTAAATAAATTATTATATTTGTAGGTAGAGATGTCAAAAAAGCCCGAAACCGACGGGTCGACCCGAATAGACCGATAAAAAAGGTGGGTTAGAGCTGAAAATTTTTAGCCCGAAAAAAATTTAGCCCGAATGGCCCGAACCGAAAATAGCCCGAGCCCGATAGGGCTGGCCCGAAAACCGAGTGGGTTGGCCCGGTTAACCGAACACTTTCTTTATAATTGATTTCTAAACTTTAATACTTTACTTTTTAATTTGATAATAACATTTTGATACTTGTATAATATGTTTTGCTTTTTTCTAACGATTAATAATAAATATTTATGATATAAAAGTCAAAGAAAGATAGTAATTTATGTTATATCTATATATAATTTTTATCGGGAAAAAAGTTAAAATTAGATATTATGTAAATTTACATTAAAATAACACTAATTTACATTAAAAAGCATGACATATTTTTATTACGATAATATGATTATCCATATAAAAAAATTATACATATAAAAAATCGTAAATTTGTGGGCCCGAACGGGCTAGCCCGAAACCGAGTGGGTTAGGGTTAGGGTCGAAAAATTTTAGCCCGAAAAATAAAAAAATCGATTAGCCCGAACCGAAAATAACCCGAAACCGAATGGATTGACCCGAAACCGAATGGGTTGGCCCGATTGACATCCCAATTTGTAGGTAAAATTTTTACACCACATAAAAATAAAAATATCTACACAACACAGACGGAACCACTACTACACCACACGCAGGCAGAAAAAGATACATATCTCTTGCTTGTATATATGTAGTACAAAAAATTGTACAACTAAGAGCATTAGCATTGGTTGAGCCTAAAGTTAGGAAAATATATCAAAAATTCGATATACCGATCATACGGTACCAAAAAATATCGTAAAATACCGAACTTTAGATATATCGAATTTTTCGTACCCAAAATTTACGGTAAAGTAAAGGTGTTGATTTTCAAGATACCGAAGTATACCAATACCTAAGTATATACCGTAAAATCAATAAATGTTGTATTAAAGGTATATATCCGAACAAGATATAATACCTTATTATCGGTATATATTGAATATTGCAAGATATACTAGATAACGGTATCATGCCTTATTCTAGTAAACAGCAATATCTGATATATACTGGTATATCGGTAATGAGGTATCATACCTTGTTCCGGGATACCGAAAATTGCAGTATATACTGTATCAAAATCTATATTTTTAAAATATATAATAGTATATGTGATGTGTGTGATTTAGTTATCTATTTTCGTGTCGTTTGTCGTTGATTTTGCTTTGATATTACCCAAGTTGTTGGTATTTGGCGCAGGAATTGCATGGATCGGAGTTGGAGACTCATGGATGAAGAAAGCTCAAGAATGGTGTGAATTTGATGAAGTTCGTGTGCTTTGGAAGAGAATTAGAAATTGGGTTTGGAGTTAATTATTCTAAATTTATTTTAGCCTAAAACTCTTGCGTTTAATTAATTTTTGGGCCTTTGTAGTGTTGGCCGATTAATCCCATTTATTGGAGCTAATGGACGGCACTTTAAGGTTTTAATTACCTCAGTTTGTTTAGTTAGGGCAGCTGCTAGTTTTAGTATGGGTAATTTTAAACACAACCTCCAATTTTATCACTATAGCCTCTTACTTTTAGAAAATAATAAAAATAATTATTATTATACTATTTTACCCCTATAGCCCCATTTAAAATTTATAATAAATTTTCGAAAAACTTAATAAGTACATTTCAACGAATCTCACCTAATCAACTCAAACTCCAAAATCAGAAATATGAAGAATCCATCAATGAAAAGTTGTCCAGATTTGTGAGGTTGGCCCATTTCTCATTCCCTTCTCACTCACCTATCTAAACCCATCCCCAAACCCTAGCCCACTCCATCACTCAGATATACCCCTCTGCATCCCCACTCTCTCTCTCATTTCTCATCCGCGCCGCTCCATCTCTAACCCTAAATCTCTCCACTCCCTCCCTGACTCTTTGTTCTCTCCACTTTCCCACCGCCCTCCTGCCTTGGTTTTTCCACCGCCTTCAATGGCACGCCTCCCTACCATTGCTGCTGCCTTCCTTTATATCTCTGATGCTCTCCCATGCCGGGAGTACGTATGGTCAAGGACTGAAAGGCTCTGCTATTCCTTTGTGGTTAACCTCCTTGAAAATACGGGATTCCCTGCGTGGGTGGTGGTATCACCGGGCTTTCCAGATCATCGGAGCCCTGTTTGGTGGTTACCTGAGAAGATCTGAGCCGCTGGAGTTCTGACCTTGGCTCCTGCTGTTGGTGGCTCTGTTGAGATCTGAGAAGCTGCTCCGTCATCCATACCTTGCCTTTGATCATTCAGCTGCCGGAAGGGTTGCTGAGTTTAAGGGGGAAAATCTGAGCCCCTGTGTCCCGAGGACACCTTTTCCCTCGACTGAAACCCTTCTCTGATTCCTTATCCCTTTTCTTTTTCTTTTGTTCCTTTTACTCCTTTTACTCTTTATTTGTGCAGATCTGAAGTGCAGGTAATCGGAGGTAGAATTGGAGCTGAAGATTGAATATCTGGAAAGGAAGAGTGAAGACCTAAAGAAGATTGAAGTGGATTTGGTGCTTGAGCACGAAGTGAGACGGACCGGAGGTTTGGGAACCAAGAGGAGTAATCCCGGCAAGGCGAAGATACCCAACAGTGGTATCAGAGCCACGGGGACCTTGCCGGGGCTCCCCCCGAACACATCCCTCTCACCCCGCCGCCCTTTGGCTGCGCCGACTCGCTCCCGACGAGCAAGGGTTGTGGTAAGTCTGGATTTTTCCCTACCCGGGAATCCAGCTCTGGTAAATTGGCTGAATCACTGAAACTCCTAGTCCTAGGGTTGGTGTTGCCTGCTGCTTTTCTGTTTTGCTTGGTTTTGTTTGGTCCTTTGGGTGTCTTTCGATCCTGAGTTACTTGCTTCCGCTTGCTGTTTTCTGTTTGTGTTCTTGTGTTATCTCCTGTGACCTCAAGAGCATTCAAAAGCTCATCGTTGGTCTAAGCTTACGGTCCAGTCCGTCTGAATTCACTTTAAAGTGTCTTCTCGTGCGTGGTAGCCTGGATAGCTTGACTGATACGAGGCTTACAGTAGTACACCTGTAACTTTTGTTGTGTTCTCGAGCTCTGTGTTTTTTTTTTTGTTCTCTGAAAGGTTGAATACCTTGAAAACTCCCTCAGATTGAGAGTTTCTGGACTCTGTTAAGTCCTGTTGGAACTTTTGGAGGGACCAGTGTGAATCCTTGCTCCACAGATCAATCTGTGCTGAGATCTGGGCTCTTCCCTGCTCCTGAACTCCATTTGATTCATCTTTAAGGTCCTGGTGACCTTTGCTGTGGTGTCTCTTGCTCTGTGCTTGTGTGATCTTCCTTGCTTTCATCTGCATCAACATGAACAACATGCATGTAGTGCCATTTAATGGCAGGGACGATTTTCAGGATTGGAAAATCAAAATTGAGTGCATTCTGGTTAAAGAGAAGGTAAAAAAGGCCATAACCACTAAAATTGATGAGGCTGTTACTGATGTTAAACTACAAGAAATGAATGATAGTGCTAGGGCCACTATTTTGTTAAACTTGTGTAGTTCTGTGGTCAGAAAAGTGTCTCATCATGCTTGTGCAAAAGATTTGTGGGATGACTTAAATGCCTTATATGCTGCACCTTCTGAAGTGTCAACCTGGTCTCTGCAAAACCAATTTATGTCTTTTCAAATGGATTCCTCTAAAGATGTTGACACCAATATGGAAAATTTCAATAAACTCCTGCATGATTTAAAGCTTGCTGGAGATGATTCTATTGAGAAGTATGCCCCCCAAATTCTTTTAAACTCTATACCTGAGCCTTTTGCTGAGGTAAAATCTGCTTTGAAGTATGGTGGGTCAAAAGTTACTTGTGAAATGATCACCAATGGTCTTAAGTCAAAAGAAAGTGAACTAAATTTGGTTAAGTCAAAACCTCTGCATGGTGAAATCCTTTATGTGAATAAGAACCAACCCCAGAACTTCAATAGGGGTCAGAACCTTGATAGGCCTAAGGATATGAGACCTTATAATCAGAATTCTGAGTATAGAGGTCAAAACCAGAAACAAAACTCTTATCAAAAGCCTAGGAAGGTCTGCTGGAACTGTGGAAAACCTGGTCATTTCATAAACAGATGTAAACTCCCTAAGCAGAAAAAGCAACCCACTCCTGAAGAGCCTAGTCAGAATGCCAATAATGTGTATGAGGAAGACTGTGTTTATATGATGCATGACTATGATTTTCAGTTCATAAGTTACTCAAATGCTATTTCAAAAACCATGAGTTCCAGTGAATGGCTCATTGATTCTGGTTGTACTTTTCATGTCACTCCCCATGAGCATATTTTTCTTAATCTCCAACCTGTCAAATCTGGTCATGTTGCCTTAGCTGATGGTCAGAGTTGTGAAATCATTGGGAAGGGTGATGTATGCTTGAGATTTGAAAATGGAAAATGCCTTACTTTGACTGATGTCAGATTTGTTCCCAACTTGAAGTTCAGTTTGTTATCTGTGTCTCAAATTGCTGATAATAGAGTAACTGGATCTGTTGATCATCTGAGTTTTCAATTCAAGAAAGATTCTGAGCATGTTTTTTCTGCACTTAGGAAGGGAAATTTGTATGCTGTGCATGCTGAATCTGTGCCTTTACAAGTTACTAATATGGTTCATGATGATAAGTCTGCACTTTGGCATGCTAGACTAAGTCATTTAAGCAATAAGGGCATGAATATCCTGAGAAAAGCTGGCTGTTTTGGTAATGACAAAATTTCAGACATAACATTTTGTGAACCTTGCACTTTAGGAAAGCATCATAAGTCTGCATTCCCCCTTTCTGTTCCCTATCCCAGAAAACATGTTAGCACTGAAATTCTTGAGTATCTGCATGCTGATGTCTGGGGCCCTGCAAAGGTGCCCACTCATGGTGGTAATGTGTACTTTCTATCTGTGATAAATGATTAATTTTTCTAGGAAAACTTGGGTGTTTCTTATGAAAAACAAATCTGATGTGTTTGATAAACTATCTAAGTGGGCCATTCAGATTCAAAACCAAATTAGAAAAAGCATTAAATGCATTAGAACTGATAATGGCCTTGAATTTTGTAATCAGTCCTTAGATAGATGGTGTTCTGAGTTAGGCATCATTAGGCACAAGTCAGTCCCTTATACCCCACAGCAAAATGGAGTTGTTGAGAGAATGAATAGAACTCTCCTTGAGAGAGTTAGAAGTCTTCTAGTAGCTTCTGGTCTCTCTAAGCATTTCTGGGGTGAAGCCCTTATGACTGCTGTCTACTTGATTAACAGATCTCCTTCTGTTCCTTTACTTGGTAAACTACCTGAGTTTGTATTCTGGAATAAGCCTGTATGCTTGAATAATCTGAGAGTCTTTGGCTGTGCTGCTTATGTGCATCAGAATATTGATAAACTTGAGCCTAGGGCTAAGAAGTGCATTTTCTTAGGATATCCTGAGGGTGTCAAAGGCTATAGGCTTTGGGATAGGTCTGTGCCTGGTTTTAAGACATGCATTAGTAGGGATGTGGTTTTTAATGAACTTATGTTTCCATGCTTACCTGAATCCTCACATTCTGACACTCCAAGTGAGGTGGAGACAACCAGGCCTATTGACCTAGAAAGATATGATTTTATAATCACTCCCCCCATTCCTTCTGAGGTGGACCCTGAACCAAACACTGAGCCTGAGCATGTGCATGATCATACCAATAACAATATCCCAGTACCTGAACCAGAACCTCAACCTGAACCTGGAGTTTTGCATGATCCTGCCCCAGAACCTAGCTCGGATAGGAACACTACTCAGAATGATTACTTGCTGTCTAGAGATAGAGAAAGAAGACATGTGAGAACCCCTGCTAGGTTTGATGACTACAATTTGTCAATGTATGCTTTCAATGTGTTTAATAATGTTGATGTGTCTGAACCTAGTACTTTTTCTGAAGCCATGAACTGTCCTGAATCTGAAAAATGGTATGCTGCTATGGAATCTGAGATGAACTCCTTGCATGATAATAATACTTGGATTCTTGTTGAAAAACCTGATAACTGCTCTTTGGTTGAGTGTAAGTGGCTGTTTAAGATAAAGAATGAGGTGGACCATGTTAGGTACAAGGCTAGATTGGTTGCTAAAGGTTTTACTCAAAAGGAAGGTGTTGATTATGATGAAATCTTTGCTCCTGTTGTTAAATTCACTACTGTCAGGATTATGCTTGCTTTATGTGCTCATTTCAATTGGGAATTAAAGCAAATGGATGTTACAACTGCTTTCTTGCATGGTGAATTAAAGAATAACATTTATATGAAACAGCCTGAAGGATTTGTTGACAAAAACTTTCCAAATCATGTGTGTCTTTTGAAAAAATCTTTATATGGCTTAAAACAATCACCAAGGCAATGGAATCTTAAATTTGATCAATGCATGAGAAGCATGAACTTTACAAGGAGTAAGTTTGATCACTGTTTGTATTACATGAAGTTTGGTACTCCTGTCTACTTGCTCTTGTATGTGGATGACATGCTGATTCTTGGTCCCTGTCTGAAAACCATTGAGCATGTTCAGAAGTGTTTATGTGAGAATTTTGATATGAAAGATCTTGGTGATGCAAAGAAAATTTTGGGCATGTGCATTGAAAGAGATAGGGAGAAATCCACTTTACTGTTGCATCAGTTTGATTATGTGAAGCAGGTTTTAAAGAAGTTTAACATGGAAAATTGCAATTCTGTTAATGTGCCCCTTGGTTCACACTTTGAGTTGAGTAAAAAGCAATGTCCTGTGTCTGAGTCTGAGCTTGCAGAGATGCAAAACATTCCATATGCTAATGCCATAGGTTCTGTCATGTATTTAATGATAAGCACTAGACCTGATATAGCCTATGATGTTTCTTGCCTTAGCAGATATATGGCTAATCCTGGAATGCCTCATTGGGAAGCTGTTAAATGGTTGTTCAGATATTTGAAATCAACTGTGAATTGTGGTCTCTCCTTTGATAAATCTGATGATGGAGTCAAATGTGTTGGTTATGTTGAGTCTAATTATGCTAACAATAAGGATAATAGAAAGTCAACTACTTCCTATGTGTTTACTCTCTGTGGTTCTTGTATTAGCTGGAAATCTCAATTGCAGGGAATTGTTGCTCTGTCAACTACTGAGTCTGAGTACATTGCAGCCACTGAAGCTGTAAAGGAAGCTATCTGGTTGAATGGAGTCCTGTCTGAACTCCAACATATTGATGATAAACCCTTGTTGTTCTCTGATAGTCAGTCTGCAATCCAATTATGCAAAAATCCTGTGTTTCATGATAGAACAAAACATATAGATGTCAGGTATCATTTCATAAGAGATGTTGTTGAGAAAGGTGAGGTCATACTTGAGAAAATACCCTCTGAGTTCAATCCTGCTGACATGGGTACTAAGTGTCTTCCTGTTGCCAAGCTTACTTCCTGTCAGAAAACTTTGCATATGAATGTGTAGTTATCTTGTTCTGCTTGTTTTTCCTTTCTTCTGTATGCTTTGTGTTTGATTGTTGATCTGTTCTTGTTCTTGTTCTTTTAGGCTTCCTGTGTGGATCTCTTGTGTGTGTTTGCCTTGTTTTCTTTTTTCTGTGCATGATGGGCTTTGAGCTCTGTTCTGCTCTGTATGTTCTCTGTGTGTGACTGTTGAGTCTCCAATGATAACCCCTTGGGTTTGAGGAATGGTGATTTCCTTGGGTTGATCTCTGTGGTTTGAGATTGAGTTAAATATGCTTAATATTTTTCTCACCCTCTCTTGTCTTGACTTTGTGGCAGATAAGAGTAAAAATTAGGGCTGTGATGATAACTCCAACTCAATTGATGGCCCTTCCCTGGTGACAGAATGATCAATGTGCCAAAGGTGGATATGTGAGGTTGGCCCATTTCTCATTCCCTTCTCCCTTTCTTTTCTTTTTGGGTCTGGGCCAACTTCAGGGCCCAGAACCGAGCCCACTCACCTATCTAAACCCATCCCCAAACCCTAGCCCACTCCATCACTCAGATATACCCCTCCGCGTCCCCACTCTCTCTCTCATTTCTCATCCGCGCCGCTCCATCTCTAACCCTAAATCTCTCCACTCCCTCCCTGACTCTTCGTTCTCTCCACTTTCCCACCGCCCTCCTGCCTTGGTTTTTCCACCGCCTTCAATGGCACGCCTCCCTACCATTGCTGCTGCCTTCCTTTATATCTCTGATGCTCTCCCATGCCGGGAGTACGTATGGTCAAGGACTGAAAGGCTCTGCTATTCCTTTGTGGTTAACCTCCTTGAAAATACGGGATTCCCTGCGTGGGTGGTGGTATCACCGGGCTTTCCAGATCATCGGAGCCCTGTTTGGTGGTTACCTGAGAAGATCTGAGCCGCTGGAGTTCTGACCTTGGCTCCTGCTGTTGGTGGCTCTGTTGAGATCTGAGAAGCTGCTCCGTCATCCATACCTTGCCTTTGATCATTCAGCTGCCGGAAGGGTTGCTGAGTTTAAGGGGGAAAATCTGAGCCCCTGTGTCCCGAGGACACATTTTCCCTCGACTGAAACCCTTCTCTGATTCCTTATCCCTTTTTTTTTTCTTTTGTTCCTTTTACTCCTTTTACTCTTTATTTGTGCAGATCTGAGGTGCAGGTAATTGGAGGCAGAATTGGAGCTGAAGATTGAATATCTGGAAAGGAAGAGTGAAGACCTAAAGAAGATTGAAGTGGATTTGGTGCTTGAGCACGAAGTGAGACGGACCGGAGGTTCGGGAACCAAGAGGAGTAATCCCGGCAAGGCGAAGATACCCAACAAGATTAATGCAAAAAAAAAAAGTAGAACATATGCTATAGACTGAAAACAAATGCCAATACGTTGTTGCTAAACAGTTGAGGCTGTTGATGATTCAAGCTCAAGTAATCAATCCATCTACTCACTCCTCAAAAATTTCGACTGACGTCCTCTCTCTGAAATTTCTGGGCTAAACGCACCTGCTTCTCTCTCTCTCACTGATGAAGATAGAATCGTATAATATATTATATCTTTAATTATTATTTGTCTTGTTGGTCAAGTTAGTTTGTTTCCTTTTAGATGTTTAGGGTTTTATTAGTAGAGTCGAATTGAGAGTTAAAATGTAGAGGGTGGGATTGTTCCCTTCTCTCGGTGTTCTTCCGGTATTCATGAGTGAATCAACGGATTAACCCTTATTGTACGTATTCCGGCATACAATGGTTATCAACGGAGTTCGTATATTTATCAATATCAAATATATTTCACGCTTCTACCTGCATCAGTTGGTATCCAGAGCCTTGCTACGCTCCTACACGATGTCTCCCGTCAATCAACCGTTCAGAATGTTCAAGATTATCTCCATCGTGACGACGACCTTCTGTCTCAACAATTCAAGGAATTACGAGCACAGAATCGAGAGATCTTTGACTTCCTACACGGTCAATATGATCGACCCTATGCAGAACATCATCAAGGACGTTTCCGATTCGAGGACGAATCGTTTCAAGGATGGAGAGAATGATGAAGATAGAATCGTATAATATATTATATCTTTAATTATTATTTGTCTTGTTGGTCAAGTTAGTTTGTTTCCTTTTAGATGTTTAGGGTTTTATTATAAATAGGAGTTTTATTTATGTTTTAGTAGAGTCGAATTGAGAGTTAAAATGTAGAGGGTGGGATTGTTCCCTTCTCGCGGTGTTCTTCCGGTATTCATGAGTGAATCAACGGATTAACCCTTATTGTACGTATTCCGGCATACAATGGTTATCAACGGAGTTCGTATATTTATCAATATCAAATATATTTCACGCTTCTACCTGCATCACTCACTCTGTGTGAAATGTGCATGATTCGTTTGATGAATTTTGAATTTTGAAATGCACTGACTTCATTTGATGATTATTTGGAGGATAATCCCAGGGTTTTTAAGGCCATCTTTCCAGATAAGCGTAGAAGCCGCCAAATAAATCAATGAGGTTTCCTTTCTCAATTTGTTTATTCATAAGAGCACTACACGTTTGTTTTAATTAGGAGATTAGGAAAAACACTTTTTCATTAATTAGTTTTGGGACTTTATTTTGGCGGCTGCACTTTGATTTGGGGAGACTAGTTTTTACTTTGTTTTTTCGGCAATCAAGTCCAAGACGAGATTTTTTGATATTGGCAACACTAGAAGCTTTTCTCTGGTTTTGTTTTAATTTCGTTTAGTAGTTTAGAATTATTTTGTGTGCTGTAGATTTGGATTAGTATTGCTAGTATCAGTTTATTTATTTCAATTTATTCGATTGTTATTTATGTTTTCTTCATTCGATTTTGTGATGTTTTATTTCAATAGCATGAGTAGCTAATTTCTTAATTCGAGAATAATGAAACATTAATTTATCAATCTGTGAGATCTAATTGGTTTTAAAATTGGTTTCTATTGATTCCGATTAATTCCTTATGTTTAAAGGTAATTCTGATTTTATTTAAGCCTGATCAACTTAAATTTAATTAGATTACCGTCAATTAGCACCTCCAATCTGTAATTATTGGAATATGGTTGATTAGTGATAAAACTACCGTGTTCATAGGAGGAATAAATTGGTGGATTAATTATTACTAGCGTATTTAGGATAATTGGTCTAAACTGGATTCATTAATTAATTTTTACGTCGATAATCAGAGATTGAATTAGTGTGGATTTATTCGAGCCGAGTTACCTTTTCTTGATTATTTTCTAGAGTTATTTTAATTGATTTAATTTGCTTTCTTAGGTTAACTAGTACACCCGCCCGTGCGATGCACAGCGAACATCGAAATCGAATAATATTTTAAATAAGTAAATATAAATATTTTAAACATGATCAAAACATAAAAAACTAATTATTTTTTAAATAAAATAATTTATATCAATTACTTAATAAAGAATCTGAATTTAAAAACATATAAATTTCCAATTTTATATTTTTAATAATTGTTTTCTTTTAAATTCATTAATTGATTTCCAATTTTTTTTGATAAATTACATAAGTAAATAAAGAAATTTAAAGACCGCACTAATAAGGACTCAAACACGGGACCTTTTTTAGTATTGATAGTGGCTGCAATTCATTTAATTTATTTCCACCCCTAATTAGCATCACAGTTACAGAAGAAGAATTCAACTAGTAAAAGAATTGCCGCCACCAAAAGAATTGCCTCACATTGATGAAAATTGAAGGTCTATTTTCCATTATATACTTGCAAGCATTCTTTCTTTCTCGTACATCTCACATACGAAAGAGATAATTCAAGTGCAGCCAAAAGTGGAATACAAAATCTCAAAATGTTGAATATATATTTGATGGATAAGAAGACTTTACAGGTTGTTCTAGGACAGCCTCAGCGCCATTTCTTGAAGAAGTGACCGTTTTTGTGATGCACTGATGATATGATTGGTTTCGGCATTGTCGAGGACATCGGCAACGATTGCAGCGGCATGGCCGAGAGGTTCCTCAGCGGCTCGTTTCAACATAAACGCCTGAGAAAAATGCAGTATTTATTAGCATAAGGGTGCATTCTCTTTGATGGAAATCGTGGAATTGGAAAAACATATATTTTCACCCATTTTCCACTCTTTTCACATATAATTTTCGCTTGACATGATGGAAAAAATTTCTGGACAACTCTTTTTCCCTCCTTTTCACTCCAATTCATAACAATATTATCATGAGTTATCGATGTGATAACATTTTCCCATCTGAGAACAATATATTATCATGGGCGGCCCCTTTTCTCTTCTTTCTTTTCCACAATAGAGAACATGGGATACAAAAAAAAAATTAGGGACCACTAAAATGTGATAAAATTTTCCATAACAAGAAAAGGAACGGCAACGAAAATGGTGGTAAATGGAGAACTGGAAATCAGTTATTTTGACCATGCAAGGGGCAAGTTAGTATTAGACACTCTTTGCTTCTTCATTTTGTCAAGTTTATTCAGAGAGAGAGAAAGAGAGAAGACCTGTCCATGATGTGAGATGTTCAGCGTACAAGGCTGTTGAAACCATGGCTCCCCATCAACTTGAACTGGGAAACCAGCAAAAAGGTGGATCTTAATCGACCGTCCCTGTGCAAGCCGGCGTGCTCGAGATAACCCAACCTTCCATGCATACACAAAAGGAGCGTTTACTTTTCATGATTGATAAGATAAGATGCTTGATTGAGTATTTTTATTTTCATTACTAGTAGGATTTCTCCAATTCTACCCTTTCAACGGGATATGAATCAAGCAAAACTAGCTTTCCTATTTTTATCTATCTAGGCTAATCCTCATAAGTAAACGCTCCCTTACGAATAAATACTATATTTTTGTTAATCAACATAATCCTCAAGGAGAGAAGAAGGGCACTACCTGCAGCTTTCCTAGATGCCACATGCCCGAAATGCTTACAACCTCAAGCATCCTGTCATGCATGCATTGAGGGTCGAAATCATCGTAGTTATCGTCTTCGTTGTGCCACAAGTCAACGCCGCCCATGTAACTTCCGATATTAGCTACAAGGACACCCTCTGCATCCTTAAAACAGAGAAGACATCACAATGTCATGATATGTGAAGAGAAATGTAATATATAGAATAACACAAGAAACATACATCAACAAAGACGAAATCAAAACTGAGAGACAACAAAAACTGTAAAAAAAAAAAAAAAAGCAAAATTATTTGAGATGCCAAAAAGCTAAAAATTACTGCACATTGAAAAAATAGATAAAGATGCATCGAATTTTCATGCTCCCACCTCAGGAACCTCTATCTCAACACCATCAACCTCCACTCGGACTTGCCATGGTAAGTCAGCAAATGTTCGATCCATGATACTCTTAGCACCTTCTCTAGCATAAAGAACTTTATTCATGAACTGCAATAAAACTGCAAGTCATTTTAGCCTATAATAGTAAAATACGAACCATAACAAGACAGAACTAGAATAAATACTCCCTCCGTCCCATGAAGCATGACACACTTCTTTTCGGCACGGGAATTAAGAAATTGGTATTTTGTGTGTTAAGTGTGGTAGGTGGAAAAGTGAAAATGTGAATAAAAGGTGAATTTTTTGCCATTTTTAGAAACGTGTCATGCTTCATGGGACAGACCAAAAAGGAAACTATATCATGCTTCGTGGGACGGAGGAAGTATACTACAGTCTACATTATAGTAATATACTGCAAATGTCAACCTGCCTCTATATACTACAATTATCATAAAGGGGGACTGAAAATAAATATTTTACTTAATAAGGAAGCATATAATTAACATCACCAAGAACATGCATTGATCAAGAAGAGTTTAAACACTCTGTTTTTAACAATGGATTTACCTGATTGTAGAACTTCTCGGGGTTCTCTTCTCTCAAATTATGGATTTCTAGAGCAACCTTTGCATCACAACCAACCCCTACAACAATATTGGCATTTCATAATTATACAGAAAAATGGGTCACAACTGATGTACTTACAAAGCAAAACATGCTTTAAATGAGTACCCAGATCAATCAGGTAGGTAAAACGACTTAAGTACTTGCATCATTTTGTAAGTTAAAAATTGTAATGAGCATGCAGCTAAAGATTGAATAGAGAAATGGACATCAACTTTGGAAGAAAATCACGTAAACTTTCATCCCTATCTAAAGGAGAAGAGTAAAGCAACTCAATTGTATGAAACCTTAACCTTGGGCTCCTTTTGACTGGAAAATATCACACATCTTGGATCAGTAAAGGTTTTGGGTTTTCAACAAGCTACTGCTACATCCACTTCATTAGGAATTGATGATCTTTTCACACATTAACGGATTCGTTTCAATTTGTGTTTTATAAAGCAATGTCTACTTTTTTTCTCAAAGGGAAGTTCCGCACAAATCTCTTGTTTCCTCCCAAAACCATCTTCATGAGACCAACCTGGATCCAGTGACAATGAATTGCTGGACACCAAAGAATGCTAGTAAAAGATTTTAACTAAGAGTTTAAAACTATACATATGTATCTATTTTAATTTAGTTATATAATGATATTCATAGAAATTACTATTTACTTTATTAAGTGGACAATGGGGTAAATAAACATGTTCAATTTTCTCATTTTGTTCAAAAAGATTTACGCATAGTTTTCACAAAGTCAAGTTCTCATACTTTAGGGCTTAAAGGAGGCAACCCCATAAATTCATACTTGCGTATCCTAAAAATCATGACAATACAGCTCTATATCTTGATAACTTACATTGGTATAAATGAACCCACAGCACTCTACTTCGTGATCTAGTTACTAGCTCTTTAAAATCCTAAAAAGACAAAGGGAAATATATGTAAAACAGGAAGAGAAATCTGTTATGATGGAAGAAATTGTTGAATCTATTTAGATCTTCCAAAAATAAAATTCAAGCATCTCGTCACTTCATACCGCTAGCCCAGAAAGCTCAGAAAACAAAAGGAACAATACTTTAAGAAAAAAAGAAGCCAAATAAACAAATGACAATATTCTTTTACTATGTAAAAGACTAAGTTATACAGGATAAATTAGACTTCTACCGACTAACTTAAGACCTTAAGAACTATCCTAAGCAGTTTTCCTAATTGCATTGAGAAACCTATTAATCCATCATAAAGGTGTGGTCGATTCAAGAGGTTACTTCCTTACATGACCAATGAGCTTAATGGTTGGTCATGATAGGATACAAAATGCAGCTTGACATTACCCAAAACCCACAATTTGAAACTTGGACAAAGGCTCAGGCAGTCTGCTGTAAATTCATTGATAATATTCTAGAAAAATGACAGACCACACTTTACCTAAGAAATAAAATAGAAAATACACTCAACGACATAAAGAGATGCTGAATGTAGAGCGTTGGGCATCATGAAGCATCTTTAAGGAAGTGAAGTTGAAGTCTTAATAGAGGTTGGCACTAAGGAAGTATGCACACCTAACTAGAAACTTTAAACAAGCATTTAGCAGAATAGGTCTTATTGCATATCATATAAATTTTGTACTCCCTCTGCCACAATAATAACGTCCCAAAAAAATGGGGCACACAAATTAAGAAAATATAGATAAAGTAAGAGAGAGAGAGAGATAAAGTAAATGAGGAGAGAGATAGAGCAAGTAGTGAAAAAGTAAAAGAGAGATAAAGTAAATGAGGAGAGATAGTGAGAGTAGATAAAACAAATTATTTCCTTTTCTGGGTTGGGACATTATAAATGGGACGCCCAAAAAGGAAATTCGGGACATTATTATTGGGACGGAGGGAGTAATAGGATACAAGAAAAAAAATATCTACACATACCCAGATAGTTGTTCATAAACTTAGGAGATTGGAGTGGCTTCCCTTGCTGGTTTGAGATTAATACTTTCCATCGATCAAGAACAGTTACTGCAGCATGTTCTATGTCATGCAAAAGAGCGTAAAGGCCTGCTCGCCTCTCAAGTAAACCTAGACCACCTCCCCAAAAGAGAACTCGAGCCAAATCATTTCCTGTTCCCGCAGGAAGGATAGCCACTGGTGGAGGAGAGATAAAATTTTGCTTATCTATGGCATCAAGAACCCAGCCAACAGTGCCATCTCCTCCACAGACCAGAACACGGAAATGACGCGTCCTTCTAAATAAATAGAGACCAACTTCTGGCCCCTCCGTTGAGCTTAGTTCACAAACCTACATTAACATAAGTAATCAATAGTCAATGGCAAGCTCAGCAGCAGTAGGGACAATAGGACTTAATCATAGGGCTGGCTTCAAGATGATAAACATACGCCTAGAATTAAGATGTCATATAATCATTAGTGAAACAGAGTCATGTATAACTCTATACACGAGTAACCTCCCCAGCCCATCTATTTTGCACCTTCCCACGTCTTTGTGGAATGATGAGCCATTTTCTACTTTCTCACAATGGATTCGCAAGCAAGCGCCTATAGAAGGCTTTGCAAGTGTGCGCCGTGTTTTCCTTAATTATCAGTATCCTACTGAATCAGTTACTCACTGTGTCAAGCAACCTTGCATAGAAATATCACACAAACAGTATAACTCTAAATAGTGATTAGAAAATTTCATTTTGTGAACAAGTTTTTCCATAGGAAATGGATATGGAGCTGATTGTATGCTAGTCATCCTTATCTTGCAGGCAAGTGATTCTAGGACTTCATTTTATTTTTCCTAGGCGTCTCCATTTTGTTTACCCTAGGCATATACTGTGGTGTCACAGAGTTGATTGGAAGGAAGTCTGCACAATTTGAAACTGTGTTTCTCATTAACAGTTCAGATATTTCATACAAATTTGATTTTTCAATAATTAGTAAGCTTCAACTTCCTAGTTTCTTGAAGTTATATCACATTATTAGGTAAAAGTTTACGCAATGAAGATTTGCATTTTATAGATACTAACAGAAAGAGCGTACGTTGTACCTTGTACGCATAACCAATGTTATTTAATTTGATTAAAGTAAAAAATATAAATATAATATTTATTATATTTAAATTTTAATTAGCAATTTGGTCTATTTGAATTTAAAAAATCATCAATTTTAATAAAATAATAATATAATATTTTTTTAGAGAATCTCTTTATAAATATTAAGGTCTTGTTAATAATATAAAATC
This sequence comes from Salvia miltiorrhiza, assembly GCF_028751815.1. Lineage (NCBI taxonomy): Eukaryota > Viridiplantae > Streptophyta > Magnoliopsida > Lamiales > Lamiaceae > Salvia > Salvia miltiorrhiza. Next base: position 70,530,200 of record NC_080388.1, read on the forward strand.
AATAATTTTTAAAATATATAACAATTATAAATATTATGGTAACTTATTAAAATATGAAGCTATTGTTGAATCATCTTTAGCTTGATCATCATTAGGATCTCCAGTAATATCAACTACAATGAATTCACAGATACATGTATTTATTTAATTTAAATATTATCTCTCATTTAATTTTACACATTATAACTTGATTTAAAATTATAATTTCTGAAATTAAGAAAACACTCTATAAATAAAAAAATTATTAATTTATCGATATATTAAAATCTCTAAATTAATAAAATCCTTAGGTCCCAAAGTTTTTCATTAATCTAGTTAAGTAGTAAGATTCTATAGAATATTTATCTATTTTAGGATTTTAAAGAAAGTTCCAAATATATATCAAATAGATTTTAGATAAGGTAATGCAATTAATTAGTATATTTTTATAGTAGTTTAATATCTAATGAATTAATATATTCTTCTAAATATATAATATATAATTTACACAATTCCCCTTAAATTAAATACGCAATACGGATATGATAGGCAATCTATATTTTGTGCACAACATACTTTTTATATTAGTAAAGATTATATTAAGCGACAGAGTCAGCTATATTTTGCACCTGTACAGGATTTAGAAGAACGTTGAGTCTTTGCTTGAGCGAGTCCCCTTGTTGAGCTCCACTCTTTTTGTTGATAAATACTAGTAAAGGCCTTGCCTCTGGAGGCAAATCAACCAGCTCATATGTCTGCCTCATGCCTACTGAATCATTGTTGTCCTTTTGATTTATTGATGAGCTCCTCTTGAAACTGGGTATTTTTTCCATCTTGTTTGCTTCTCCATTTTGTCGTTGATTCCCTTCTGGGCTATCGCTGTATTCTTCCATTCTAGAAGTAATACCTTCGTTACTACCATCTGCAGGACTTGCAGTGGACACATCACTCGTATTGCTTTCATTACCTGTATCAGCAAAGGTCTCGTATCCATGTCTATGCTTCTTACTCTGACTTCTAATAGTGGCACGTACAGATGATGCAACCTCATTGGCTCCAGCAGTAATAGAGCTTAGGAATCCTCCAGACGAATTCCTTTTCAATTGCTTGACATATAACGGCGAAAGGACAAGCCTTTTAAAAGGCCCCAAATCACAAATATCACCTGTTTCGTTAAGCATACTACTATGGCAGTCAACATGCACAAGGCGTTGACACCATAAGCAACACCATATCGGTGATCCTTCGAGAAAAGAACCAGTGTACGGCTCTTCACAGTGGCTACAGAAAGAGGATTCATCTGGTCGGTCCGTTTCCTCTGTCCACTGAACTGCCCATTGATGCAAAACATGACCACATCCAAACATCGAAACACACTTGCAATCCTTATGAGCACCAGCAGAGCAGTCCAAGTGAGCTGCTACACCACATATGCTGCAACGGTTGATGTAGCTATCTGAAGCCACCATTGGGCCAAGAGTCTGTGAAGGAGAGATGGACTCCAAGCATACACAGCAATTCAAACTTTTACTTCGAGTTAAAGATTCCAAACTCCAAGTGTGAGGCACCAGTGGAACTTTGTTCATTGACTTAGGGTTTTTCTTTGATCTCGCTATGGCTTTCATCCAACTTAAGTTAATATTTCTTCTCCACCGCCAAGCTGTGTAGAATATAGTCAATATTCCTATCAGACTGGCTACAAAGAAAGAGATAACGAACAGATGAGATTCTTCCGTTTCCATTGCATTTTTACTCATCCAGCTAGGAACAAAACCTTCAGATTCCCCGTACTCGTCCATTGCTTATATTATATCCACCATCTCATACTCAATTCATACAAACAAGTAAACCAGCTAGTTTCAATTGATCGAGATGGGGAAAGCTTTTGCACTCTATGACGATTTAGCAACACTAGCTAGAAACTGCAATAATCTTGTTTTGGGGAATTAATGATGATGCCACTGCCTCTTCCAAAAGAGCCACCTAGTATGAAGTTTTCTTTGTATGTATGAGCAGCTGTTACGTTTCTAAGTCTGTCATTCACTTATTCCAGTATCCTCAATAGTTTCTTGTGAAGCCCATTTAACTGTGAAAACAACCAAATATTTAACACTTTAAAAGCTAGACAAGTAATCCGGAGAATTAAAAAAATTAAAACCTCAATAGATAATCATAACAAGCCTGACAGATTAAGAATGCACCCCAAAACAAACCATCCACACACCAAATTAAGAGTGAAAAATCCTACACTTGAAAGTTTTCTATTAAGCAGGAGACTACAAAGAGATCACGGAGGGAGTAAAACTTTTGGTAGTTCAAATCAAGTTAAAAGTCCAAAAACCTGAAATCACATGACAATGACATATAAACTATGAAACTCTATGGAGAACCATGACATGTAGTACATCCTCATCAGTTTATTTCTTTGCATAGGTTGCAAGTGTTTCAAAAAGAAGAGGAAATCATGAAGTGCCATACAAAAACAGGGCTTGCTGTTAGAAAGATACGATCCTCTGTCGTGGAAAATCACCTCACCCATTCCCATTATTCTACTTTATATAAAGGGCCGAACGCAAACCGCAGAGGAACACATAGCAATATAAAGTTTGAAGTTAGGAGATACATATTCTTGAAATGAGTGTGATCAATCTTCCAAGAACCAACTTCTCAAACTTACTCTATGCCACTACAAATCAATAAATCATATCAAATCCAATCAACAACTTTTACACTACATAAATTATATTTGGGTTATTGGTGTTAAAATACACCAACTGTGATCAAAATTGATTTTGCACACCAACTTTAAAATTGGTATAAAAATACATGAACTTAACAATTGTTGTAATTTTATCATATTGAGATTTTCGTCCAAAACAAAGTCGATGTAGCAGCCTGATAGCATAAATCGCGTGAGCTTGCTTCAACATGGCACTGCTCCAACTGAAACATGAAAATTTATGCCATTGAATTACAACGCCGACTTAATCTATGTGAAAATCTAAATCGTGATAAAAATTACAACAGTTGTTATGTTCGTGTATCTTTGTACCGATTTTGAAGTTGGTGTGCAAAATCAACCAAACTTGGTGTATTTTAACGCCAATAACCGATTATATTTTATCCAGATCGCAACTCAACTTGCTATCACAAACAGACAGCAATAAAAACATTCGAAACAAAGTAAACAAGCTAAAACAACTGCAATCAACCTCCCAATTAGCTTTTAAGCCTAATCAGATCACAAATTAAAAAACTACAAAGGCAGCAATGTCTGAAGTAAATACACTGTTTAAACTCGTGAAAAACCATGATCATCCAAACGCACTGACATAAACCAAGATTCACCCCCAAAAAAAAGAAACAGAAAAATACATACACAGGATTTCTCGAGAAACAGAGCAAAAAATGAATTTAACTGAAAAAACTCACAAAAGAGATCGAGCCCATTAATGAAGAAAGAGAATCCCACTAACAAAGTGCAGTGAATCTTTCTCCAACGATCAAAGAGGTCAACAAGCGAGCAGGTGAAATAGAAGCTTAAAACTTGGTATAAACTGGTGCGCGCGTTTGTGTGTATGATTGATTGGTGTTTCTGCTAAGTGTGTGTAGGTGTGTGAAGTACAATTTAATTCGTTTTTGTGAGTTTGGACGCCATTTTCGTGGGAGATACTGCTGAATCAAGATTCTCTGAGAGTGGAAGCACTTTCTAGAGGGAAAGGAGATTTGAAGTAGAAACTTCAAAGAGAAGTAGTAAAAGTAAAAGATTGGTGTGAATGATTGGAATAAAGTAGAAATAATTGAAAAGAATAAGTATTTGATTTTTCCTAATCCACTTTTTTATTAATTTAGTCGAGAATGAGTATAAAGTTATAATAATATTGTTATTTATTTCTTGGTGTGGTGAAAATCGGAATGAAAATAATGTAGTTGTAACGTATTCTTACTTATTTTTTTCAAAAACAAAATGAATGAATAATTTTTTTGAATTGTTGTGAATAAAACTGAAATTGTTATATTAATGTCGGTACAAAAGATAAAATGGAATATTATATAAAGATATTGGGGATGTATTGACAAGAGTAATTCAAAATAATTGTTTCGCAGAATAAACAAAATCTAAAATTGTGTATAGTTGTAAGGACTGTAGTTTAATTTCATTATTTATAGTTGAACTCTAACATGATTTGAATTATAATGTCGGACCAATTTACTGATGTTGATTCGACTAGTGTCAGATTTGGTTTATTATAATAATGTAGAAATAATTAAAGTTACTTATATTTGGATTTCCCACTTACTCAAGATTTTTCTAAAGATGATTAATAATAATTTTACATTTTATTCTAAAGTGTCTTATATATCTCAGTATTTTTCTAAGATGATTAATAACGATTTTACATTTCATTCTATTATGACTCGAACTTGCACATTGCATAACATAATTTAAGTTTACATTTGTTTGGTAGGTGAAAAGAATCGGTTTCCTTCTTTTCATATCTAAACTAAATTTAGTTGGAGGTGTAGTTGGCTTCTAATTTGCATGAATCGACGCAGAAAATTACTATATGAAAATAATATTTGTGTGGTGTCCTTCATTCCCCTCAGTCAAGTTTGTGTAAATCCCAACTAAAATAAAATAAAATAGTATAAGTCCATCACTAATGAGTAACGACGTCTGGCTATAGTCATACTCATTTGTATATTAATTTGATATACTTAGGGGGTGGATCATATATGTAAAACGGCAGCTAGTAATTATATAGAGAGATAATAAATAAATGCATTATAAAAGAGCGGCACTCTCGTGGGGGGACGGCTGCATAGCGCAGCTCTTTTCTTTTCTTTTTTTTTTTCTTTTTTAACTACAACTCATTAATTAAAATTAATCTAATTAAATTAATCATTAAATCCTAGTTAGAGATTATTATTATTATTATTATACCGAGAACAGTGAAAAGTGTGTATGTCAATGTAGGGTGGTGCCAATCCTAAGACCATATGAATAAAGTTCTTGCAGAGTCTTAAGCGATAAGTTCAAGAAGCGCAATAATGTTAGCAATTATTCATATTCAAAGAAAATGAACATAAAAATTCGAAGAACTTAAAAGAAACATACCTTAATGTTTCAAATACCTAATTGTCGTTTTTTTTTTTTTTTCTTTCAGAATTGAAAAAAAGAGAGATGATAACAATTGAATATAACGTTTAATTGAATAATAATTTTATAAAACATACTACGTATTAGTCTCTTTTATTTTATTTTTTTGCTATTAATTTTTTAAAATTGGTGTTATACATAATAAAGTTTGAAAAAGACGATATAATATTAGTATTCTAAAAAAAATACGACATTATATTACTCCCTCCATCCCACTTCAATTGTCATACTTGCCTTTTTTTTGTTTGTCTCATTTCAATTTGCACTTTCCTAAAATAATATGTGATCCCTACTTTCTCTACTCACATAAAATAAATGGACTTACCTAATTTACACTCTTAATCCTTTATTCTTAATCTCCGTTGCCAACTCAAAAGTGTCAAGTGTCAATTGAAGTGGGACGAAGGGAGTAGTAAATAAGCTAACGAGCAAACGTGCTAAACAAATAACAAAGACAAAAATATGACTACCTCAGCCCTCCAGACCTTTACACATTTGATAACAACACATGTTTTAGTTAAATACTGTAACTAAATAAGTTACGAGTGGATTAAATATTCCACTTTTATTATGGGTTGTGGGAAATAATTTTAATAAAAATAAAAAATATATATTTTCAGAGACGGAAGGAATATATTTTTCTTTTTCGTGTCTACATAGACCACCACAAATATAATTATTTTTCACCACTAATTCAAATTTACCTGAATGGAGCTGCAGTGAGGGTTAGCATTATATAATTCTATACCCTCAATGATTTGTTTGTTCTCAATGTTTGAAACAGATGCAACATGTAGAGATCCCTTACTGCTGTGATTGATGGTAGTAACTAGTAAGTACTAATAAGTCACATATACATACAAGAAAGAAGAAAAGGGGGGGAAAAAGTAATATATAATCACAAGCAAAAGAAGCATTACAGCAAGAGAGATTCAAAAATCAGAATATAGCAGTCCCAAAATGTTACGGAGATCGTTGCTCATAGCACAGCTACAAGCAAACACTAGTTAGTATTATTACATAAAATTTTATAAAGAAAAAGAAAAGAAAAATCCTAAAAACAAACACTAGTTCGTATCTTCAACCACAGTTTCATGAAAACTACAGTTTGGATTTTGAGCTGGCCTTACAAATATTCCTCCATTTATCTTTGAGGTTTATGGTGGTACGACTTGGGTGGAATATACCTTCGCCATGTCCCAAGATCTTTGTCCATGGGATCTTAGCATCATAAGGGCCACAACATACTCGCATCCCCTCCTGTTACAGAGCAAAAAGCAAATGCTTTTTTGAGAATCACAAAAATAAGAACCACCAATGTGATTCTCACTGATAAGAACTCTCAAACTCAAATCTTTAACATAGGACCCCAGTTCACATTGTTTGCAGAAACAAGAACATTTCAATAAACAACTTGCAGAGGGGAAGGCTCTAGCAATTAAAAATGAAAAAGAAAATATATATCATTTGACCACGTGTATAATGCATAAAACTTCCACCTACTGAGCTCTTTCTCTAGCTCTGAGTTGGGCTGACTCTCCAAATATCAGCAATTGCTATTCCTTCTTCTTAAGTTCAAGATTTTCTCATCTAACTCAAAAGGAATGGAAGATTTAGCTCTGCCAGGGACTCGTGCTAAAATGCAGGGAGGATAATCCAGAGCTAGAATAGAACATATTACATCCAAGCAGTCTTACCAACGGTTGAAGTACTGGGCAGGATTGTAACGGTATAGGCTATACATGCATTCTCAGTCATAGGGTGATACCGGACACTTGGTAGCTTCTTAGGACATAACAGCTAGAAATAAAAAGCATAGAAAGACTGAAAGCAACTTTAATTCATGATTGTGCATTAAGTTCCATGAAATGCCTATGTTGTACTTGCATTAACTATTAATCAACAAGCAAGATGTGGGAAAGAAACACATGTTGGATACTTAATGCCAGGTAAGTTATACCTTCAGTTTTTCTTCTTCTTCACTTGTCCACGGGATGTTTTTCCTCCTGAAGTGAGGAATTGCTGGATTCAAGCTGCAAACAGAAACAGAGATCATCCACTCTTACACTATCTTCATAAGTGGAAATTACTACACATAGCATCCTAAAACATATTTGATCTGAACCCACAGACTATCATCAGCATAATTTTTTCTCTGAGTACCAAAGAGAGAGCCCAGTTCGTCTATGAAAACTTGTGTTAAAATATGTTTCCTGTTAGAGAGCCGTTTTATGAGCACAAGAAGAAGAGAGATGGGCCACATTATTTTCTGTTATTTTATTTATTTCCTTGTTTGGTTATTATTGCTTAGTCTAGTTTGATTAGAATTTCAGTAGTATAGGCTTTGGGTCTTTTGTGCCCAGACCCAGTTTAATAAAAGGGTTCCTTCCCTTACAGTAAGAACTGTCCAGGACCTAGATAGGAATTAGCGGTGCTTTGGGCTTGGGAGCAGATTCATCTTCTGCTGGATTATTATTGTTTTCATATTGATCATTTTTCTTATTCATTGCTAAGATCCTAACAGGTCCTCTTTACTCTAACATTCCCCTTTCCTTTTCTTGTTCTTTTTCAATGTCTTACGTTCCCAAAGAAGAAATGGAAATTGCATACCATATTATTCATCTCGAATATAAACCTCAATAAATGGTAAGGAATACTGTTCAAGGACATGTGAGCTTTAAAAGTTAAATTAAACATAAAATTATGAACCTTATAAATATATAAACTAAAGAAAATGTCATCTTAGATAATATATACAGGAAGAAAAGAACTTACTTTCGCCTTTCTTGTTTTCGAACCCTTAAACAGATTTTGCTACCTCCAGAACCCTCATTCTCTGCTTCAGATAATTCCTCTGCATCATTTGATTGAGAACTTTGTGAGCATTTGTGCTCACAAGGTAAATCTGTTTCTGGCAGACGTGGTACACCCTTTTTGGATCTGACATCAGCATGCTTCTTACTCCCACTTGTCTCTGAGACCACAGTTTCCCTCTGAGAGTTATGAACTGCCTCTACACCAATCTGTTTCCGTCTGCAATCTCTCAGACGTTGGGATTCTTGCGTAATTCCTTTCCCATCTTGTTTATCTGTTTTTAAACTATGAACTCTATCAGTTGAGTCTGCTGCTTTTCTTCTGAGAGGAGGGCTGAAAACAGAACGTAATTTTGAAGGCCCTGCCTGCTCATATTCCAATTTCTTCCTTTCTTGGTGATTACTGACCTTCTTCACAACATTTATCTGGTTTAGGTCATTACTTTTAGGCAACCCATCATTTTGTTTCAAACAATTTCCATCCATCCCAAATGATCCACAGGACTGTTTGTTTGGTTCATTTTCGGGGCCCAAGCAAATAAAAGTTGCAAAATCCTTTCTTGCCAAGATGGCAAGTTTCTTAACTTCCAGATACTTGGATATTGCTCGAGAATATGCACAAAACGGGCAGCAAAATGCCTCCCCTGTGTCAAAGCTCACATCTGAACCCAAACAGTTCTCATGAATCACTATAGGGCAGGAATCAGAAGTACAAGACAATAAATCTCCACCCCTGCGACATTTCATACAAATATGTTGTTCTCTTCCACTGGTTGTTGCTAACGTATTTTGACTGCATATGTATTGGGAGCTCAAAAATGTTTTCTTCTGTGTGTCAATAGTTGTCCTCTCATCGTGATATCCATCAGTATCACTGAAAATATCGACATCATCTTCAGCTTCACCAACAGTTGGGAGAGTTCTAGGAACGTTTTGGTCATACTTATCAATGTCCTCGTTAGTCGATGTGAGCCCATGGAAACCATTCCCTCCATTTTCTCTGGTTTGACCCTCCTCATTCAGCACTTCAGTACCACAATCGGGCAAAACGTGAAAATTCCCAACAAGCTCCTTTGATGAATTACAATGGTTATTACCATTCCCAGGAGACCCATTTTGCCTCATGACCTCGACACGCGTTTCTTTCTCTAAGCTGCACCTTCGTGCACCACTATTAGTTGTTTCCAATGGATCTTGGCTGCATGTGTTCTGAAGACTGTGCAAAGCATTTTCTTTTCTAGCGATTTCAGTCTTGCCACCGTCATTCCCATCATTATCATTACAAACATGAGATTTTTCTTTCACTTCATGAACATTGTTCATATGTAGCTCAAATCTATCCACGTCATCATTAGTTGTTTTGGGGTCACCGGCCTCGTTCTTGCCACCTTCTTCCTGAATGTTCTGCTCTTGCCTCTGCTGCTCCTCAGGTTTGTTATTTTGTCCATTGTCACAATGAGGAACCTTCTTTTCACAAGGCAAAACTCCATTTGAATCAACAAACCCTGATGAAGTACACTCAATAGTATCATGATTATAAGGTTTCACGAGCCCTCTTTCAAGGCCAAACCTTTTTCCTTTAAGATGGAGCAAAGTTACTGTAGAAGCATCTGTTATTTGTATATGGACTGCTGAAGATATTACCTGCTCACCTACATTCTGTTCATTGAAAATGATATCATGCCTATTCTTCTTGACAGGGTTTATGCAGGTTGTATCCAACTGTTCAGCTGGACTTTCACTGGCTCTTTTTTTCCTGTTAACTGGTACTAAGTTTTCATCAGGCAAATCCCTTGGCAAGAGGTTACCATCATCCGTATGACATTCGGCTCTAGGTGTATTTACATTGCATTTGCCACCTTCTGCGGGGGCATTATGCTCAGTGTGACTCCCAACTGGCAAACCACTACATTCTTTCAAAGATGACAAACTAGAAGGGCTTCCTGTAAGCAATGCATCCTTCAGCTGTTTTAAGAAAAACCATAGGAAAAATTAGACCAAATAAAGTCAACTCAACATTATTTTAGCATTCTTGCAAGATAAATGCATTATTCAACAGTCGTATAGCTCCCTTCACCTGTTTCAGAGCATATAATCTAGGCAAGCTAGACTTTTTATGCTCTATGAACGGCTCAAGATCCCACTTCGAGATTTCTAGTCCAGCAGATTTCAGATGTTGTGATACAGATGTCTGGCAATATGAACGTAAATTATCATCACTGGAACTTCTCAAATGACTCAATTATGCTAGTGTGTTGTCATACTTAATAGAGTGAACTTTCTAAAATTGAAAAGTACCTCGCTCAATATTCGTCGGAGTACATCTTCGCAAAGGTCAGATGGATCTAATCTAACTTTTTTCCTCGAGGCATAAGATACAGGATTTGCACGAGCTCCTTGAAGGAATAAACTCTCTAAAAATTTCAATGACACCAATTCCCTTGTATTTTTTCCAAAATCATTCAGAAGTTGTGGTGTCTTCTTAAGTAAACCTATGACCACGAATACAGAAATATCATGTCTCTCGACCAAAGCCATCAATTAAAATTTCATAAGAAATAGAAGTCGCTGCTATGCTTACGTAGTAAAAGAGATGCCTCTACATTATCAGAGCATGATAATGCCTCAAGGAACAATTTCTGTGGAAGAGATGATCCACAATGAAGCTGGGAATCCATTACTCTTTTTGCTTCAACATTCAATAATAGTATTCTGCTATCAATAGGTGGTTTTGTTAGATACACTAGCAAAGTCAAATGCAAGTATGCACCCGAGCTTAATCCAATAAAAAATAATGCCCACATAAACATAAATTGCAGGCATAATATATCATCGCATCCAGATAATTACCTGAAGATATAGTCACATAGCCTACATTCCAATCGAACGCCAGGTCACGGGATATCTAATAAGGTGCTTGGTAGGGTGGTATTTGGGAGGGGAATGGGAATTAACATATTATGATAGCTTAATTGTAGATTCCCGATAATATATTTTCCATTCCCCAATTTTGGGGAGTGAAACCTATTCCCAGATCATCGTTCATTCCCATTCTCCGCAAACCACCAAAATTCCAGAAGGTCATAAAAGTGACCAATCTTTTTTACTTTTGATAAAAGTCAAGACATAACCTACAACAGACAATAATGAATCTCATTCTCTCACCTACCACCACTAAGATCTAAACTCCAAGAGTTGTAATGTCAAGTAACAGAAACTCAGAAAGGCCGTCGCATAGCTAATCACCTAATTCCACATTACCTGCATGTACTTCATCTACTCAATATATTTTCTCTAAATTGAGTTTTGCACCTCGACCACCACATATAATCACTTAAACATGCGAAAACACTGAAATCAGCATACAAAATAGTTTTCTGACAACAAACGTGATTTCGGCAATCAAACCAACAAAATTCATTCAATATCTTCAGCATAATGCCAAGCAAATTGTCTCCCATAAATACCTTTTCTTGAACTGCTTTTTTTTTTTTAATGTCCGGCCCAAGAAAAGGTAAAGGAGAGGCAGGCGAAATCAGTGGGAGCAACAGAACCGGCGGCTGCGTGAGGGGAGGGTCGGCGCGTGTGTATGTATCGGCGTCTGTGTGCGTGTGTTTGTTGAAGAAGAAGAATAAGAAGAGTAAAGAGGGCCGCGCCCTATCCAACTCTTCTAGAAAATAAATTTTCATACAAACCCGTGGGCTGGTCCGATTAACCCGTCATTGGAGAGGATTAGGATTGAATATTTTCAACCTGATAAAAATTACAACCCAATTAATCCGGCACCCGATAGGGTCGGCCCGACTAACCCGATGAGCTAGCCCGAAATCTAAATACTTAATATTAAATATTTAGATATAAAAATAAAGAAATGACAAAATATTATAAAGTCTCATCATTTAATTTTTCTTTATTTTTTAGATGCTTTGATTCTATGAATTCAATTTATTGATGGATATTTTATTGTTTTTTCGTTAACAAAGTGGAACATTTTATTATTATCAACTTATTTTATGTTATGTAACTTGATGTTTTTTCAATATCTTATATTTTTGCATTTCATGCTTGCTATATATATAATTTATATCTTTGATTTCTATGTATATTTTATATATTATACATTAAATAATTAAAAATATTAAAATACAAATAATTATTTTATTTTTACGTATTTAAGCCGACTAGCTCGATGGGCTAGCTCAAAATCCGAACGTTTAGGGTTAGGGTTGAAAATTTATAACTCGACAAAATCCCCAACCCGATTAGTCCGCACCCGATTAACCCCAAACCTGATAGGGCTGGCCCGAAATCCAGTGGGCTGGTCCTTTTAGTATTATTTTCGTCCGTCTATAAAGATAGTGTGTTTTTCTCTTTGAAAAAAACTTTTTTATGCTCCTTCTGTCTCCTAAATATTATTTTTTTAAAATAACACAAATTTTAATAAAAATTAATTGTGTATTTGATAAGTGAAAAATAAGTTTCACAAAAGTGAAATTATAAGAATAATAATTAGTGAAATTATTTCTAAAAATAGGTTATAATGATATTTTGGGAACAAACCAAAATAGAAAAAGAGGAAGATGATTGAGGGAGGGAGGATCCGATGGAGCACTTCAAAACTTCATTTATGCCCTTTAACATTAAAATCAAATCGTTCAAATTTTTTTATTAAAATTTGTGCCCTTCGCTCTACCACGCACTCTTTATGGACGAATAAAATATTATTCTTATTATGCATATGTATTAAGTGTAGTTACTTATTTGGGTGATTGAAAGCATAAAATGAATATATGTGATACATTTTGCATATAAAGATATTTATGATCAAATTAGTTTTTCTTAGATTAATTCAATTTTCAAATTAAAGTCGAATAAGAATATTGTTGGTACCGTTAACCGAAAATTTTGATTTCAATGTTTATAATCTAAATTTGAAACTCGGGTGTAATGAATCAATAGTTACTGCTTACTAGTTTGACTTAAGGCTAGCTTAGGGAAATATACAAGTTTAGGATGCGTTTATTTGCTTTGAGATATAGAAAAAGATAAGCTCTATTTAACTTATTCACATGCTTTAAAAGTTGTTAAAAAATAGACAAACTTAAATAATATTGCAATTTTTCTATAATTCAAATTTTAGTTCAAATTGAATCTGATATAACATTAATATGATTCAAATGAAGTCGTCGTTTTGATTCTGAAATATATTTTAAAAAATGAGTTATTGGTGCCTAAATACGCAAAGTTTAGATCCATTTCAAAATTGTCAATTTTAAATATTATTATAATTTTCTCCATAACTTGAATTTCAGTTATAAGTAAATGTGACATGGTGTTGATATTGCACCACTTTAATAAAAACGCCTTTTATACTTTTTAAAAAAATCATATCACCAACTTCAGCTTCTTCATCCTTCTTATCAACTGTAGAACTTAACTTATGATGTCTATTTATGAAAGAGAATATAAGAGAAAAACATCATCATTATCATCGAACATCACCATCAAAGATTTTATTTTCATTAAAAGATTTCATCATTTTATGTAATAGGGGAATTGGATGAGTCCAAATTTTAATGAAGTTCTTGAGACCGTGTGAGTGTGAGTGTGAGAAAAAGAGTTGAGAGAGAGAAATCCACAATTTTCTGCAAAATTTGAAATTGGCGTGCGAGAGGATAAAGAGAGTTTCTGTATTTGTGTGGGAGGAAGGGAGTTATGTGTATTTGCGCGAGAGAGAGTGAAGTGGATTAATCAAGTTAATATTAAAAAATATATATTAATACATGATACATATTATCTCATAAAATTAAATACTTCATCATTTTCCAAATAACTTTCTAAGAGAAAGAGACACGAGTTTTAAGACAAAATTGTTAAGCGTATTGAAAGTAATAAAAAATATTGTAATTATTATTGAAAGTGGTGAAAATGCATTATAATTAGTATTGAGAATAATGAAAACGTGAAAAGTAAGAATAAATGAGGTATTTTGAGCGGTGGGGTATTGCCCCAATATGAATAGGAAGTTATTTGGGGGACGATCCAAAAAGAAAAAAAAAAAGAAAGTTGTTAATTTGGAGACGGAGATAGTATATATATTTCATTTATCCTCAATTTCATGTATTTTTCACCATTTTAATATGTCCCTCAATTTCATGCCCTTTTATATTTTAGGGTGCGTTCACTTTAATGGAAAAAAATGTATATTTTTACTTTTTTTCATAATTTTCGCATGTTTACTATAGTAGAAAATTTTATCGAAATAGGGTGGAATATTTTCTCAGATAGCTCATTTTCACTCATTTTCTCTTCAATGTTGAATAATATTATATTCAGGTAGTAGTGTGAGAATATTGAAATATTTTTCAATATTTTCATTTCTAGTATGCTCATCATTTCTAGTATGATTTGAAGTGTGTGAACTGTAAAGCGGAAGACGAGACGGTTGAACATCTTTTTTCCACTTGCCGCAATTCCGAGGAGTTATGGAAGGGTTTGCTTCTTTGGCTTGGGAAAGATTCAGTTTTTCAGGCAACGATAAAAGATCATCTTCTCGCCTTTGTCAACTTGGGGACTAAACAGGATTTTCAGCTTCTCCTTGGGGTCTGGATGTGCACGATTTGGTGCATTTGGGGAGGGAGAAATAACAGCAAGTTTAATCTTGGAAGTTGGAGCAAAGATAAATTGTTGACAGAGGTAAAAACGAGGCTTTGGAGCTTGAAGCTAGCGTTCAATCTGCAGATTACTTCTCCAAATTTCAGAAGCTGGTTTGGAGCTGTGAAACTCCATGGTTAACTTTGGCAGCATCGTTTTTTTCTTCCTCCCCTGCTTGGTTTCCCTTTTTCTTTTCTGATCTTGTTTCTTTGTTGTGGGTATCTCTGGTACCGTTTTTCTTTCTTTCAGTTTCAATATATCTCCCTTTTCCTGACCAAAAAAAAAAAAGTATGCTCATGATAAAAATAGGGTTAAATGCATGTAATATCATGAACTTAGGCCGAAATCCAAATTTAGCACGAACTTCAATTTGTCCAATTTATATGGCTAACTTCATCTCGTATCCAATTTTAACACCGTTTTATTTTCCGGCAGAACTACGTGGCAATGACATGAAACACGTGGCAATGACGTGTCTTCCAAATGACACGTCATAATTTGTAACTTAAAAACGTCCAATTTAAATGTGTAACTTTACTTCATGTTCAATTTAAATGTGTAACTTTACTCCATGTTCAAAATTGGTTTGCTAATTTCGACGGAGGTGAAGGCGGAGGCGAAGGTGGAGGATCAGTGCCGGAGATGCAGTGCAGCGGCGTGCTGGTTTGCAGGGGCGCCGGCAGGGGTGGATCTTCGATTTTGGATGTCTCTTCGATTTTGGATAGAGGGGTGGATCTGAGGGGAGGGGGGGTGGGCGGCGGCAGGGGCGCCGGATCTGGTGCGGCGGCGGGTGGAAGGAGGTGAAATTAGGGTTTGGGGTGGGGAAAATGGGGGAGACGAAATTAAGGTTGGGGCGCCGGATCTGCTTTCGCCTTTTCTCTTTCCTCCTTTCTCGCCCTCTTGGTCGGACGAGGATCGGCGAAGAGCTCCAGATCCCCCACCTTCTTACGCCTCTTCTGCGCTTCGATTGGAGGAGGAGTTCGCCGGACATGGAGGAGGGAAGGCGGTGGGCGGTGGAGAGAGAGGGGGCGGCGGATCTGGTGGGGGCGGTGGTGTTCGCCGAACATGGAAGGGAGAGAGATAAGAGAGGCGGCGTCGACCGTCGTGCTTGGAGGAGGAGAGCCGCTCGCCGGTGAGAAGATGAAGGAGTGTTGGAGGAGAGGAGCAGAATCCAGCGAGCAAAACGCAGCGTTTTGCTCGCCGGTCGGAAACTTGTGCCGGCAAGCCACGTCATTGACACGTAGGATTCAAGTTGGGGGGGGAAAAAAAAGGGTGTTAAAATTGGATACGAGATGAAGTTAGCTATATAAATTGGACAAATTGAAGTTCGTGCTAAATTTGGATTTCGGCCTAAGTTCATGATATCTTCTCATCTTTTCTTATCCATTATTTGTCAATAAAAATTTTACAATAAAATTAAACGCACACTTAATAAATTACTCCACAAGAGGTGAGACTTTTGGTCAACTTTAATCACTAAAAAAGTGAGATCTTTATTTTACTCACAACACATTTAACTATTTTATTAAAAATTTGAGTTATTCTAAAAAAAGTATGAAATTGGGGACATAAGGAATATTATAATAAATTAATCAAATTAGTATAAGTGAGATCATAATCAAACCAACAATCAATCTATTATAAACTAGATCAAATAAATAAAAATAAAATTCACTTTTGGTACTTGATTAAATATTTTTTTGTACTTTTGGAAGAAACTCTTTGATACTTCAACTTTCTTCCTTGAATTAAACTTTCTCAACTTAGTTAATCCTCTCTCTGTCCATAAAAAAGTAAACATGCATAGTATGGAATGACGTAAATTTTAAAAAATTATGTAAAGTATATTGTGAGTTAAGAAATGGTCATACATTGATTGTGATGTTTAGTATAAAAATTATGAGCATACATATTTTTATGAGATTGATGAAAAAAAAATGCATATTTTTATGAGACGAATGGAGTATAATATATTATTTTTGATTTGTGTAATTTAAATTACATAACTTGGACAACATCAACTAATAATCTAGACTGTCCAGTGAAAATTATTATTAAACGATACAATCAATACATTGTTGGTTTAACCAAATGATCACAGAGCTCAAAAACGCTGTCGTTTAATCCACCTCGTCCATATCGCCCTCCTTCCTCTCCACCGTTATTCTGTTTCTTGTGCTAATTTTACTTCAAATTTATCGCCCATTTTTTCTCTACAAAAACCTCCAAACTCTTCCCAGAAATCCACTTCCCTCTCTCACACACACGCGCGCAATCCTAACTCCATCTGCAATTCTGCACTATCCTGCAGAAATTCATAATAAAATGGCTTCTTTCACCGTTCCATGCCCGAAGGTTTCGCCGCCGCTGGCTGCTTCATCGCAGCATGTTGCTTTGTTCCCGCGATCCGGATGCCGAATGCTCCCGTTCGCTAAAGTCAAGGTTCAGTTGATTACGTTTCATGGTTTAGTTTGATTTGAGCTCGCTTTGATGCGTGGACATTGTGCTTTGTTTGACATCGCGCCGGATTTACGAGTTTCTTCTGTAACTTGCTAGCGTCAGGAAACGTGTATGTAATGCATTAATGGAGAGAGATTTGAGAATGAGTTAGTGACAGTTGATTGCTAGAAACACTGATAATGCTCGCATGTACTGAATGCTATTGCTCTTTGCTTGACTGGATCAAACACTATTACTGCACCAAAAGCCATAATTATAAGTAGAGGCGCAGCATAATTCTCTATATCTCGCAGTTCATAACTCTAATTTTCCCCCCCGGGTCGAGTTAGTGCTGAGAAGTTCTTTCTTTTGGTTCTGATTGATTTTAGCCTTAAAGTTTGTTGTAGGATTTACGATGTGAAATGTGTTCCTGCTGAGAAAAATAGTTCGATGAGTTACTAGCTTTGTTAATTTAGTTGTTGGGGACTGTAGATTTTGGAGAACATTGTGTTAGCTAGTTGTTATGTGTGTATCTGTGCCTTGAGGCATGTTCTGCTATTCTAGCTTATATACAAAGTCGGATGAACCCTAGAAAGATCAAACCCCTATAGAACATAAAAGGAGATGACTATTGGCGGGTAAGGAAGTGTTGAGTCTGTTTATTTGTACGAGAACTTAATGTCTTGCAGAAGTATTCCTATACAAGGCGATTGAGTTTACTAAGGATAAAAGTAACAGTGTCTTTTTTTTGGTTAGATTCTTTTTTACTGCAATATGCCTGAAGCTCCTTTTTCTCTTCCAGGGGCTTAGCCGGAACCAATCTGATGATTTTAAGGTGTCCGCACAGCTAAACGAGGTAATACAGCTGCTGTTATTTAGTGTATGCATGTTTCATGTTGGTTGTTGTTCTCTTTTGTTTACCGTTCTTCTAGTAATCTACTTGATGCTGCCATGAACTTGAGCCAGTATTTTGTCTTACTTTGATAAGGTCGCTGTCGAAAAAGCATCACTTCTGACAGAACGGCTCAAAGAATCGAAAAGCCAATATGAAATTCCAGATGCAGAATCGGTTTCAGCTTTTATGAACCAAGTATCCGATCTCATCAAGTGTGTATACATATTTGCATTAATCATCATACCATATTCTAACCCTTTATAAAAGTATTCATTTTTATTTTTTTATGGCTAGACTTGTAGATTCGAGAGATATTGTGGAGTTGCAGCTTAAGCAATTGGATTGCGAGCTGGTTATAAGGAAAAAGGAAGCATTGCCACAACCTTCAACTTCAGCTCCAGTATTTTACGCCCCACCTCCTACCGCACAGGCTACATTGTCACCTCCTCCTACAACAAATGTACCAGCTCCTGCTTCATCAACGCCTTCAGCTCCAGCATTACCAGCTCCAGCAAAGCCAAAGTCTTCACATCCCCCATTCAAATGTCCAATGGCTGGAAACTTCTATCGGTCTCCTGCACCTGGTGCTCCTCCTTTTGTGAAGGTTAGTCCTATACTGTAACTTTTTGTTGTTATATTATTGTTGTTGTTAAAACTCACTTGTTTGGGCCAGTTCATAGCATAATTTGCTCTTTTATGATAATGTGCCTTCTTTTCGGATTCGGTTGCTTTCTTCAATTCTGTACAGCCTGTACTAAGTTTCTCTATATGCTAACTCAGAGTTGGTTTTCTAGGTCGGAGATAAGGTCCAGAAAGGACAAGTAATATGCATTATTGAAGCTATGAAACTGATGAATGACATTGAGGTAAGCTCCTAGACCTTTGAATCAAGATGTTTTGACGGAATACATTTTATCTCGTTGATAAAAAAAATCAGAAATAAATTAGTGAGAGATGCTTGGATCAGGTGGGATTTTGTGATTACTAAGTTTCTATAAAAAGTTCAGTTATTGTGGCATTTTCTTGAAAGCACCACAAGTTCAAAGACCTTGTGAAAATAACTTATTTCCTTGCAATTCGGTAGTTCTGGTTTAGTTTCTAGAAACTGTTAAGTGCAAAGACTTTGCATTGTCTCCTCGAGGTATATGCATGATTGTTTAATATGTTTGCTGTGCTGTTAATATCGTTCAGGCTGATCAGTCCGGCACTGTGGTTGAGATACTTGCGGATGATGGGAAACCCGTCAGTGTGGACACGGTATCTCTTTTGCTCTTTCTATCCTATTTCATATTTTCATTCCTTCATTTTCAATTTTTAATCAAACTACTTGCTTGCGTGAAGGCTAAGAAGTGTTAGTGCCAGTAAATTTTTTTATCGCTTCTGTCATGTTTGAAATAAGAGATAAGTCACAAAACTTCCCACTATAGCTAATCCGAGACCTGTGTGATTGAACCTTTTTCATTGCTACTCACCCACTAAAACCATGCAAATTTTGCAAAACACCAACTACAGCACTTCGGTGGTGCAATATTTCCATTGAGATCCCTTTATTCAATTCAAATATTCTCCACCATGATCGCTATACTATTTGCTGGAATATACACAATATAAGGGGTCTACCTTGCAGTTATCAAATAGCTAAGTTGGTGATTTACTAAAGAAAAAGGTTTAGCAACACAGGTCCAAATTAGGTCATAAATCAGAAAGCAATCTGCAATCCTTAAGTGATTTAACCCTGTGAACAAACATTCTCAGAGCATGCTGAATCTCATTCTTATCTCCCTGTGTTCTTCCAAAAAACTTTTCCTTCCTCATTTGCAGCCTTTATTTATCATCGAGCCGTGAAGATCCGAGATTATTACGGAGGACCATCTTGAAATGTAAGAGTATGATATTTCTTGGCCTTCTCGGAATATATAGTACGAAATCATGACAAGCATGTTTTCATAGCTAAGTCGTCACACTGTCACTGTGGTTGTTATATATTTATTTGAGAATAATGCAAATTTCTGCTACAGAAAATGCGTGATCATTTTCAGCAATATGTTCACCGTGTGTGTTATATCTGGGTTAATCACTGTAAACTCTATGGAGTTAATGTTAGTAATACTCTTACTACTTAAATAGTTTTAATTTTTGTTTCTTTCTCTAATACAAATGATTCCGTTGGCTTCGACAACATTTTCTTTACCCATACAAGCATGTGTTGAAATTTTCAGCGTTATTATTATTTTTTTTTTATATATTGGCGTTTTTCTTGAGGATTATATTGTGCAAACAGTACAAACTAGTGAGAATTAAAATTTTACATGACAATGCAGAACTTACTGTTGCATATTGAATAATTCAAATTTTTAGCTAGTATGCAGTTGAAATTACTTTCTAACGGCTATATTTCATTGAATGCCCACATTTATACCTATTATAAAAGAGCATTGTTTTACAAAATTTGATTTATCTATTATATCCCTCATATATACTTAATTTAAGGTCAATTGTGTAATTTAATATAGTATTATACATATAATATATCTATAAATATATTATGGTTTATCTTTTATATTAAAACAGTTACTTAAGTATCCATTAGGACTCTTCATCGTATAAGTTATTATTTTTTATTATATAATTTTAATAATTTATAATTAAAATACAAAGGATTATGCAATACTTTTTTTTTGAAGTTTAGTTTTGCTAGAATATTTGGAATTAAAATTAATTATGTAAAGATGAAACCTATAAAATAAATATGACAACAAAATTAGGTGATGTTTAATAAATTAAAATCCTCAAGAAATAAATTAAAGTGTTAATTTATAAATTTAAATATCTTTTTAGCGGCGGAAATATAATAAAATAAAATTCTTTATAAAGTTTAAAATCATATATATATATATATATATATAAATAAGTATTTTCGTAAAGAAATAAATTCTCTAATAAATTTTTAGAAAGAACTTGAATTAAAAAAATAAACAAGTCATGACATTAAGAAAATAAAATGAAACTTTTATTTTAATAAATTTCACACGAATTCGATATAATTTGGAATTTAGAGTTACAATAATCAAAAGTACCACACGAATAATATAATGAGTTTGAAAGAAACATTTTTTTTTAAAGAGGTTCGACGCGCCCATTGAACTCTCCACGCGCCTCCAATGTCAATTACCTGAAATATTAAATATGGGATAAGCATACATAGTATACTTAGTGTGGGAACATGCAATTATTGTCCACGTTAATA
The DNA here is from genome assembly GCF_028751815.1 of Salvia miltiorrhiza. Taxonomy (NCBI): domain Eukaryota; kingdom Viridiplantae; phylum Streptophyta; class Magnoliopsida; order Lamiales; family Lamiaceae; genus Salvia; species Salvia miltiorrhiza. The sequence goes on from NC_080388.1 coordinate 70,551,388, forward strand.
AAATGGTAACACTTACGATCATAACATTCAAAACGACACAGTTTTGCCAATCTGGAAGCCACGTCATTTAAAGTGGTAACACCCTAATCTAATTAAAGTGTTAAATATAAATTTAAATATCTATTTAGCAGCGGAAATAATAAAATAAGATTCTTTATAAAAATAAATAAAGAATTTTATTTTATTATATTTCCGTTGCTAAAAAGATATTTAAATTTATAAATTAACACTTTAATTTATTTCTTGAGGATTTTTTAGTCATGTGCAAAACCAGAAAAAATATAAAGGTAATGTATTTTGGGGCGGATTTAAAGGTGATGTGCAATTGTAGAATTCAAGGAAAGGTGGTGTATTTAGGGGCGGATTTTAAAGGTGATGTGCAATTGTAGAATTCAAGGAAATGTGGTGTATTTAGGAGCATTTAACCCTTTTTTTAATACTATATTTAATTTTTTGTTTTAATTTTATGAGTTCTATAACATTATACTTTCAAAAAAATTAACCAATAATTGGTTCAAAAGAAAAAATACATTAAAATAATAAATATTGCTATAAAATACAAATTTACACTCATAAAAATTTATTTATTAAAATAATTCATTTTTACGTGCGAACACACGTCATCTCTGCTACTAACCTAAAATATGCATTTTTTTTAATTACATCATCCTAATAACTTGCATTGGTTTTTACTAGCAAAATGCATTTTACAATTACTTTTGAAGCATATTTGTCCTGATCTATTGGTTATTTTCTCAAATCCTACATTAGGAAACTGTTGCTAAAATTTCCTTTTTTTTTCATTGAAAGTTCTGTTACAATCCAATCCACGAAGAAAAATGAAAAAGAAAGATCGAAAAAATATTAGAAGTTGGTATTGCAATTGCAAATCCACAAAAATAAATAAATAAATAAATAGATTTCAGTTTGCCAAGTAGCTAAAAGGGCACATTCCCACATCTTCTAATCCATGTGGTAAACAAAATATTTTCCAGCAAGTGATAGAGACGCAAGTAAATAAAATGAGAGAGAAACACGAAAAATAAGGAGTAAAAAGTACGAGGCAAAATAAGTGACAAAAGAAATCAGAGGCGCCCTACTCAAGAAGATGAAGAAATTAATATAGGTTGCCATTGCCAAAGAAGAAGATATATGTGTGTTTCTGCGATTCTTCTTCAGGTTGCCAAAAACATGAAACTCCACATATCTGCAAACAGCAAATGCTCGAATTCCAGAGCATGTCCAAGACATATGTCACAACAGCATACCTGCATAGATGTGAAACAAACCCTAAAGTGAGATCTTATTGACAAACACGAAGACCTTGATGACGGTATAGAATTGCTAGAAGCTTCTGTTCCAAAAGTTATTCTTTGACTCTTCAATGCAGAACGGGTAACAAGGATAAATAGCCAGAATAGAATTGATGAATCATACTTGATGCCGAAGCTGGAGCTCAGCATTTTATTTGAATCACGGTCTCCTTGTTTGAGGAAATATCAGAGACACGTGGCACTCGGAGCCCAAATTGGTGCAATGTTCTCTCGTCAAATCCAGTACGTATGAAATTCAGAATAGATCTGAAATAGAAGAATTACTAGAAATTAAAGTATGACCATAAACTTGAAAATAGTCATTAAATTGGTTTATATCCACAAGGACAGATGCAAACCATGAGAACTGTTCGTAGTAGTAATCAACACTTGAAGGGGCTTTTTGGACTTTCAGACAATGCAATCTTCACATGAACCAATAGTCAGAACCAGAAGCAGCTTCCCAATGTCTCCTGATAAACAATGAAGCACAGAAAAAATGTAGAATCAAACAAGTAATTTAGATAAAATCATTGTGGCTCTTTGGCTTGTTGCTATGTGATCCTTCAACATAGTTCCAATGAAGAAAATTATGTAGTGCTTAAATGCAGAAGTTTGAATGCTTATAGTCTTTATTCACCTCACTTCCTCTACTAATAAGAAAGATCCTACACGACCTCCAAAAGTATAAAAGAAAAGAAAAGATACAACACTAGTCCGGTAGTCCCATGATGTTTTACATCCACCATCAGGAGATATGGACTCCAGTATTTAATGTCAGTCAGAGTAAGAATACCAAAAACACTTGTTTGACACCAACATAGGCAGTGGATAGCATCATATAGATGAAGACGAGATCCAGTGAGATATAACTGGTAAAGATGGATGCATATTTTTCGTAATTAGTCAAGCTACATTTGGACCAAGGCAAAGGTACAAAAAGAAACATATAGAGCAAATTATAAACATCTAATGGAAAAACAAGAACTAAAAAGATAAGTAATATAATGATACCTCAGGACGCCTAGTTGCAGCAGTAACGGCCACGTCAGGAGTTGCAGCCATAGCAAAAAGTCATAGGATCCATCTTAACCATACAAGGCACGGCAATCCTGGAATTAACACACAATATGAAACTCAAACAAATGTAGTGCCTTTTATGAATTGAAAGCTTTCTCATTAGAACAGGTCATAAGATACTGTTTTAATCAGCACGGTGGACGAGAAAAACTAAAGAATTGAATTTTCTTGGACATGTTTATAACTAAAATAGGTTGTGACACAGTTACTGCAAGTAATTGGCTGCACAATACACAAGTGACAAGACGTTGCAGTACAGAAACTATTTTTATTAATCTTAACAGCTGTTGAGGGAGTCCTGTATTAGATCAAGGGGATTGTTGAGTGAAAAGTATTCTCTAAATTCATGAACCATATGGGCTACTGATAGCTGATTAGCTGAAGATAACAGGGAAAAGGTGTATCTAGGCTTCTAAGCTATAGCTCCAGAACCAAGTTATTTTCAGGCCCCATCAAATTTTAAATTACAAATTATCCTAGATTTAAGAAGACATTACTTGTTATAGAGGAAGAGTAAATGATTTTCAGGAAGAGAGAAGAAATTATTAGTGCAGTGTCTGAGAATGCTCTGTTTTCTCTACAGCTGAAGGGAAAGGTAAAGCCAAGTAATATATCATCATAAATGACAATAACTTGGGGTGGTTTGCGCATCTCCAATCTAAAGATCTAAGGAAGAATAAACTTATTCATTGTTTTGAACCAAATTGATAAAACAAGAGAATTATGTTGATCCTCTTTGTTCAAATTAAAGAACAAATATTAACAATAGAAAGAGCCAGATTATCTGTTTTTACATTATTATAAAAAGGAAAAAAGACTTTCGTACTATGCAAAGATTGCTACAATCTAATCACTCTATTGATAAGGTTACAATAGTCTACTCTAGTAATACATAAACTACACCCCCCCCCCCCCCAAAAAAAAGTATCAAATTGGAACTAGTGACTAATCCCAACATGGAAGTACTGAAAAACTCATATAAGCAAAAAATCTCAAGTATCCTAGATCATGAGACATAATTATCACTATAAATAAGACCCACTTATTTAAAACCGAAGACAGATGAATAACTTCATACGTGCAAGTTTGCCACACCAATATTACAGGATGTACCAAATGTTCCATATAATTCACAGGAACACCTTATGTAGCTAGGACTCATGCTCTGGTATCTCATAAAAAATAAGAAAAGTTAAACATTAGGGCCAAAGTTGGTATCAGTCTGACCTAAAATTCAAGAAGAACCGATCCTCCGCCACTACTCAAATGAAGTGAGTTTCCCAAGCTACAGTAAGCCATACCCATCCTACATGGAATACATGTTTTCCTATGAGATTCATCATAAATTACATCGAGATCTTGAATTACAGCCACTAAAGAAATTAATTTAGCAAAAAAGACTCCATAAAATTTGAAGTGGAAAAAGAAAGGACAAAATCTTAAACCCAGTTCAGCATACAAAAAGGGGAAACATATAACAAGTGCGTCTTACCTAGGGGAATTGTGAAATTTAACGGTGAAACTGCACTTTCTTTGCTATCATGATACCGTGATGCAATGTTGCCATAGTGCGGCTATCTGACTGTATTCCCTTGGATGACATCTCATCCACAAGAGTTAAAGCCTTGTCCATATTTCCCTGCTTGCAATAGCCAGAAATGAGGGCTGTGTATGTGACAGTATCAGGTACTAAACCTTGTTCAATCAATTCATCAAAGAGGGAAACAGCATCTTGAAGGTTCTCTGACTTGCACTGACTGTCAATCAATGCTGTGTAGCAAATGACATCAGGCTTTAATTCCATCTCCTTCATTTCACGCAAAAAAGTTGAAGCTACCTGTTTTACCATCTTGTTTCCTTCTAAACGCTTTTTAGATCGGTCCTTTTTCATAGTTGTTTTACAGTGCCCGTCAACCAATACTGTATAAGTTATAATGTCGGGACTAATGCCCCTTTCCTTCATATCACTGAAAAGAGCAAAAGCTTCCTCCAGGCGGTTCACTTGACAGTATCCATTCAGCATAATGGTGTAGATAACTACATCGGGAGTTAATCCTCTGCCAACCATTTGGCCAAATGCCCATTGGGCATTTTCCATGTCTCCAGCACGGCAAAGAGCAGCAATAAGCTTGATATACATTGTCTTATTAGGGCCATCATCGGTAGAGAGCATAATCTTAAGAACTTTAATAGCTCCATTATTTTCCCCTTCCAAACAGAGGCTGCTGATAAGCTTTGCACAAGAATTCCTACTTATAAGTATCCCTTGGCTAAACAATCTACAAAAAAGTTTAAAACCCTCGATCGCGTTGCCCGATTCGCAGTAACCATTCACCATGGAAGAATAATTTTCTATGCTTTTTTCTTCCAGGTTATTGAAATATGTTACAGCTTCTTTTACTCTCCCCCCAAAGCAAAGGCCTTCAATGATCATGTTGTGCGTGACTCTGCTGGGGGTCAAGCCTTGCCCTTTCATAGTATCCAGCAGGAAAAACACCTCATCCAGAAATCCATTCCGAGATAATCCACCAGCGAGAACATTATAAGTAATAATATCAGCTCTCAGGCCGCTTTTGTTCATTTCATCAAATAAATGCACAGCATCAAAAATATTTCCATTTAGACAGTGACCATTGATCAAAGTTGTATAATGCACAATATCTGGTATGAGTTTCTTATGCTTCATCTCATCAAACAATCTTTTTGCATCATCTAACTTGCCCATTTTGCATAAAGCATAAATAGCAACATTGTGTATGACTTCATCAAGAAAGATGCCCATCTTTTTAAAGTTAACAAACTGGCTTATTGCTTCAGAATACATACCTTTCAGGCACAAGCACTGAAGAATCGAAGAGAGAATCGAACAATTGGTTCTGACACCCTTTAGCTCCATCTCGTCGTGGATGGCCAAAGCTCTAACTATATCTCCAGAATCACAATACCCCTGAATTAAGGCGTGATAGCTAACTTCGTTGGGGACTACCCCGTGTTCTTCCATGTCAAGTAATACCATTTCTGCAGCTTTCAGCTTCTTCTCACTAACAAAGCCTTGAATGACAGTAGTATAAGCATAAGCATCCACGGGGACATTTTGGGCATCCCAATCTCGTAAAACCTCATACGCTAAATCTGACCGGCCATGCATGCAGAGTCCTTCAAGATAAGGTGTATAGGTAAAAGAATTAGGCACCACTTCAGCCTCCTCCATCTCCAGAAACACCTTTGCAGCTTCTTCCAAACATCCCATTCGACAATACGCCTTAACTGCAATCCCATAAGTATATATATTTGGCTCCACCCCAATATTCTTCAGCTGTTTATAGATAGCAACAGCTGAGTCCACTTTTCCATGCCCAACTAACCTATTCATCAAAAAGTTACACGACAACAAACACGGCCCAACACCATGCCTTCTCGTTGCAAAGAGAGTGTCAATCGCCTCATCAAACATTTCTAAACTAGCATAACTCTTAATTAGGGCATCAAAAGCCCGAAGCAGGGAACTAGGCCCATCAGCCTTGAGCTCCTCAGCCATTGCATCCAGCAACTCCGATACCTCAAAACAGAAATCCCCACTTTTCAAGTTTATAATAATATCTGTAAATAAACAATCCAGTTTTCGGTCCATGCGCCAATAACAGAGTACCTTGATCATAGCCAAGTAACTTCGGGTATCATGCTGAAATCCCTTTCCCTTGAGCTGGTTAAAAAAGGATAATGCAGAAACCGGTTCCAATTTCATATTTTGCAGAATCTGAACGACCCCATGCGAATTCAATTCCAATACATTTTCATTGTCTCCGCAATTTGTTACAGAAACATCATTGGATTTCAGGTCGTCGGAAGCCGAATCCGAAAAGTAAGGAGTGAAATGAGCGAGCGACGGAACTGATTGTGATCGAATAATTTGGAGATATCTAAAGAGATTTGCGCGAGATGCTGACCTGATTGAAGAAACCAGCATCGAACAATTTCAATTTCTTCGCACATAAAAGCTTTTGCTGAAGAAATTGCTTATTTGCTTCAGTAATTCTAACAACAGCGAATTGAGATAAGGTGGTAGTTTTGGGACGACGAAGATTTTGAGAGAGAGAGGTAACGGCGGGAATGTAAAACCCTTGAGCTTTAAACCCTTTCCGCCATTAGCAGTCGGCGGCGCACCTTATTCATTTTTATTTTTTTTAGAGCCTTAATTCATTTGTAATTTGTAAACTCATGATCCACCCAAAGGAACCGACCCGGCAGTTAATGACCCATATTCGGGCCCAGGAGTTAAAAACTCCGATCCGGCCCGGCACTCAAAATGGTTTTGGTTATTTTAACTTTTTTTTTCTTTGAAATAATGGATTTTTTTACTTTTATTTTTATACTAGCTTTTTTTTTTTTTGACTTGGGGGAGTTGGGGGAGGTGGAGCAGTGGGGTTTGAACCCGGGACCTCACTGTTCACACAGAGGAGGTTGCACCGCTTGGTAATATGCACAGAAAACATTTTTATATTTCTATAGTCTAATAAATTGATAACAACTCAAATCATATGTATTAATATAATAAAAAAAATAATTTTAACTAAATATATTCAAGCGTTGAACTGGAGGTGGTGCTCAACAACTCTAGTAGATTCGGGGTAAATCCATCGTGTGTGAACTGGAGGTGGGCCCATTTTCGAATTAAAAAAAAAACTAAAAGCAAACGAATGCTAAAAGCATTCGTTAGAGGCCTGAGTTTAATTAAACCATTTTTTTGGACTACGAGGTATTTGATCCAATGTTGAGACTAAAATGGGTGCTTAACGGTCGTTAAAAGCCTAGGTTTAATTACACCATTTTTTTTGAACTATGGGATATTTGATCCAAGATTAAGGGGGGTGTATTAGTTCAAGACTTATGTAGATTTTTAATATTTGTGGATTTTAAAAATCTATAGAATTCACACGAATTCTTCACGATTTTGAATGAATTCTTGGTCGGATTTTTATTGAATTACCAAGAATTTATCGTGATTTTCTGGGAGTTGAAATCCACAAAGCCAGTAGTCGTTGCGAGCTCGTGAGCGCTGGACTGAGGCCCAGAAGCCGCTGCGAGCACGCGAGCGCTGGTGACCCAACGCCCGCTAGGGTCCAGCGCCCGCTGCTTTGTGAGTTTATAAATAAGTTAACGTAGTGTGTTAGATATAGGGATATTAATCATTTTAAGAGTGGACTCTTGTAGCTACCTACCTATATTATGACTTTGGGTCCCATGCAAAACTTTATCTTATGCTTATAAGTTAAAAAAATAAATAATCAAATTTGTTGAGAGTAGTAATATCAATTCTATCATCGGCCGACAGCTAGGTGCCAGCCGGCGCTGGCTTCTTGAGCCGCGTTCGCTGGCACATTGGAAACTCTCAAGATTTTCGAATTCTCGTCGTCTGAGGTCGGATTTGTTCACATGTATTTTTTCAACGAAATCAATGAAAGTCATTCCAACTTTAAAGTCTGCAGATTTTTAAATACCTCTAAATTTTCATAGACTTTTAAAAGTCTTGAACGAATATACCCAGATTTTTATTAACTTTGAAAAATCTTGAACGAATACACCCAGATTTTTATTGACTTTTAAAAGTCTTGAACGAATACATTCAGATTTTCATAGACTTTTAAAAGTCTTGAACGAATACACCCAGATGGAAATTAGGGTATTGGGAAATATTGTAATCTAAAAAATTTAGGGTATTCGATACTAAAGAATAATCAATATAAGATGGAGTATTCGAATCGATACTAAAGGGTTATGGTATCACATCGGAATACACTATTCAAAATTATGGTATCGGATCGGAATCGATAAGACATGTATGAAAAAATTGTATCTGATAGGGATTGATCGTATTAGGGGCTAAAATATATGTGGGAATTTCAATTAAAATTGGCTGTCTAAACCCTAATAACAAACCCCAAAAGTCGGCTTTAAAAAATGTGTTCCTCCACAACAGAAATGTAACTTATTTTAGCTAATATAAATAAAACTCTTGAAAAACGTGTTTCCCAACAAAAGCAATGTAACTTGATTTTATAGCTAATGTAAAATAAAATGGCAAACAATTAAGATATTGTATATGACTTGCTATCCATTTTCTTCTCTTTAATTCTTTCAGCAAAAAAAATTTCGAACTTCAATCTCCCTTCTGTTTTGACCAAACGCTCTCCTTCATTCTCGTGACAAATATGTGTTGGTGGCAGACAAGGGGACAACCCTTTTCTCTTTTGCTTTTATTTTTTGCTTTTTTCTTTTGCTTTTTGTAGTGAAAGTCGTAAGGGGAGAGAGGGAGCGTAAGTGAATACTCATTTCTTGCTTCAGACATCAAGGTGAGAGCAGAGAGAGCTGTGAGAGAAAAACAGAGAGCTTGGGGTGTGATATACACGAGAGATCGTGAGGTATTTGAAGAGGGTTTTTCCAGCGTGGGTTTGAGTTTGTACGAGAGTGAGAGGTTGATCTCATCTTGGGTGTAATTCTCGATTCATTGTGTGACGAGTTCGCGGGTTGTGCGAATCTTCGGAGTTCTTCAATATTACGATTGGTGTTGCTCCCGTGGACGTAGGCATTTGCCGAACCACGTAAATCTCTTGTCTCATTTATCGTCTTGCATATTATCTTGATTACTTGTGGAGATTTTCTTATTTGCTAAGATTGGGGACGTTTCTCGGTTGTACGTGCGTTATAAATTGTTTCCGCTGCATTGGTATTATTGTATGGATTTGCATATGATACCAACAATTGGTATCAGAGCTTGATATCAAATTTGGGTGGTTGAGCTCACATTTGAGGGGTATTGAGCTGGTCCTAGCAGAGGCGCATACCAGGTGTTCGACGAAATTCCTGAGAGAAACGAAAATCTGAAACAAGCTGAAAAATGACGTCTACGAGTGGTGCGGTCAAGATAAGAAAGTATGAGATAGCAAGGTTCAATGGGAAGAATGATTTTTCCTATTGGAGGATGCAAATGAAGAATTTGCTAATTTCACAAAAGCTACACAAAGCTTTGGCGGGAAAAGAAAAGAAGCACGAAGACATGTCTAATGAGGATTGGGAAGAGTTAGATCTTGAAGCACGATCGTCGATCATTCTCTGCCTAGAGAGGGATGTTGCTTTCTTGGTGGACAATGAGGTAACCGCCGCGGGAGTATGGTTGAAGTTAGAGGCGAACTTCATGACGAAGACTCTAACGAATCGGATCTACTTGAAATCAAAATTGTACACTTGCAAGATGGAGGAAGGTACACCTATCCAGGAACATTTAAACAAGTTTGATAGGTGCATATCGGACTTGAAGGATATTGATGTGAAGGTGGAAGATGAGGATCAAGCTCTCATGCTATTACTCTCATTGCCAAAATCGTATGAAAATCTTGTACAAACCTTGATGCTCATGGGAGACACTCTGACGATGGATGAAACTAGGACTTCACTCCTGGCGGATGATCTTCGAAAGATTGCAACTAGTGGCATGGCTACTAGTGGGAGCAAAGAGCAGGCACAGGGATTGTATACGAGGGGCAAAACAAGTGATCGAGAGAAAGGCAAGGGAGTAAAGGCTAGATCCAGTTCAAAACCTCTTGCAGAGAGACCATGTTTTAAGTGCGGGGAACTTGGGCATTTCAAAGCGAATTCCCCAGCAAGAAGACAACTTGGAAGAAGAACAAGAACAAGTACAACAACAGCGGGAAGGTACAAGGGACACAAGAAGCTGGTTTTGCTTCGCAGGAAGGGGATATCGGTGAGTGTTTCAATGCCACGGGTAACGAGGAAAGCGCCGGTAAGTGGATACTTGATTCGGGATGCTCTTATCATATGTCTCCGAATAGGAAGTGGTTTACTACCTATGAGGAAATAGATGGTGGAACTGTTTTGATGGGAAACAACCATTCCTGCAAAACAGTGGGGGTCGGTTCGATCAGAATCAGGATGCATGATGGGGTTATCAGAACCTTAAAGGATGTGAGACATATCCCGGAACTATGTAAGAACCTTATTTCCGCTGGTGCTTTGGACTCCGGTGGATGCAAAATTATCACTTGGAATGGAGTCATGGAGGTTGTTCGGGGTTCTTTAGTTGTGATGAAAGGTATCCGTCAAAGAAATTTGTATACGCTTTTGGGCACAACAGTGACGGGAAGTGCGGCAGTTGGAGCAGATGGAACTAGTAGAAATCAAGGGGACTACACCCGGTTATGGCACAGGAGACTCGGACACATGTCAGAGAAGGGCCTGCATCTACTTTGTCAAGAAGGTTTGCTGAAGAACTTGAAGAAGCCTTGCATGGAATTTTGCGAGCATTGCGTGTACGGGAAAACACACCGAGTTCAGTTCAGGGCCAGCAAACACAGGAGCAAAGGCATCTTAGATTATGTGCACACTGATGTCTGGGGGCCAGCTACAGTTACCACCAAGGGAGGCTCCAGGTACTATGTCACGTTTATTGATGATTATTCTAGATATGCTTGGATTTATTTCTTGAAGCATAAGAATGAGGTGTTTGACACATTCAAGAAGTGGAAAGCAATGGTTGAAAACAGGACAGGAAAGAAATTGAAGACATTGAGATCTGATAACGGTACAGAGTATACAGATGGTGCCTTCAAGAAGTTCTGTGACTAGGAGGGAATTGCTAGGCACTGGACTGTCAGGAATACACCGCAGCAGAATGGGGTCGCGGAGAGACTGAATCGCACGCTGCGAGAGCGAGCAATGTCCATGCGGTCTCATGCAGGGCTAGGCAGAGAATGGTGGGCAGAATCGATGTTTACAGCACTTCATGTCATAAATCGATCTCCACATTCGAGCTTAGGTGGAGATACTCCATACAGGCTATGGTCTGGGGAACATGCAGATTATGAGAGACTCAGAACTTTTGGATGCACAGCATACTATCACGTCAGCGAGGGAAAGCTTGAGGCGAGGGCCAAGAAGGCAATATTCTTGGGGTATGCAACTGGAGTGAAGGGTTATCGCTTGTGGTGTTTAGAAAATTCAAAGTTCATAATCAGCAGGGATGTTATCTTTGATGAGTATTCCATGGCAGCTAAGTTTAAAGCTACAATGCCCGGTGAAGATGAAAATGAGACGGTCAAGTCTCAGGTGATCGAGATAGAACCTAAGGATCAACCAGGTTCTAGTCGTGTTCAAGAAGTAGGTCATGGAGACACTCGAGAACAGAGTGATGAGGAGTCTGAGCTCGAGGCTCTTGATCAAGAGAATGTAGATGTTTTACACCAACAGCGGCTCGCGGATGATTTGGCTTCCACTAGGCCAAAGCGAGCATACAAGAGAGTTCAAAAACTGGGGTCAGATCAGCCTTTGAAGCATTATGGGCAGGCAAACTTGGTCAGGTGCGCACTACCAGAGGATGATGCGGTGCCAGCATCATACCAGGAAACTATTAGGGACAAGAATAGCTCAAGCTGATTGGCTGCGAATGAAGAAGAGATGGAGTCTTTTCGGAAGAATCAAGTTCTGGAGGGGGTTCTACCTTTGCCCAAAGGAAAGAAGGCTATTGGTTGTAAGTAGATCTACAAGAAGAAAGAGGATAATTCTGAGCTCGGTGGGATCAGGTACAAGGCGAGGTTAGTAGCAAAGGGATATGCACAGAAGGAGGGAGTGGACTACAATGAGATTTTCTCTCCAGTAGTGAAGCACATTTCTATTCGGGTGTTGTTGAGTGTTGTGGCTCACAGTGATCTTGAGCTGGAACAACTCGATGTCAAAACCGCTTTCCTGCACGGAGACTTGGAGGAGGAGATTTATATGCGTCAACCTGAGGGCTACAAGGTTGAGGGTAAAGAGGATCATGTTTATCGCTTGAGGAAATCCATGTATGGATTGAAGCAATCTCCTCGACAGTGGTACAAGCGGTTTGATTCTTTCATGCTGAAGCATGGTTATTCCAGAAGTGATTATGACTGTTGTGTCTATATTCGGAGACTTCCTAGAGGTGAGTATATCTATCTTTTGTTGTATGTGGATGACATGCTTATTGCCTCGAAGAGCAAGGTGGAGATAGATAGACTGAAATCTCAACTTGGTAAAGAGTTTGAGATGAAGGATTTGGGCACTGCTAAGAAAATACTGGGTATGGAGATTAGAAGAGAGAGGACAAACTGTGTTTTGTTCCTGAGCCAGAAAAGCTACATTGAGCGGGTTGTGCAGAGATTTGGGATGCAAGATGCAAAATCGGTGACAACTCCGTTGGCTCCTCATTTCAGGCTCTCTAGAAAGCTATCTCCCACTTCACCTGAAGAGAAAAAATTGATGGAGAAAGTGCCTTACACTAGTGCAGTTGGCAGTTTGATGTATGCTATGGTGTGTACACGTCCGGACATTTCACAAGCAGTTAGTGTTGTGAGCAAGTTTATGGCTAATCCTGGAAAGACACACTGGGAAGCTGTGAAGTGGATCCTTAGGTACTTGAAGGGTACCAACGACACAGGATTGTGTTTTAGTGGAAATACATGTCAGGTTAATGGGTTTGTGGACTCGGATTATGCGGGTGATCTAGACAGACGACGATCTACTACGGGATATGTGTTCTGTGTACACGGTGCCCCCGTTAGTTGGAGATCGATGTTGCAGGCTACAGTGGCTCTTTCCACTACCGAGGCTGAGTACATGGCTTTGGCAGAGGGGGTTAAGGAAGCTTTGTGGCTGTGGAGTTTTCTGGGTGATTTTGGGATTAAGCAGGATCGCGTGGACCTGTGGTGTGATAGCCAGAGTGCTATACACTTGGCAAAGAATCAGGTTCATCATGCTCGTACCAAGCATATTGATATCAGGTATCATTTTGTGCGGGATGTCATAGAGGAAGGTGATATTTCTCTTATGAAAGTGCACACAGATGAAAACCCAGCAGACATGTTAACCAAGGTGGTGACTGGTGGCAAGTTTCAACACTGTTTGGACTTGCTACATATCAACCCGTGTTGATAATCAAACGGGACAGCCTTTCGGGGCGGTGTTAGGGTGAGGTGGAGCTTATCCTTTTTTGTGTTCGAACTACAGGAGCTTGATCCATGGATTGGGTATGTAGGCAACCATGGAAAAGTGGTGCAGCTTGTACGGGTGTCCATGTTCGTGGGCGGTGCTCGTATTCGTCCTACATTTGAGGTTTATCAAATGAAGTACGAGGTGGAGAATTGTTGGTGGCAGACAAGGGGACAACCCTTTTCTCTTTTGCTTTTATTTTTTGCTTTTTCCTTTTGCTTTTTGTAGTGAAAGTCGTAAGGGGAGAGAGGGAGCGTAAGTGAATACTCACTTCTTGCTTCAGACATCAAGGTGAGAGCAGAGAGAGCTGTGAGAGAAAAACAGAGAGCTTGGGGTGTGATATACACGAGAGATCGTGAGGTATTTGAAGAGGGTTTTTCCAGCGTGGGTTTGAGAGTGTACGAGAGTGAGAGGTTGATCTCATCTTGGGTGTAATTCTCGATTCATTGTGTGACGAGTTCGCGGGTTGTGCGAATCTTCGGAGTTCTTCAATATTACGATTGGTGTTGCTCCCGTGGACGTAGGCATTTGCCGAACCACGTAAATCTCTTGTCTCATTTATCGTCTTGCATATTATCTTGATTACTTGTGGAGATTTTCTTATTTGCTAAGATTGGGGACGTTTCTCGGTTGTATGTGCGTTATAAATTGTTTCCGCTGCATTGGTATTATTGTATGGATTTGCATATGATACCAACAATATGTCTTATGATGGATCCATTATATGGTCACATCACAGTCGCGATCTAAATTCGATTATATATATTATTTCGGTAACGTTAACGAAGCGATTACAATTAGCTAAAATATCAATCGGTAACGTATTTATTGACATATTTATCCACGATAGACTAAGTCCGTTAATAATATTCGACTGAAATGCTCAGTTGACATCCGGCCAAAATTTTGTAATGATAGTAATTGACTTTATTCTTACAGTCTTATTTATATCGTAAAATTATTTTACTTTTACAATCTTCCTTCTTCAAATTTCTTCCTTTCTTTTCATTTTGGTAAACATCTTTTTAACCTATTTGGAAACAATTTCACAAGCCTTATAATCTTTACATTTTGTGGGACTCATTCTCCACTCATCAAATACGTCACTAATTTATTAAAACTCGTGTCACCCTCCCTTGTAAAGATGTTTGAGGGTCGAAGCGAATATTATGTATCGCCCACGTACCTTGACTTTCATAGTAACTCACTTATTCAACTTCTACTAAATTTTATTCGTACAATGTTTTTTTTTTTTTTACAATGTTAATTCACTTATGTAGCATCTACAAAAATTTATTCATATAATGCTAATTTATATGTACGTCCAACTTTATTCTAAAAATGTTTTTTATTTGTCTTGCCATTCTAGGCGTCTCTTAATTTTGTGATTAAATGTTTTATTAAATAAACATGAATTATAAACAAGAAATGAAACAACTATGTAAATGCGTAAGTGCACCAATGTAGTGCTTGGACTCGATTTCCAAAAAAATTATTGAGCTTATAAAGTTGAATTTGGGCTACAAATGGTGGGCCAAAACATAGGCATTGGAGACACTGTAACAAGTCGAAACTTTAATATTTGGGCCTATAAATCAAATGGCCACGTAAATAAAAATAGGAAAATTATCTCAAATGTCCCAAACTATGCACGTGTATATCCTAAAATATTTTATAGTACTATTAATAATAAATAATATCCACATGATACGCAAACTCTCAATTTTGTATTCTAATCTAACATTTAGCGTGTATTCTAAAATGTTTTATACTGTTGATAATATCCACATAATACACAAACTTCAATCTTGTATTATAATCTAACAATTGTTAACATTGGGTAAGGAAATTTAGTTCATGTTGACATGGTAAAATCAGTCGATTTGACATCCAAAACGACATTCAATTTTTTTTTCTTTTTTAAATCGAGGATGAATTTTATATAAAGAGCTTGGATATTGAAATACTAGTTACGATTCTATTTGTACCATTTTTTAATTTAAAAATGGAGTATATTCACAAACTATAAATATTAAATCCATATTTCAATATTCGAGATTTTTTTTGAAATTCAATTTTAATTTATTTTGATAAAATACACGTCAACATTATTTGGATGTCAAGTCACGAATTAATGATTCTTTCACTTATATTTGATGGATCTTATATAAAGTTAAAATTTTTGGATATCATTTTGTATATTTTTTATATTATAGGATATTTAAGAAACACGTGAATTGCTTATGATCTTTTCAATTAATTTTAAATAAATATATGACCCAAGAAAAAATTGAACTTGCAAGACATGTAAATTCATTTTGCAAAATGAATGTTACATCTCATCACTAACGGTACATAGTAATACAAAAATATACAATCATACAACATTATCCAACTAATTTCGAATTAATACATTATTATGGATAACACGCAATAGAAGTGTTTTTGTCCAAATAAATATTATAAATAGAATTATCATCATTGTCATTATAAAAGTAGATTGTTGGAACGAAGTCCCTTTCACTGAATCACATCACTTATTAAATAAAGTTTACTTCCACAAATCAACAATTTATTGGCTAAGCGTCGGTTTAAGTAAATTTTTTCCTTAAAAAGCTGTCTTTTTTTTTCCCTAAAAAAGATGCCGTGCTTTTCACTTTCGAATAGAGAGAATATGAGCCGTTGGATGACACCACGTGGCGAATAATAACAATTTTCCAGCCTGTTAACGTGAGAGAATAAAACAACTAGAATTATCCCCTCTGTCGCCACGCTAGCATTTACTCAATTTTAGATTCACTTTACATTTCATAAATAATTTATAATTGTATATTATGCAGATTGATTCTGAACTTGGATATGTGCATAAGGACTGTTTGAGTAGTCAAAATTAAATTTGTTAAATCGTGTGAATCATTATCTTTTTAACGTGAGCTTCTTCACGTGATTAATTGGGCGAGTTATGTTCAATACCATTGGGATTCATTTGGTACGAGTGATTAGAGTGTATAATATTCCTAGGATATCTTAATTTCTTGTTTAATAAAAAGTAATATGAAACACACGATCATTTATAAATTCGGATGGTATACATAATACAAATCTTAATTATAACCATTATTAATTTTATATAATTTTAATACATCATTCTACTAAACAACATAGTATTATATTTTACATACTCCCTCCGTCTACTAATTCATGACCTAGGAGAGGAAATACGGATTTTAAGAAAAAATGTATTGTTTATTAGTTGAGTGTTGAAAAAGTGTATTTTTTATTGGGATATATAAATAGTTACTAAAAATGGGTAGGACATGAATTGGTCGACGGACCAAAAAGAAAAGTAAGACATGAATTGATGGACGAATGGAGTATATTTTACTAGTAATATATTTTGCCAAACATGATATTAATATGACATATAATAAAAGATATTCCAATTAAATGTATGTTGCGTATCACACTTTATCTTATATCGCGTACCAAATGAGCCCTTAAGTTATAGAGTTAGAGAGCTGGATATTAGAAAGCAAAAATCATGCAACATGTTTGATATATCTATTAGTAAACACATGTCCAGCCCTTACCCAACTACCCAACATTAGGTAAATGTCTACCCAAATTGCTCTAATCCTATTCATATTTAGGTAACGATGGGTCCTATACTCCTATGCACTTATCTATATTATGTGATTGGATTATAGATAACATTTAATTATTGATCTTACTTACAAATTAAATTTGTACGTTTACCTTAAATATTAAATCAAATGTAGTACATATCTAATTATTTTTGGTATAATTATTGATAGAAATGACTAATTAAATGAAATATATTAAGTATGATGGTCTTGTCTTTAACTCGAACAAGCAGAGATCTTCGCCGGATCGGAGCCTCAACGATTATGCCTCACGACCGAATGATAGGCTTCTTGTTCTCTTTATGATAATAACACACGCAATATATTTGAATTTTCGAATGTTAACTGTATAAAAAGCAATAAATGAACTTGAATATTTGATCAGCTTGTATTCATTTTGACAAAGTTTATGCTATAGTATTAAATCAGTGTGTTATAATAGAAATTCTCGTGCTATTTATATAAGGGGTATTTTGGCAATTTTAGCTCTGAATACGGAGGGACATTCTCAGATCTGTCCTTCTTGAGGCCAAAGAGTAGTTTCATCTTTTCGAGTCTTCGGGTGCCATGTTGACCGACAATGAATATTCCGCTACCGCCATGTGTCAAGTCAAGGGTTGTTATGGGACCGCCTAAAAGAACAGTTGTGAGACCACTCCTAGATGGGTCACGTATTGTCAGCTAAAAAATGCATTTTGCGCTTTATAATCAGATTCTCTCAAGTCAAGGGTTGTTATTTTCTTGTTCGATTCTTGTTGCTTCTTGCTTCATCTTCAGCTTTGGCTTTGTGGGCTTGGCTGGCATATCTGCATGTATCTTTACATTGTCCACTTCAGCTCTATTTAATTTCTTCTTTTTTCTTAATTTATTTGATGTTGATTTCAACTCCATCTTCAGCTCCAATGGCACTCAACTTTGGGACCGGGTTTAATTATTGGGCTTCATTACGAGTATTTGAGCCTATTTTTTGATAAATATATATAGTGGACCTTAATATTATCCTCATCCGCTTGTAATTAAGATTATTTTGCGATAAATATCTTAATTCTATAATTACAAATAAGTTATTTTAATAATTTATTAATTAAACACAATCTAACATAATCTCAAATAAGTAACACTAACTTGAAAATAACAATGACAGTGAAATAATAGCAATGTCTCATTATAATTTTCACTAATCGTAATATTTATGATATTATATTTTGTATTGAGGAATGAAAAGGTTGAAATTCATATCATAATCTTTCATTTTTACTAAAGAAAGGAATGTGAATGAGCTATTTAGTGATTTTATTTTTGTATTGAGTGATAAAGAAATTGAAATTCATATCATAACCTATTATTTTTACGAAAGAAAGAAATACTTATGAATGAGCTACAAGCCTATTTACGTTACAGAAGACACGTGGACAACCACGTGCGGTGCATGCGTGCATCGTTTCAAGGAGGCACAAAATGGATTATCAATTATTACAATTTTTTTTTTAAAATGATCTAATTATGAAGTAAGTATTTTTGAAGTCAAATGTCTTAAATTTGAATCTCATCAACGTCTTCTAAGTCAAGTTTATTACATCTAACTTTTCAAATACACCTTTCTTATATAATTTGAAGACATTACACAAGAAAGGGCTTACCCAATAAACGCTTCAAATAGTGATTGCCGATTATCTACGCCATTAAAAAAATTACTCCATCCATCCCATTAAAAGTGATATATGTATTTCATTTTGGGTCGTTCCATTATAAATCGCTTGTTTTTATAAATAGAAAAGTTTAATTTTTAAAAAAGTATCTTATTACTTTTAATTAATTTATATTTTCTCTTTAATTCTCGTATCGAAACGTTTTGAGTCCGATATTGTGGAACGAAGGAGTATATTAGAAGAGTTGGCATATTGAAAAGAAGTGCAAAAACAGTATAAATAGCTCTGGCAAAGCTGGGGGAATGAGCTGTAGTGAGCATTCAAGAATCCAATTCCGGATTCTTTTTTCTTTTTCCTTTTATTTCCTTAACCAATAAGAATCGATACAAGCAACTTAATTATTTCGTGGTGATTTTGCACGATCAATATTTTTCAAAAAAAATATTAAATACAAAAGTACGTAATAATTCACGTAGCATCGTCTCATGTGACTCGTGTTGATGTTACTTAAAAGAGAGGAAAAAAAAATGAAATTATCTCACTGGCCACGTGGCGCTGCTTCTATCGACGAGTAGTATATATTAATGCGTAACCCCATTCTTAAATTTCATTCCCAACTTTGGAAGTCTTGTTATATAATCTCCACATCAAATAGAAGGAAATTATTTTGTTTCATTTGTGAAAAATGGCAGCAGCAACTTGTATTGATATTATTGTGGCAATTATTTTGCCCCCTCTTGGAGTCTTCCTCAAGTTCGGCTGCAAGGTGAACTATTTATTAAACTTATTTATGTATTTATAGTAATTCAAAAACTTATTATAAGATTTATTTTTCATTTGATTTGATTAATTTATAATGAAATGGTTTGATTTTGGATGTGCAGCATGAGTTCTGGCTATGTTTGCTGCTGACCCTTCTCGGTTATATTCCTGGGATCATATATGCTGTCTACGCCATCACCAAGAACTAGTTTTTACCACGGTAATTTTGTATTTCTTGGTAAAATATTTAGATATAGGTATTTTGTGTATGGAAATCAATTTCATACTCCTTATTTTATAGTTATTATGATCTCAATGACATATTACTAGTTATACACTTTTAGCACATTTTTAATCCCATTTTTCTATTTCGAATTGGGAATTTAAATAGTGGTTTTGGGCTTATTCTTCTTTGAAGGTTTATGTATGAAAATCTCATTAGATATTTTTTTGAAACTGAAAAGTGGTTAACGAATTATTGAAGGAGGCGTGAATAAAATAAGATCAAAGATTGATAATGTTGATTAAATGGATAGAGTAGTTAAACTCGGTACAACAATGTGCCTAAATTTCTTATGTAGAATTAATGGATAATAATGGCCTTTGAAATTTTAAATGTTTTGAACCTCTACAAAAACTAGGTAAGAAAATATTGGCCAGTAACATGTGGTGCAAATGCAACAGCTATAGTAGAGCTTTAATTATAGTACAAATCTTGAATTTTAGACATTAAAACTTAATTATACAGTTTCAAAATAATTTTTTTTGTATTTTAAGTAACTTTATTGTGTGATCTTTTTGACAGGTGTGAGATGCAAAAGATAGAGCCTCTTGTTGGTTGATGTGTGTTGACTGTGCGATTTTTCTAGAGATGTCTTCAGTCTTTACTCATAAATGCTTACAAAATATTGTGATTGTGTTTGGATTTTTTTTCAATGTAAAGTCTCTTGAATTCTTAGGGGATTTCATTTTACATCGTCGAAATATTGTAATGTTGTCGTGTAGTGGTTTATTTTATTGTTTTGGTGTTGTATCATTTCATGCAGCTGTAGAAAAAAGTGACTATTTGTTAAATTAATTTATGTTTGCAATTTTTATGATTATCTTGATTTGATTATCTTTTAATTATTGTGGCCTTTGTTTGCAATCTGGTCCATGTTGTTACTGTGATTATGAATACGTGGTCCAACTATTAGGAAGGTAGGTGCAAAATTTAAATTATTTAGAAATATAGTCTTGATGACTCATGATTAGGGTTGTAAATGAATCGAATATTTTTGCTCGATTCGAGATTCGATTCGAAATTGCCTGATTCGTATTCGAAATTATTCGATTCGTATTCGATAACAAATATTCGATTCGATTCGATTATTATTCAAATACTTATATGAAATTTTGATATTCGATTCGATATTCGTAGATATTCGATTCGATATATATTATAATATATATATATATTCGATAATTTCACTTTAAAAGGTAGGAATTAAAAATAATGATATTTGTTGATGATTCAATGCATATCATCTTTAAAAGGTTGATCATATTACCGAGTAGCAATTTTTTAATAATATATCATAAATATATATATTATAATATATATTCTAAAAAGTAACCTAAACCCTAATTCCCTAAACTAAATCAGCGCCTCCTCATCCTCAATTCCTCATTCCTCAAGTCAACGCTGCCTTCTTTCCACAGCAGTGCCGCACAGCTCCAACCTCCAAGCCTCTTCTTCCCCACGCAATTCGCATTTCCTCTTCCCTTTTCGACCAACACCGCATCGCCTGCATCTGCTGCTGTCCTGAATCTGCACCGCGTCGCTCGTCGGCGCGGCCTCTTCTCTTCTCGACCAACGCCGCGTCGCCTGCATCTGCTGCTGTCCTGAATCTGCACCGCGTCGCTCGTCGGCGCGGCCTCTTCTCTTCTCGACCAACGCCTCGTCGCCTGCATCTGCTGCTGTTCTGAATCTGCACCGCGTCGCTCGTCGGCGCGGCCTCTTCTCTTCTCGACCAACGCCGCGTCGCCTGCATCTGCTGCTGTCCTCAAACTGCACCGCGTCGCTGTGTCGCCTATATTATTTAATATTTTTTTTCTTCAGAATTTCGAATCGAATATTTTCGAATCGAATAATATAGAATACAAGTCGAATACTCGAATCGAATATTCGAATCGAGTATTCGGAAAAGAAAATTAAGGTACTTTTAAAAGACGAATCGAATACTCGAATCGAATCGAATAATTTGAAAATATCAACGAATCGAATACCGAATCGAATTTAATATTCGAAATCGAATCGAATCACGAATCGAATATTAGTATCATTTCACGAATACGAATCGAATACGTTGATATTCGCTTCGATTCGATTACAACCCTACTCATGATGTTGGTCTAGGTGATTGAACTTCATCATCCATATCAATATAAATGGAACTTTTTTTTTTTCAGGCGGTTTCGAATTTGGATCTTATTAGTCATAGTTTCCATCTTGAGTTTAAGATTTATATTAGCCTCCACTCCCATTGATAATTGATCGTTACTATTCGGTACGGTTACTAAGAAAAAAAAAAGTGATTAAAAGATAAAAATAATAAAAATGTGTGAAGTTCACAATTTTTTGTTAGAGAAGATGGTTTTTTTTTTTTGAAGAAGATGTCATTATCAGTGAGACAGATAAAAAAGAAAGTAAGCTATTATCAATAAGACATTAAAGTAATAAATAAGTTAAATTATAAAAATTGACGTGGATCAAATTTTAAAAATGGTCAAACAAGTCCTTTTTTCCTTTTGTTTCATTAGAGCATTTGCAACGGTTACACGATAGCAGCCTACACGTATAAGGCTGATATCGTGTAACCGATGCAGCAAACACTTACACGAGGGCTACACGTTCTATCGTGTAGCCCTCACAACCGTTGAAAATAGGCACGTGTTTTACACGCGCCTTTAAAAAAAAAATTGAATATTTGAATTTTGAATTTTTTTTTAGGATTTCAAAATTAATGCAATTTAAATTTGAAGTAAATTGTGTAATTTAAATTTATGAAATTAAACTTAAATGAAACATGGAAAAATCAAAACTAAAATTATCATGTAAGCTATCATGATACCCTGATGCAGTCTCTTTACACCATGTGATCCCCCCTCATAAAGTACGCTATCATGTAACACCAATGCTGATGCTCTTAAGTCCTTGTAGATTTTTTTTCATCTTAATAGGTTATTGCACTTTTTTTTTAAATTTGTTGGACACTTATTTAATGTACTAATAAGTCCGCTAAATTCATCTTTAATGAATTAACAGAAAAGTTAAATTTTACATCCAAGCGCACGAATAAGCAACCGACAAATAGCTCTCAAATCCACATAAACCTGGTTGAACATGATTGATCATAGATGTTAACCGGCTTAAAATTGTTTACTCACTGCAAGTTTAATATGATTGCATCCGATGGAGATTAATGTGATTTTTTCTATCTGTAAGTTTTCAATCCAAATTGTAAGACCACCAAAAAATCGAAAACAATATTCCTAGGTGCATTTACTTTGGTAGTAAATTTTTCATTGGAACATTATGGATAAGAAAAGTCTCTCCTTTTTTATCATATATTTACTAGAGATGAAAAGATTAGAAAATATTGAAAAATATTCACATTCCTACCATAAGATAATATTATCCAACATTTGAGATAAAATGAGTGAAAGAGAAAATATTCATGTATAAAAATACTCAATTTCTACAGATAAAATAAACTAATAATCAAGAGCCAACTTTTAAGAATAAAAGTACAAAATCCGAATCATAGATAACTTCGCATAACCAGAAAGCATAATTAGAGAAAAGGTCCTTAAAAGTAGCAAAGATTTTCTACATAAATTACGAAACAAAGCAACTAGAAAGCATAAAATCCAAACACACAGCTTGGACAACCTCCTTGATCTATCCTCTACAACTATGAAATCTAAGTCTCCAACTTATAAAAACAGCAACTTCGGATATAAATAAAATGTCCAAATCACCACCTTTATTAAAACACAAGTTTTTAGCCACGCTTCTGTTATCCAAATTAATACCACAAAACGTTGTAAATTTTGAAAATCTGTCCAGCTAACTTAAAATATTCAAATCAAAACCCTTATAGACTACAACAAAAACAAGAGAATGCAGGTCTATAACCAATCCATCATCAAAAAACAAGCACCGATCCAATATCTATTTAATCAATTTACATCGATTTAACAAAATCTGTAGCTGTGTATTATCAACTAATTCAAAAGACAAAAGACCTCAGATGCAATTCAATTCAACCCATATATATGCAGATGCTTACATAATTCTTGCAGGAAAGAATATAAAATAAATTCATCTGAATAATTTCAGATGGTAAAAGCTATGTAACAAACAAGTACAGATAATAGAAGATAATTCGATGACAATACCTTGGGCCTCCAGAACGCACCAAGAGGTAACGGCTCTAAACTTAACATTTTCATGAAAACCAAATTAGAGCACACACTACTACAAATTACATAAAAGGAAAACATTATCACAAGGATATAAAGCAAAAGAAAGAACATTAGCTGGCGGTCAATGAATCTAGCATAGTATGGTGCAAATACACAAGGACTTTGCTACAGTAGTTACAAAGGAAAAAGAAAATACTAGATCGCATCTTTCAACTTCCCTACAATTGTATAGCCCATAATTAAAGAAAAACAATTTTCTCGGAAAGGAGATAATTAAAGCAACTAAAGAAAGCAGATAAAGTCCAGTAATTAACAGAATCAGCCACCATGAGCCTTCTTTAAAACTAAGGAACCTGAAATTCGAGGAAACTGAAGCCAATTTCTTTAAAGTTTCATTTGGAGCTATAGCTCGAATCAAGCAGACTGAAGGATGCCATGATCATTTATATATTACCAGAGATGGAAAACATCTGAGGTAGCTGCTCCTGGCAGATCAGTAGCGAAGCACTTATCCCTAATATAAGATACCT
Organism: Salvia miltiorrhiza; assembly: GCF_028751815.1. NCBI lineage: Eukaryota > Viridiplantae > Streptophyta > Magnoliopsida > Lamiales > Lamiaceae > Salvia > Salvia miltiorrhiza. Next base: position 70,575,855 of record NC_080388.1, read on the forward strand.
AAGACCAAACAAACTAATTGAACTTACTTTACAAAGATTGAGACTCCAAGTCAACGAACCATCAGCCCTAGGTTGGCCAATACCCATGAAAATGGGATTTCATAAATTAAGAGCCCAGAGAAGAAAAGAAATACTGAATATACATATAAAATATTTTTCTACCTAAATGTCCATTTGCAATATCGTGTTGCATTTAATATTATCCCCGTTTCGGCAAAAATGATGGGGAACCCCAAATTCTTTTCATTTCATAGAGATGTACATGAAGTGAGCCTTGCATTTCTCAATAATGGCATAAACTGCCTAATCCAAAAGATTAAATAGCCTCCAGCACATTTGAGGAGACCTCATGTCCATCCTGCTGCAATTTGATCATGCCATTCAACTGGCCTTGGTGAAAGTGCCAGTCAATAAAGTACTGGACACAGTTCACATCAGCACACGAAAAATAAATCAATCAATTATTATAGTGAGAGACATTGTACCCTGTCAGGAAGACTTCTAGGCAAGGGCACAGCAGTTACATATCTTTGTGCACAAGGTTTTTGAGTAGCTGCTGTTGCATCAGTGGATGTCTCTGCATTATCAGCTTGCCCCCGACCATGAAACTTAGCAAATCGATTGATGACGGAAAACTTCTCTAAATCTTGACATTCCAATCTCAAGTCCAATATTGATGCACTCTTGTCCAGTCTGCCAAACACAAAAAAACATATTTACATCAAAGAGAAAGGCCAACATGATTACTACATCGGACAAAAACACAGCAAATGAAACACCACCACACATTACCAGCCAAACAACATTGCTCCTTCTCCCACAACAAGAAAGGAAATGACGTAGGAGTGACAATAAACCAAATGGACAGACCAATGAATGCAACCAATCACAGAGTACGATGCATTTCAAACCAGTGAAAGAATATTAAGAAACGTATTGACATTTGCAACTGTATTTGACACATGAAGTAGAAATTTGGAAGCTTACGATCATCTGACAAGATGAGTATATGGATTATCAGGCTATCATCAAGGTTACATTAGGTCTTAGAACTGTCCTTGTTACAACTGTTGAAAACAATGGTGATTCTAAATTTCTTCTGAAGAATGATATTATATAATATGTAGGTTTAGAGCAATCTGGTACATGTCGAGAAGAAGATTCAATTAATATTTTTCACCAAAAGAAAGTTCATCATTTCATCTAATTTATGCAACACTAACCAGATAAAATCACAGAAATCTGACATGATATACAAGGACATAATGTAAACAAAAAGAATCTAGACAAAAGACATGATTTACCTCAAGAAATCATTTTCTAGCTTCCTGGCTTTTCCCAAGAGATCTTCGATAACATTCGCAAAACGTGGATCGCCATTGAGTTTGCCCTTAACAGCATGACTAAAAAAAAAGAATAAATGAAATAAGTATCCAAACCATATCGAAAAACTAAACGATTAAAAATAAATTTAATGATTTGGCATGATTGAATCAATCCAGGGGAAAGAGGAAGATCTTACAGGTCCATGTCATGATGGGGTGAACCCAAATTATTAGAGGTAGATAGGGCACTGCATGCGTCTCCAAGTGCTACCCTAGATACACCATAAGCCACACTTTCATATTCAGAACTAGCATCAGCAGATAGAACTGTTGCTGGAGGAGGGCAAAATAATTGCTGCATAAGCTGTGTTGTCAAAATAAGCCTTCTCTTTGACCTAAGCGCTGGAGGTCCGTCTTCAATCAGGTCGATATCATCTTCAACCTGTCATCAAAGACGGAGATAAAGAGCGCGGTTAACATGGTCTGTATATATTATATCAATGAGGGCATTCTTAGCAACCACAAAATACCTTTTCAGTAAGACGATTTGCTGCTTTACTCCAGTTTGCTTCCACCACACTGCATGCAGCAAAATTTCATAAATTTTAATAAGATTTTGCAGATAAAGCATATACTGCCAATTCATATATTCTTGTAAAAGAGATTCAGTTATGAGAAGACCAGAGGAAAACATACTGATTCATGATGATTACCTGAGAATTGAAGGACTTTGTGAACAATGTGTTATCTCTTTAGACCACGAAAGAAGTTCAGAAGTAGCACTCTTGCGCTTCTTGGGTCTCAAAATCACCTGATGCTGACCAGCAACATTCATTTGCAATGACGGAGGAGAAGGTATGTGCTCATTTGCTTCGACTGTGGGAGCAGAACTCTTAAGAGCACCACTGACATATGCCTCAATAGGAGTGGCAGTAGTTTTATCTTCTAAATAAGGTGTATCCATAGCACTAGAAGACATTCCAGAAGTAAATGGAAGTTCTTCTGGTCTCGAGGACATGACATTGCGTATATTTTGAGAAGGCAACAATGGCCCATTTTTAAAGGATCCGTACTGGTTGAACCAAGATGGTGCCATCTGGGGGCTAACCATATGATGCTCAACTCTAACAGCAGAAGCATCAGCAGGAGGTTTGCTCCGAGAATCATGCAGAGCAGTAACCATTGTAACGTCCTCTGGGGCAGCATTTCCATGAGGCGAAGTGTTTCTCTGCAGCGTATCAGATGGTGTAGAGAAGCTCACCACCCTAGAATCTTCAGGAGGAATTCCACTACTTGAACCCAATGAGTTCCTAAAATTATCCTGGTTTTGCTTCTCTGCTACCATATGTGATTGATGAATATCATGAACATTTTCTGGTCCTTTTATTCTCTTTGAAAACCTAATGCTTGGATCACTCTCTGCATTCTTCAGGGCCCTCATTTGGTTTAGTAACGCAAATTTTTCATTAGAAAAGGTATTAGGTTTCAGAGATCGACCAAAGTCTTCAATGTCCTTTTGTGTTGAAGCAGAATTAGCAGGAGACTCATCCAAGTGATTCTTAACAGAAGACACACTTCCCAAAGACACGTCTATTTTCGAGGCTGAGACTAACTGTCCAGAGCTTTCCTTCAACCTGTGCTCTTCCGCATCAACACCAATTGGAGTGTCAGCATGAATTGCAGTAGACTTAGAAGAAATATGCCCCCCTTTACCAACATCAAGATCACCTCGAGAACTAGATTCCAAAATATTGGGCTGGGGTAGCTCTTGAAAATGTGTCGGACCCTTTGGGTACTGAGCCGCCGAAGTATGTTGAGGTGTAGGAACATTAGACCACATATTATGCAAGACCTGGCTTGAAGACCCCTGTCGAACAATGCCTGACATCCCAAAATGCTGAGAAGCACGCATTTGATCCCTAGATGATGCAGTTCCAGCTCGACTTATCTCATGTACATCATAAGGGCCACTTTGCTGAGCAGTGCCCCCAGATGAAGGAAGACTATTTTTCTGAAGATTGCCAGATGCATCAGGTAGAATAGTCTCTGTAGAACCTCTTTCCATAGAGTGTGAAGTACTATAGTTGAATGAGGAGTCAATGTGATGATTCATAGCCGGTCTTGTGCTTGGCCTTGTTGCTTGTTTATTCTGAAGCTGACTTCGCGCATACGGAGTATCAGAAGTAAATGCTGAATGATAGTTCCCTGACCCCTTACTGACAGAGTTATCGTTCCCAGAATGTCTTGGACCTGCAGATGTATTGTTTTCATATTCCATCTGAGATTTTTCATTTGGGAACTGCCTAGATTGCAACGAAGATGTCATATGCATGCTTTTCTCTCCCATTCCTATACCAGCAAGACTGGTATGTGTTGCATTTACCATGCTTTGAGCATTCTGGGAGGATGATGAAAGGTCAGGAATTTGCAATAGTTGAGACGGAGGACCAAGTTGCAATCCAAAACCTTTAGAGAAAGAAGATTGGCTGCGCTGAAGGTGACCAGCAGACCCATCTGAGTTTTCTGCTTCCGGTGGTTGAGATGATACATTGCACTCTGAGGAACTTATGTGCATCAGAGAACCATGGTCTCTTGATTGATCCACCTTGTGAAGAAGCTCCAGCATGTTTTGGCTGGATAGAAAAAAATCAGAATGTAGTGACAACATGTAAACTCTATTAAGGAAATGAAAACTTGAAGTACCTGGGTGATGAAGCCTTGTTTGTGCTTGAATCAAAGGATTGACTAAAAAGATTAGATGTCCCAGCTGCATAACCAGTGAAGCTACCGCCAGAAGACTCTTTATCAAGGTGTTTACTGTCTTTTGGAAGTTCACCCTGTAAGTAAAATAATACTCATTAGTTTTTGTATAGTAATAATTTAAGTCTCCAGTGTCTAATACAATTACAATTCAGAAATTACCTTTTCTGCAGAATTTCTTGGAACCTGACCAAACAGTTTCAACTGGCCAAAATGGGCATTCTGCAGAGGTGTGGCCTGTCCTTGGGTAGGCTGCTTCAGGCCATGAGTAGGCCCCACATCATCATCCAGATTGCCCATGGGATGATACTGAAATTTGCGAGGAGCAGAACCTTTTTTGGTAAGCTGATTGCTTGTCTTCTGCTTCCCAGAGGATAGAGACCTTGAATCAATCGCATCTATGGCTCCACTTTCCCTGAAGCCACCTGATGCATGATTAGATAAGTTTGAGCGATGGCTGTCATTAGAATTCTCTTTCATGGCACAGTTCTCCCTATCATAATTTCTCATTTCATCATTATCAGAGCTCTTCCAGGACCCTTGATTCTGATCATTAACCTGGTCTATCATTCTCCCTAAGCTTTCACCCGCTTGGGATTTTGTTGAAGGAGAGGCATGCTTCCACTGATTGAGTACATAGTTATTCTGAGCAAATGGATTAGCTCCATCACCAGCTACCATATTGCATGAGTTGGCTACTGAAGATGCAGGATTGTGAAAACCCAAATCCCCTTTGGATTTATTTGCTTGGTGATTTCCAGTCATAGATCTTACAGAGCCAAATTCAACAGCACTAGTTAGGGGACTGGATTTCCATAAAGAACTTCCATCTACCATTTGTCCCTGCATTGGCCTCACTTGGTTGTTCTGATTTTGAGACACTTTCTCAGTATCATGAGTATTCAGTGCTCTATCTCCAGCAGGTGGTGCAGCTGCCAGAGCATTCCAACCATTTGGTTGTGGTTTTGTTCCACCCTGGCCAGGAGGCCAATCTGCGAAAAAATTCTTTCCATTTCTCTCAGCACCCACAGCATTTTCTAAGGCATTTCCACGTATATCACCCTCACCTGCTAACTGATTTTGCACTTGGCTGTGATTTAGCCACTTTGTTCCCGCCACAGACTGCCCAAACCTCTGAGAAACATCAGTCGGCAATGCCTCACTGGGCTGCCCCTGGAAAGTGTGCCCAAGTTGATTCAATCCCATATGTCTGAGAGAGTCAGAAGAACGATTGGATTCAGCGCCCATTGCTGAAGGAATTCGAACACTGTCATTAGGCAACGATGGTTGTTTGACATTTCCATTGTGAATTAAGGGGGACTGATTTGCTGAAGAACCATCATTATTGTGAAGATTCAGACCACTCCATTCCTCCTGAGGCCCTACATCGTCAGTAGAAGTTTCAGCAACTGCAGACTGCATAAGAGCACTCCAGCTACCACTCTGAAGGGAGGGAGCCCCATTTGATATCCCAGTACTATCAAATAAATTACCAGCATCTCCACTTATACTCGGGAGCTTACCAAATGCAGACCATATATTATCATCTGAACCATACAAGATCTTTTCTTCAGCAGGATCTAGGGTAACTTCATTCCGAGGAGAAGATACTTGCATTGGATATCTATCTTGCGAGGTTTCTGATAGAGTAGACAGCTCCTGCCTCCGTGCATGGTCCTGATGTGTCACATTATTCTGCAATGCATTCACTTGCTGCTGGAATCCTATATCCATTACGCCAGAATTCAGTGACTGGCTAGAAACATGTTCATTAGTTTCATTTTGAAAGTTTTGTCGAGATATGGAAGTCCCCTCCTGTCCGGTAAGCCTATCAGGCAAAAAATTGTGTTGATTACTGTGTAGAGAATTGCCAGATGTTGGCATTTGAGGCATTGATGATCTCTCTGTCACCATCGGAGAGTATTGGTTCACAGCCAAACCCCTTGAATTGGACACTGGAACTCCATAAAGGGATTGATCAGCCTGTTGATGCACCACGTCTATTAATCGGTGTGTCTGTCCTAGATTTGGTAGAAAGGTAATGCCACTAGGGGACCCTTGCACGGCAGCAGAACCACGGCCAAGCCAGTTTGTACCAGGCTCAGCCGTCCATAGATTACGTAATGCATCAGAATTTGGAGTACCATTGAAAAGAGAAGACTGGCTTCCAGATGCCTGTTTAGTAACCTGAGGAACCTGATTAATAGGATTTTGAGGCCTTGAGTCCAGCTGCTGAAGTTGCTGCTGTCTTTGAAGCTCTTCCATTTTTCTAATCATGAATTGCTGCTGCAGTTGTTGCACATCATTGAGGCCAGATTGCTGGCGCTGTAATGCCTGCAGCATGCTTGCTTGCTGATGGTTCATCTGCTGCTGACCACCAAATAGATCAAAACTAACAGGAGAGACAGATGTTCCGGATCTATCTGAAGCTTTTGGTAGTTGCTCATGGCCACTAATTCTCTGCAATTCATGACCCGGCAAGCCTCTTGAGGCTAACATATGACGTTGATCAGAATATGCATCCAATTCCCGAAAGTTTGCTTCATTCTGCCTACCTTGAGAATATTGATTGCCATACATATAGCCGTTTGAATATTGCTGCTCATTTAGGGGCTGATTTCTAGAGAAATCAGGCCTCAGATTTGATTGAGAAAAATTCAAGCCATGAGCTGCATGAACAGGATAGCTAGACTGCCCTCTATCTATTTCCGCTAAAAATATCAAAACAGCAATTAGATATAAATCAGAAGCAATGAGTTTAATGGCAATGCATGTAAATGTAAGAAAAATTCCCAAAAAGAAACAGAAAGACCTAGAGAACATATTCAACTCAACATTGAAAAAGAGAGGTATTACCTGGGTTTTGCCCAGAGTAATTTTTCGTGCTTGAATTCAGCACATCAACAGCTCTCGGGCTGCCAACCCAAAAATTGTTGTTAGGCACTGGCCAGTTTCCTTCCAAACCATGTGATTGATGCTGCCCCTGTGATGAATTGTCTTGTGCAAAGAAATTGTGAACCCTATCTCCAAGTTCGTTGCCAGGCATGGATGGTTAACCTAAAATTTCAGCTGTCGGATATAGGTAAGTTAGATTTCTTGAATGAAGAATTAACTACTTAAATTTGAAATCCTCTTTTCTCTAGAATCTATAATGCATTACAACCTCTGGAAACAAGAACAAGTATGTCAACATACAATTCCCCTGAAAACTAACATCAATCCTGTGCCACCTTCTCAGACACTGACAGCCTCCTGAATAAGAATACTGCAGAGCAATCACTATTTAGTGGAGGGAAGTAGAATTAAGTATGCACCATTGTAGAATGTTAAATGCAGCTTTTACACACTACACTTACGGAATGAAGAAAGGGTGAACAATGGAAGAGGTCATACAACATGAAAGTAAATAGATAGACAAGAGTTAACTGATAATGCTTCAACCATCCAATCACCAATACATAAAGAAAGAGTATGAAAAGTGCAAAAACCTGTGTCAGTTTTGGAAATTTTACAAGCTTCAATGATTATATGGGTATGAAATAAGTTGGCATTAAGGTCAATGAACACATAATGACACAGTTATATTAAAAAAAGTCTAGATGTAGAAACATATTTACTTAAGGTGTGTGTGCAAGGTAGTTATGGGTGTCCACATGGTTATTATAATACAAGAAGGGTCGTGAAAAATTCCACATACATATACTTATAGATCTCTATTTCTGCGGAAAAACACAGCTCTTTAGCAAGGCTTGATAGGTACATACGCTTCCTACTGAGTACTAACCTTAAAGCAGAGCTTAAACCACTTCAAAGAAAGTTGTTTAAAAATCCCTATAGGTGTGAGGCCAGCTTATAGTCCAAAGGCAAATAGCAAATGCAGCCCAGAAGTTCAGTCTATCCAATGTTTTGTTTCATTTTCGGCAATCTTTCCAATTAAACAGTTATGAAGCCATAATTCAACCCATCTGATAACTTCTATTTGTTATTCACAATATATATATATATATATATATATATATATATATATATATATATATATAGGGATGGGATCAAGTGAGAATTACATCTTTTTGTGAGAATGGGGAACCAATCACAGCCCTCTATTTGGACATGAACAACGATTGTTCAACATTAAGTCATGAACATCGCTGTTCATGCGTCACATGAACAACGGTGTTCATGACTTACTATCATGAACATCGTTGTTCATGTGCTTATGTTCATGTATTTTATGTACTTGTTCATGGTTCTCCATATGAACATCGTTGTTCATGCGTTTTTGTTCATGTATTTTATGTATTTGTTCATTGGTTCGCACATGAACATCGTTGTTCATCAGTTCACACATGATCCTCTCCCTATATATATATATATATATATATATATATACACCTATGTCCATTTTAATTTCTTACTTTCAACTAAGATCAATATTCATTTCTAACAATAATTCCATCAAAATAGAAGTCATACACAATAAAATCATCATTATACAAGGAGTCATGTGGTAGTAACAATAACTGACCAACCTTAAATGTTATTCACTTTACTTAAGAGTTTAAGGTGTGACAAATATTAATAACTGAAGCCTTACGACAGGGTATATAATTCGGAGTAGACAGACATATCAAATATAAATTAATCATAGTTATGACAAGGTTTTAGAACAACAACAAATAGCATTTTGATAATGATAATCTCAAGATATAGGATTAAAGCTGTAAAGGTCAACAACTGACAAAAGATGTGTTGCAAATAAAAAAGAATAGACATAAAGCCTCTATGACCAGACATTTACATGCTATATAATAATTTATAAATAGAGTGCAAAGCTCATGAACACCAAGAGCTTCATCCACAAGACTGGGTCCTTCACATAGTCCTAACTGAAAAGAATTTTGAAATGAAAGATTGTCCAGAGGCTCTTATTCCTATGATTTGTAATCCTCTATTTATTTTATTTGGTGAATAGTTAGACGTTCTATGCTGTCAACAGGATAAAAGCTTGGAAGAGAAAAACAAGGAGATTTCATGGCACATAAGCACATACAGCTAGCAAGAGCCCTTGAGAGTTAGAGTTGCATTGTTGTCACCAAAGAATAATCAAGCAACCATCAGAACCATACTATTACTACAGGTTAACACATGATAAAGTGGCAGTTTACTCATCCTATCAAATCAAAAAAGGGGAAAAACTTTAAGAAATCAAAACGCTACCATCTAGGAACAAGGGGCAGATTCACACCCAAAAATATTGTAATCTAATCTGCCGTCACTTCGATTGAGTAAACTGCCACACTATTTACCAAAGTTTCATAAACTAACAATGGCTGTTAGTTTATATTGTCATTCAAAATAGACAGACCACCTCATGGGATATGCATAAGTAGGTGACATACACCACTGCAGAAAGGTTACACATTACTTAAAAGGGATCGGATCCCAGCCATGGAATCTAATTCCAGTAACCCACCAAAGGATAGTGATATCTTCACCACCCTACTTTTAGGGGAAACCTTCTCCCTCGTAAACACGATTAGCTTTTGTAAGAGAATTACATTAGGACCTTCCAATTAAAACACTTTTTCCATTATTTTTTAACCACCTCACTTCCATCACCAATATCAAAAGCCCAAATAGGCAAATAGGTATAAAGGAAAGCCAAATAACTAAAGTTGCATTTCTACACTATATGACAAAAAGAAAAGCCACTGTAGTGACTACACTGATGATACAAATTATTAGCTGATGTAACCACTATACTGAATGGAACCGTTACGTCTTTTACAAGAAACCGACTAGGAAATGTTCAAATGGGTAGTGTCAGATGCAATGATCGATCTGAAAAATATTGAGTTTCCTCATCTCTACACTGTCGGCTGTCCTACATTCTTTTTATCCTCAATGTCGAGGAATCAAGAGCATGTCACACATTTAGTAGCACAGGCATGCAGTCAAGCATTAGATGGTCATCCATAGAACTTTGGTTTAGGTAGTCACTTGACTTCAAGGCCGGTAAAATAAAGAAAAAGAACCTAGAGTGGATATGATTACTTCTCAGCAAATTCAAAAAAATACAGTCAATGATGTTACTAAATGTTATGTGTTAATTGCAATATACAAGACCAACCATCCACTGGGAGTAATTACATTCTACATGCAAAACAGGAACTAAGGGCATTTCCCCTCATAGGGATTGAGACAGCTTTTCTATCTCTTTGGCGATATAAAATAGCACCTTCCTTTCCAGAAAAAGTCGGCACCAACCTATATAATTGTTTTCTTATTTTAAAGCATGGGCCACAGAAATATAATAGCAGCACTAGATATTCAAGAACGGGCCATTACTGTCATTCACAACATATTTCTAGCCTCACCAATTGACGAAATGGTTCTCATGTCAAACCTAGCATATCCTAGTGACCCTGAGAGAGAGAATAACAGTTCAAACCACTTTCAATTATAGATAGACCATCGCACATATATCATCAGCTCTAGAAGCACACTCGCATTCATCAATCACAAACTATTCGTCTCTTAGATTTTTCACAGAAAGAGAAATCACAAAGTAGCGAAAAAGCAGTGCCCTCTTTTGTATAAAGATGCCCCCCACCCCCCCCCCCCCCCGCACATACACGCACAAAGCTCCCTTATCAAACACATCATTCTTACTCCAAAACAACCGAAGTCCAAAGGTGCAATGTTTTACCCAATCCGTCCAAGAAAAGGTCGAGACAATACACCATAAACCATTGCATCTGAATAAAACATCCCGATACTAACTTAATATTCGAGTAGCAGCTCAAAACAAGCTGCCAATCGACCTTCCCACTTGAATCCCTAAACCCTACCCCCCCCCCCCCCCCCCCAATCGAACCATCCGCAGCAGGACTTCAAAATACACCTATCCCTCAACCTCAACCCCCCGCCCCCGCCCCCTTGCCCACCCCACCCCATCCCGACGCAGATTTATGCACAACACAGAACCGGATATAAATAAATGGTAATGCGATAAGATAAAAGAAATTACCAAAAGAAAGGACTCACATTAAAATTGAGATGTGTGTGACGACAGAAAAATGGAAATGGAAATCGATCTTCAAATATAGATAAGTTTTGTTCTAGGGTTTTGAATCGGCGAGCAGAAATACGGGGAGCTCTAGAGAGAGAGAGAGGAGTGTTTCGCTGTGAGAGAGAGATAAAGTATGTGAAATTTTCAACGAACTGTGAGAGAGAAGGTTAGGTTCGGAGCGAGGCGCAGACTCGGAATATCCGAAGCTGTGTTTTGTTCTCGGTTGGGATTGGCCCCACGAGGAATAAGTAGATCTCCAATGAAAACTCGCCAAATGGCGTGAGAAAATTGGTGGGACATAATCGTCCGTTCTTAACTTCTTAAATTTATTTTTAAGGATTAATTGCGAAAATGTTTATAAAGTTTAGTAGTATTTAACTTTGATTTTAGATATGTTTTCTTACCTATTGCAAACAATATAGATTTGTTTTGTAACTTTTGTTGATTTATAGGACAATAAAATTGGCGGGACATAATCGTCCGTTCTTAACTTCTTGAACTTAATTATATATTCTCTCTGTCCCACCATTTTAGTCACCTCCCACTTTTCACACATATCAAGAAAATGCATTTAATTTTTATATTTTTATCTTTTATACCCTTATTTATTATTTTCACATTTAAGTGAAGCATTATTAAGGTTAATTTAGTAAAAACAATATTTTTATCTAGTATAAATTAGAAAAATGGACTATCTTTTCGGGACATCTCAAAATGGAATAAGTGACTAAAATGGTGGGACGGAGGGAGTAATAATTTTTATATTAATATGGAATAAAACTTCATATCACCTAGAGCTTAAATAAAGGTTTTCAGTAGGCTATAACCCCCTCAGCGATCATATGGTTGTGCGCATGGTTCTTACCATCGTCTCAAATTTTCAAATAAATTAAAAAGTTAAATTAATTGTTGGATGTAAATTCGTCTCAAAAAAAAAAAAAAAAATGTTGGATGTAAATTCCCTCAACAGTAATTAATTTAACTATTGTCGAATTTGTCGAACAATTTTGGCGACTTATACGCTCAATCATCGAGTTTGTCCGAACTAGATAGTCGGACTGATTTATGCTCTAATTTTGATAGAAAATTGTTAATGTTATTTTGTTTCTTCTTCATTTTGTTACTTGCTAATTTTTAATGACACATGTCTACAATTTTATTTTATTTTTGAAAAAAAACATGTCTACAATTTTAAAAAGTAAAAAAAGGAGTTATTCTTAGTTTTGGAAAATATAATGCATCAAATTGTGATTTTTATAAACAAGTACAAATAAGTTATAACATGATTTGTCATATTCCTAGCCAATTAAATTATATTTTGTGATTATTTTAATATGTTAAAAGTTTTCGTTGTTTCATTATGACTAAGATTTGATGAATTAGACTAGTAGTTTCCATTCTTATAAAAATTTTAAACACAATTGTTTTTTTATTATCAGGATATGATGAACTTTCGTTATTTCATTATTGTTTTTTCTTTAAAGTGACATTATTAAAGAGTTTAATTATAAGAATATTTTAGAAAGTAAAATTTTATATATAATTTTAATACATCATATTAAACAATATGTTGTATATATTTTATAGATCTTTAATGCATCTATCAAATATGATATTAATATAACATATGATAAAATAAAAGAGATCACAGTCAAGCATATCACATATTATTTCATACCATACACCAAACGAGCCATAAGAAAAAATAATATTTTAAATGTTTTTTTTTTAAATGAAGCTTATATTAATTTAAATCGCGATGGACAATATCTGCGAATTCCGATTAGAAATCGGACCTCCAGATCATTACCTTAACAACATAAATAACAACATTTGCCAAAAAGTTGGCCGCTCTATTAGCTTCCCGATAGACATGTCTAACATGCATGGGCGAAGGCTTCATAGAGATCACCGCATAGGGAATCCATTCCCTTCGTCTTCTTGCTATGAACGTGGACGGGTATAAGTGAATCAGTATAAATCAAAAGGGGCAGAAATTACGCTCGAGACATAATCCAATCCCAAGCAACATAGCATGAAGCTCCCCCATAAGTGTGGTCTTCGTTCTTCCGATGCGCCTAGCCACCGTCGCCTGCACATTCCCTTTATAATCTCTAATGATAAAACCCATCCCTACCAGGTTACCTTCGGCATGAATAGATACATCAACATCCATGCGAAAAATTTCATGGCGCGACGGAATCCATCGCTTATCTCCTTCCTTCAGCAGCAAGCACAACTGCGAATCAGAGCGCAATCGTGCCTCAAGAAACATGTTCAAGAAGTTATCACCCCTAGCAATAAGATCCATTTTCCCTGTCGCACACTTACCATGTTTGACATAGCATTGATGTTTCCAACTCCACCGCAAGAAAGTGCCGAAAATTTTAAATTCTTGCGCATAAAAAACTTCCATGAACACGTGGCATATTGCACTTTAAATGTAATATTTAGAGTGGGAAATTGATGGGAAAATGGGGAGGCAACAAAAAACAAGGGAGACGGCGATAAATATTGGAGGAGAATTACCCAAGGGTTATCATTCATTTCTCATCTTCATCTCATTCCTACTTCTATTTCATTCCATCGTATCAATCACCTTCTAATTTCGATGAAATTCGCTTATTGTCCTTTTTTATCGTTCTTTGTATATATATTTATTTAATATATAGATATAGATTAGTTGACAATAAAGCGCGTTCTGTTGGTAAGACGTTTATCCTCCAATCAATAAATCGAGTTACTTAGAAGGCTAAAGTGTGAGTGTGCTTTTCCTTTACTTGGAATATGGAATTTTTTAGTGTTTGGTGATTTATTCTTGATCCATTCATATCCAAGAAGATATCGAATTATATTCATTTTCTTTTTAATTTGTTGGTTTGGTGGAAATTAGATTTAGGTGAATAAAATTTTCTAGTGGATATTGGGATGAATATATATATATATATATATATAAAGTATGGTTGAATTTAGTTAAGGGGTGACCATATATTATGAATTTGTATAAAAAATTATACTCCATTCGTTTCATATATATAGAGTGGTTAAAATTTACACAAGTATTAAGAAGATTATTATAAATAAAAATATATAAGTAAACTATTTTATATGCCCATATTTATTAATGATGAATTAAAGTGAGAGTAAATTAAAGAATTAAATAGGGATATAATAATAGTAAAAAAATATTACTCCCTCCGTCCACAAAAATAATCACATTTTGTCATTTTGGGATGTCCACAAAAATTAATTAATTTTCACTTTTGGAAACTTTCTATCACATGGAAGGGTCCATTTATCCACTCACAATGCAATTAATTATTACTCCACTTACAATAAATTAAATAATTTTCATTAAAACTCGTGGTGTCCCGTTCTAGGACTATTTTTGGTGGACGGATAAAGTATTTTTTTATGAACATAAGCGTATATAAATAGGACATCCGGAAAATAAAAAAAGTCTACATATATGGGACGAGAAGAGTAAAATTTAAAAAGTTAATTTTTGTCATATAGAATTTTTGAATTTTGAATTATGAATTTATTCATTAACTATGACAAATTTACTATAGATCTGATGAATAAATTTATAGTAAATGTATAAATTTTGAATATAGACCATGAATTTATTTATCAAATATAATGATGAAATTACAAATATAAATATATAATAATATTGTGAATATGATAGTGGATCCATAAGTTAATTTATGTTGATGAATAAATTTATAGTAAATGTATAAATTTTGAATATAGACCATGAATTTATTTATCAAATATAATGATGAAATTACAAATATAAATATATAATAATATTGTGAATATGATAGTGGATCCATAAGTTAATTACAAGTTAATTTATGTTATTAACTAGATTAATGACATGAAATGAACAATATAATTACATACTGAAGTTAATTTATGTTATTAACGAATTTAATGATATCGAATCATGACATAAAAAGTACGCTTTTCGTCCCATTTATAATGCATAGTTGTTGGGGATAGATTCAACAATCACGAATTAAGACGTAGTGTACGATCGGATCAGCGGGCACTAGCAACCGAAAATTTTTAGTGACCGGATAGAGATGGACACACTCACCCCACAATGGGAGCACGTGCCCCCATAAATTTTTAATATATATATATATATATATATATAGGGTGTGGTTCTAGAGAGAACTACATTATTTGTGAGAGCGGGAGAACCATCAAATCTAATGCATTCACTGTAAAAATTAATGCATCCGCTGTTAAAATTAATGCACTCAAAAAAATAAAAAAAAATGCTCCATTCAGGATTCGAACCCAGGATCTGCATTCATCCAACAAGATGATGCATCCACCGTAGATCTTGATGATCGAATGGCTGAAAATGGTTCTCCGATCTTCTTTTATTTATGGTTCTTTCCTGAACCTCTCCATATATATATATATATATATATATATATATATGGAGCACTACAATGAGACCCCCTATTTTTAGTGAGGTGATCTTGTGCGTTTATTTCATCAATCCTATGACTGATATTGTATCTAGAGGAAGAATTTTTTTTCTCAGGGTTCGAATCCTGGAGGGAGCGAAATATTTTAAATTTCGTTATTCATCAGTATATGCTACCTTGTTCATCGGTATATACTGCCTTGTTCATTAGTTTATTGACAAACATGGATTTCATACCTCAATATCGCACGAATTGTTGTCATTTTCCCCCATGAATTGATTGCATATATGTGTTTGTATCCCAATTTTGAGTATTTATGAAGATTTGATTGCTTGGTATAGTTTTGAATATTTTCAGGGCAAATCAAGAGTTGATTGGAGAATTGTGAGAGCATAAGATCGAAGTACGTCTCGAGAGGAATCCATGAGCGTGAACGGCGCCCGAATCAGAGCTCGGACGAGGGAGAACGGGGCCGACAAAGTCAGCCGCGCACAGGAGGCCGCGGCCGCGGTGGCGCGTCCGTGGGAAGACACTCGACCGCGGTCACCACCCGCGGCCGTGGGGCGGGACCGCGGGTCCCCTGACCCTCCCCACGTTTGCCGGCCGCGGGCGCGGGCCAGGACCGCGGGAAAAGAGCGGAGCCTCCCCCAAGTGGGCCCCAGTCGGGTTTTTCAGCCCTTAAACCCCATTTTCCCCCCTTTCCTCTCACCATTCATCATCTCCATCATTCAATACTCATTCCTACCTCCATATCCAAGCCCTAACCCCCATTAATACTCCTTCCTACCTATTTGAAGAAGGCATTGAAGAGGAGAGAGGATTGAAGCAAGCTTCTAAATAGGATTTGATTATTCTTTTCTCTCTATTTCATTTATGTTTCTCTTTTCATTGGGTATGTTATTGTTGAACATGATAGGCTAAATTTCTCTTTGATTTGGGGATTAGGCTAGATGATTATTGTAATGGATTGATTATTTGTGCTCAATATAAATCTTGTTTGTTCCTTTGCACTTTATCTTTTCAAACTCTTGATTTATTCTTGTATGGTTTGTTGGCCACATTCTATACTTTCCTAATTTGCAATTTGAATCGGGAGAGAATAATTGCAATAGATAAGGTGTTTGAAACATATCAATTCGATTACCGGGAGGTTGAGAGTTGGGTGAGAGTATGTCGATCTTTGTGTGCTTTTGGGAGTTATAGGTTAGAAGTTGACCGGGGACGGCAACTATGACCCGTAATCTACCGTTCTAGTCGTCCGGGAGGGGGCTAGAACTAGTTGAGAGATCACTCTAGATAATTAGGATCGTCAAGATTAGTATTGAGTTATAATTGAAGTCCTTTGCTTAATCATCGATGCCTAGTCCCTAAATCGCTTTAATCATCTTATTAATCCACTTTGCTTATTTGATTTTTATTTGTCTTTGCACTTGTTAAGTATTTAGTTAGATAATCAAATCAATCACTCAATTGTTTAGTCTAAATAGTCTAGTAAAATGAATTAGGATAATCACTAGATTGAACTACTAATCCTTGTGGGATACGACCTTGCTTCCATATATTACAACTACCCGTATACTTGCGGCGTGGTGAAAATATTAGCGAACATTTATATGTCTTATTCATTACCAATTTTTTAAATTTCGTTATTCATTAGTATATACTGTCTTGTGACCCTTGTTCATCAGTATATATATATATATATATATATATATATATATATATATATGTTTTATTCATTGTCCTCAGTGTGTTTTTTTGCAATGAATATCATAAATAATCAGCTTCATGGTCGCGATTAGATAAGAGATCAATGGATGAATGATAGTTTTGATTGTATATTTGTATACATTAAAAAAGAGATTTTTAATAGTGTTGATAATGAGTGAATCATGCAAATGTTCAATAAATGAAAACTTGTAAGTTTTAATTGTAATATACGTATATTATTGTTTAGTAATTTTTTAAGGGTTATTTGCGTGTAGATACATACGAACTTTCAACATTGTCTAATTTTTCTCATGAGCTTTATTTTTTAAATATAAATACACAAACTTTGTGGGGACAGTTTCGTATAATATCACCAACTATGACAATTTTCCATTTTTCCCACGAATTCTAAATTTTCCAAAATTTACCACGAAATGAATTTGTTGTCCAAATTTCCCACGATTTCAATTTGCTGAAATTCAAAATTGACCCCCTCAAAAAATTTTATTGCGCAAAACCCCAACTATTTTACAAAAGGTACCAAAAACCCCAGAAAAGAAATTAAATTTTCTTATAATTATGCTTAAATGGTATATCGGCTGGAAACTTTCCTCGTGCCCGATAGATTACTTTGTAATCTGGGTCTGGACTGTGAGACAATGCCACGTACTTTTAAGCAAAAAACAGTTTAAAGATCCTTGTTGAAAATGGTATCAGAGCGGGTTTTTATAGAGGAATTATGTAATATTTAATTTATTTTATTATTAACCCATGTGGGAGGAGACTCCATCTAAAGTTTATGGATCCGGACGAGTGTCCGAGATGTGTACACTACAGGAACTCTCTCCAGAATTTGGAGATAGAAATCAGTCACTTTATTAGTGACCTCAGATGGAACAATCGAGCCCTCGTAACCAACCTACGACGAGGAGGAGATATCGAGCTTATTCGTGATATCATCGCGAGTATCCAAAACTATCATGAGCATCTCATGAGAATGGCCGCAGCCAGAGCGACCATTGAACAAAACATGTACGAAGCCCATTGGTCACACGACTAATGGAACCAAAAGACAAAGCAGGAGTAGTCTACCCAGGCTACCACAAGATCGAGCCAAGCTCTTCCGACAACGTCAACTTGCGGGAGATCCAAAAGACGGTAGAATATTATGGCGTCAAGCTATACGATCTACCGATGGAGCTGAGCAGAATATCACTCAAACAAGAGGAAATATTAACCCTCTTGCGTGATATCCAGAAAAGAATGGAGGAGATCGAAAGGCGAAAACCATGTTCCGGAAAAATTCGAAAGCAATGGTCCAACGACCCGACGAATCCATCTCTATTTGATGCAGCACCCAAGGAGTTGCAGCCGAAGGACATAATCCGAATCATGAAAGGCAAATATTATGAATAGCCTTGACAGAATCGGATTAGATGATCTACAGGAGTTAGCAGAATCTTTTGCTAACCTCAACATGGTTGATCTAAAGATGAACCAAGAAGACGAGGTGCCCAAAACCGAGCACCAAGAAGAAAGTTCGTCAAAAAGGGGTGGGGCTTCAGATGATGCCAGCCACTATCAACGAACCAAAAGACGCAGGCCACAGATGCGGGATACTCCTGTAGGAAAGGCCACACTTGAACCAATCCATCCCTATGGATTGATTCTCAACATCGACGAAGCCAGTTTCAAAGATTGGGAGGATCTGATCGACGAATGGGCTTCATCATTGAATATCGTAGTCACCACAATAGAGTACGATAAAAAGGAGTTTGCCAAAATCTTCGAAGCAAGCCTTGCAGGAATGGCAAAACAATACTGGGATAAAATAGACATCACAGCAAGGGAAGAACTGTTTACTAGCACAAAACCTTATGACATCATTAAGGAAGCTACTAAACAGATCAAGATCCATTTCTTGGGAATGGGTTTTTTCGAGGGATCTGCAGAGGAGAAGCGCAAGAAATATCATCAGGCACTCTACAATCTACGATTAATGGTGCTAGAGCCAAAAGCTCTTGATGAATTTCTACGTCTTTATACCCTATATGTTCATATGGGGGTAGTTGATGCTCAAACCGCCAAGGACCTCTTTTTCACAAAGTTTCCAAGTCCATGGAGGGAAATGCTCATCAACGAGTACGTGTCACCGGGAGAATATCCACTTGATAGTGCATCAAGAAGGATGTCCTACGTTCACAAGAAGCTGTCCGAATGGTGCCAGAAGGCGGCGGACCTGAGAAATCTCAAGAAATTGAGAAGGCTCAACAAGAAATCTCCATTGATGTGCGACAACATTGATCTTCCAACAGAGATTGGTGCTGAGTTGCTGTATCAACGGAAGAGCAGAAAGAAACATAGGTACCAACCCTATGAAAGAAAGTCCAGAAGGAGTTCTTGGAAGCCAAGAACTATGTGGACCAGACAGAAGGCGCGCTCCTACAAGTCAGGCCAACGGAGCGGACCATCAAGAAACCGATTCTCAAATCAAAAGAGAATCCCGGCGAGAAAAACTTTCAGGCGCACTCAGGCCAAAGCAAATGAAAGTTTCAAGGATTGCAACTGCTGGTCGTGCGGTGCAAAGGGGCATATTTCAACCAATTGCCCAGACAACGAGAAAAGGCAGATAAGAAAATTCGAATCCACACCGGATATCGAAGACGCTATCTACCACCAGAAATTGATACCCGTGTATCAATTCGAAGATATATCCTCTGATGAGAGTATATATGAGCAAGAAGAGGTCTTTAGCTCTGAAGATTCGGAGATGTCCGATGGATCAACCGGAGACGAGTCAGACTAAAGAGGAACACGAGGTCCACCACATCCAGAAGGAGGATCAGAATGGATTCACTAGCCATTTTCTGATTCCACAGGAAGAAGTGGTGAAAAAGCTCGTAAAGAAACTCAATAGGGAAACCGGAGAGGTACAGACATACCAAGGGTTTTCCAATGGGAGATTGAATCGAGTTTTCAATAGCTTGATTCCATCCAAAAGGAAGCATCATGTCTATTTTGGTGTCACAAACCGAGAAATGGCGCTTCCGATGGAGATTACAAGTAATCAGGTGGAAATCCAGCTGGTTCCTGCTGAAGATATTAGGCAGGATCTTAAGAAAATGAAGCCAGAAGTCGCAAGTACGATGAAATGGATTCATATTGGAGCAATTCAGTTGGTGATCAAATCATCCCTATCCCCAGGGACAGACCAACCAATTGATGTCGCACTTTGCGACAAAAGAATCAGAGATACTAGAGCATCAGTTCTGGGAGCCTTTTCAGGCAATCTCTATGCCAAGACGATTATAACCGAGTTCTATCCACAGATCGCTTATAATCTACAGGATTCATCCTTCAGCAGAGCCCTGACCCTCTATCAGGACTACAAAAAGAAGGAGCTGTTGACAGAAGGGAATAGGCCATACTCACTGACTTATCAAGTCTCGTATGCCTTATCAAATTCCCATCACACAGAATTATTTCTGGGAAAAGAGTTCATTGAAATTCCAGAAATATTCAAGGAGGTAGCCAAGGCAGTCAAACCAAACCGAGTGGAGATTCCTCAGATCGGAGAAATCGACATCGATATTGGAGACAAGATGGTGCTTAGCCATACCCAAAGTCTCAGACTAGGAGCACCAAGGCTATCATTCCAAGGAAATAGGCTAACTTCAGGGCCTATTACAAGAAGTTTCTCTCATTCATATGAGAGAATGGCGATTCAGGAAACCCCAGTTCTGGACAGGAAAGTCAAGCTTAAATGTCCCGAAGGATGGAGACAGGTTTCCACGAGATTTGATACAACTAACAAGGAGAACAAATTTCCTTGTAGCTCGTTGTATTATTTGGCAAATCCAGGAGACAACCGATATATCGGAATTCTGGAGGTTGGCGGTTTTGAAATCCAGACCGAAGGCCAAGCCGGACAAGAAGCAGATGTCCTGATCTTAGGACGAGATTTCCTTGACAAATATAAACCATGGTCATGGAAATCAGGAGGAATGGAGATCACAATCGGGCGTCAGAGGTTGATGATCTAATGACAAGTCCATTCTCAATATACATCTCTGTTGGGATGTTATACGAGAAATTCAAAGCAGAATATTTTGCTGCTTATGTGGATTCGGGAGCAGGAATCTGTACAGCAAAACGAGGAGTCTTTCCAGCAGAAGTGGAAGAAGATCTACCTCGAATTGCAGGAAGGGATTTCTCCAAAAAGATTTTACTTCTATCGAAAGGAGTAAAACAAACGGAAATACTGATCGGCGGAGCAGGACAGACACCTTGGTACAAGGTCAAGACTCCACCAATCTATTTCCATGATACCGGAGCAGATATATTATTGGGAAATAATTTTCTGCAAAGCTTCAAGAGATTTATACAAGACAATGAAGCCAGGAGGCTTGTGTTCACAACAAATTGTGACCACAAAATCATCGTGCAAAGGCTCCAAGGAGCTTTTCATCGTTCAATGCCCATCAAGTTCCGCAGCAAGCGTGGTGATGATGGCAGACTCCGGCGACCTCAAATGAAGGATCAAAGGAGATTCGGCGAAGTTTTGCTCAAATGCAGAATTGAGGGATTTCCAGATCTCTCTGAGGAGGAAATTCAAATCCTCAAAGTATCCTTGATATCACACAAAGATATCAAGGAAGACGAACAGGTGTCCATAGCCGACGTCAAAAGGAGAATCCAAAAGTGTTATCACGAGGATCCCTTGGCATGGTGGGATAAGAACCAGCTCAGAGCAACCTTGAAAGTCAAAACTGGAAAGGAGCATGAGTTCGTAAGATACAAGCCTATCCTGATGAACCCTCAAGATCAACAGGATATGATGAGTATAATCAAGGAACACCTTGATTTAAAACTTATCGAAGATGGAAGATCACCCTACAACAGTCCTGGATTTCTGGTAAGAAATCATGGGGAGATCAAGCGAGGAAAACCAAGATTGGTCATTAATTATAAAGGGATTAATGACATTCTTGAGTTTGACGGATACTTCATTCCAAGCAGAGAACACCTTATCAACTGCATCAGAAGTGCAAGGGTATTCTCAAAGTTCGATTGCAAATCAGGTTTCTACCAGATTCGCATGGAGGAAGGGAGTAAGAAGTTCACAGCCTTCTCAACTCCTCAAGGACATTATGTCTGGAATGTCATGCCAATGGGGTTAGCCAACGCGCCTCAGATATTCCAAAGAAAGATGGATAATCTCTTTAAAGATTATTCTTCGTTTATGTTTGTTTATATTGATGACATCCTTATTGCATCAAAAAACATTCATGAACATGTCAGGCATCTGGAGATCTTTGCGGATGTTTGTCAACAAGAAGGACTAGTGCTGTCAGAAAAGAAGGCAGTCATAGCCACCCAGAAGATGGAGTTTCTGGGGATCGAGATTGATGAATCCGGGATTATTCTACAAGATCATATTGTGGAAAAGGTCCAGGGTTTCCCGGAGGATCTCAAAGAGAAGAAGCAGCTCCAAAGTTTTCTCGGAGTTGTCAATTTTGCAGGGATGTTCATCAAAAACCTTGCAGAATACAGAAAGGTCTTCAGTCCACTCCTGAAGAAAGATGTTCCATTTATTTGGAAGGAGGAACATCGAGAGGGTATGAAGAAGTTGAAAGAGATTTGCAGAAATCTCCCAAAACTTTCAATACCACAAGATGAGGATGATTTGGTCCTCTATACCGACGCGAGTGATTTCTGGTGGGCAGCAGTACTCACAAAGATCACCCCATATGGAGAAGAACCTTGCAGATACTGTAGCGGTCTATTCTCCAACGATGAAGCTGTGCGATGGCACATCAACGAAAAGGAATTCTTTGCAGTGCGAAAGGCGTTTAAAAAATGGCCGCTTTTCTTACTTGCTAAAAAATTCGTTTTGAAAGTTGATAACACTAACGTTAAAGCTTTCTTAACAAAAAAGTTTGAATCTAAACCTGAAAAGGCTAGATTAATTAGATGGCAAGCAGAATGCCAATATTATGATTATGATATTGTCGTTTTGAAATCTGAGCAAAATGTTCTTGCAGATTTCCTCACAAGGGATGGAGCTCCCTGAAGCGGAGGCCATCGAGGCAATACAGGGGCAGCTCTTTGAAAGCTTAGAGCTGCTACAACAAGAATGGCAGAAGTGTGTACTACACACTAAACAAGCAGGAAAGATGCAAGCGGCTGATGAAGCCAAAGTATCTAGCCAAATTGATGTCTGTTTCATGAAAATGTTCAATCTTCAGGAAGCAACTGAAAAGCCGCTCTTGCGCGCAGTCCGTGAAAATCGGGCTAAAGCAATGCTTTCCGTACAGGGCGGATTACCTGTAGCAGGGGATTCAAGTACCCCTAGCCCAAGTCCTGAGAGAATGGCTTCACAGCCGGACGCTCGAGGAAAAGATGTTGTTAAGGGGTCACTCCCTGAATCAACATGTCAACCCTCCACCTCTGGGGTAAAAGAGGGAGAGATCAGCCTTAGGCCCATGACAGGCCAAGTTAAGGCTGATACTAATCTTATCATTTCTTCTCCTTCTTGGCAAAATTATCAAGACAGGTGGGAGAAACTTCTGACGAGAAGGGGCATTAATCCGGGAAATTGTCGGGTTGATGTTGCAGGAAAGTATCCAAGGGTTTGGTTCACGCCAGGAGCCAATCCCAACGATGTTAAAGAATGGTATGAATTTGGGGCATTAGCTTCAGTTTATACCACTTCTCCGGCATTCACCGAAATCAAGGGTCTACCCAAATGGATCCAGAAAACGGTATTCGACGCATGGGAGAACAACGAGTCCCTCAAAAGGGGAGACGTTCTGGAATTGTACTTCTTCAGTGCAGCTCCAGAGCCAGTGGGTAAAGGAATCTACGAAGCCTTCCATTTCATTAAGCTTCGGAGACCAGATACGGGAGCCTTGAACCGGATCAAAGTTCCTGAGTTTAATGCCGCAATCGTCTCAACATTTACGGAGGATCAAATCTCCACGAGACGAGCATGGGGTCTTTGGGTCTGTCTTACAGAGATGGACAAAATGAAGTCCAGATTCAAGTTCTTTCAGAGCTCAGATCTGGGAACGTTCCTGGTTAACACAATGACAGGAACAACAACTCAGTTTGCTGAAAATTCTTTCGAGAATAAGAGGCAAACTATTTGGGGAAACAAGATCGCGGGGAGCAAAGAGACTCGTCGCAAATTCTGCAATATGGCTCATGTGAGCCATTGGATCGAGAGAATCTGCGACCAATGTTCGTCGCAGAAGGAACCAGAATTCGGCAAAGGTTTCCTTCCGAAACCTGACAGAAGGAGGTTCCGGTCTGATGAGCATGACGAGCGTCAGACCCCAAAGGGAAGAACACCGCGGGCACCAAAAAAGTAAGGTGGCCGACAGAACAAAGTGAATCATGTGATTCACAGCAAGGATCGCACCCACAAAAGAAACGCCAAAAGTGGGTGGAATGACAGGAGGACCACTCAGCGCTCCAGGACAAATGTGAGTGGAAGGTAAAGCAGCCGGCCCCTACCAGCATTATCACAAAGCGATAAAGCAAGGGCCCATCACATGTGACAACACCAACAAGTGTCGGAAATAATGGCCAACAAAAGAAGGTGGCTGTCAATTTCAAGCAAGCTGGCCACGAAGATAGCATCCGAGGCCAACCACCAAGCAATAATAGAGGGTATCAGACCTCTATATAATCACAAGTGCTGGAGAGAAGAAGATCATCCGGAAAATACACAACATTTTCACAACACCACTTCCTCTCTCTAGAATTATCTTTGTATTTTAATTTGTTTTTCAAAGTTTTTTCGTTTTAAGTTTAGTTCCTTTTTATTTTTATGTACACAAGGATTAGCTACCATGTGTAGCTAAAACAAGTTAGTCTCCTCCATTGGGGATTATTTTATGAAATAAATTAAATTTTATATAATTCCTCTATAAACGCTTAGTTTTGTTCAACTATTCCGGGTTGAGTAAAAATATTTTCTTTATTTTTTCCAACAAAAATATTAAGTCGACACTTAGTGAAGGAGAAGGGTTGCAACCATCTCTTGCGAGTGCGTGGTTGGTGCGTGCCAGGTGGGCAGACGAGCCGTAAAACGCAACAAGACCGACTCCTAAAGAAGACCAGTCGATAAAGGTATAATGTTGGTTTAAATTTAAGATTTATTTTGAAGTGTTACGGAAGCATGTTGGGCCTATTTTATGTTTTACTGTTGTTATAATTATAAGAATACTCTTTGGGGTAATTTTATTGAAAAGAATAAGTTGTGGGGATTGCTGCAATATTTTGCATAACTGTGGGGTTATTTTGATATTTTCATAAAGTTAGTTATGGGAAAAATGGATGACTTTTCTGTTCTATGGTAAAAAATGGAATTTTGGGAAATTATGGGAAAAATGGAATTTTATTATAGTTGATGATATTACATGCAATTATCCCAACTTTGTGTTTGTCTGATTTTTTCCACAGTGAGCAATTCCGATCAAATTGTAACTAACTTGACTTTTACGTGGCATATTATTGTCTACGTGGCGTATTAATCGCTATTTTATTAACAACAAAACTGCAACTAATACAGTGTAATTGTAGCAAATAAACAGCAAACAAGTATCATATCCACATGGACTGATAAGCTAAACCTAATCCTAATAAATCCTATAGCAATATTCAGACAAACACAAATAAGATAGAAAAATGAAAACTAAACGCATGACAAAACAAATAAAAATAGGAGAATAAACTAAATAATAAAATACTCTAATAAAATAAATAAACAAAAAGAAATAACTCAGATAAATAAATACTGATCCTAGGGATGTAAATTCATGAATCAAATTCACATAATCAACCTATTAATCATAATTACCAGTTTAATCCATCCTGATGATAGATCACAAATATAATCAAACACTCTCATTAGAGCAGCATATGATAATAGATTAATAAATTATCTATCTCCGCTAAGCCTCAATAAATTCTGCTAACTCCCAACAGTTCATAAGAATAGCTCCTTATGATTCACATATTCCCACTAAGTCTCAAGGTTAAAAACATATCACACATTCCTGAATCCGTTAAACAATTATCTCCACTAGATCTCAAACTGAATAACTAAACATGCAAATTATTGGTCAGATAATCCACAAGAAATCAAGCACGAGGAATTAATTATCAAAAATTAAAAAGCAAAAAGGCAACAACAAGTCAATCACATAGATCTAATTAACTATTTACAAATCTTAGTCTAGAAAAGAAAACTAGCTAGACATTAGGAAATAAAGAAGAAAGCAATAAAATAATTAAAAATGATAAAACCCGAAAAGAATGACAGCTTGAATCTTGAAATCTTCAATCTAGGAAAATAAATTTAATCTATGAAAGCAATAAAATTATAAGTCTAAAATTTAAAAATATGAAACGATGGAGAAAAGATGTGAAGAGAGGTGTCTAATAGGTTAGGAAAATGACGTAAATATAGGCACAGAGGAAAAAAATACAGTTAGAGCTCGAAAAATACTGAAAATCCTGAAAATTCCCGGAAATTCTCGTTCGAACTCCGATTTGCAATCCATTTGCGCATACAAACTCGTATCGCGATGATCTACAACTTTCATTAAGACCATTTGTCTAAATGCAGACTCAATATTTCTATAAAAATCACCAAAGTACGAGCAAGTATCATATTTCACAAGATAAAACAATTTAAACACAAAAACAACTATTCAACACTCAATTTCCAATAAAATTGATATCATATAAACATTAAAAACCATAGAAACAAGAGTGTTATCACGTACACGTGTGAATTTTTAGTTTAAGTCATTTGCAAGTAAATACACGAACTTTAAACATTTTCTAATTTTTCCCACGAATTTAATACTTTTCTGATTTTTCCCACGAACTTAAAACTTTTCTATTTTTCCCACATTTTTTTTCTCACAAAAATCATTTTCCTTATATTTGTCAATTAAATTGTTTTGCAATATTTGGTTAGTTTAAATTTTTTTATTGTGTCGAGAAATTTAAAATCTCTAATATAGTATTTGGATCCAAAATTTCTATCATGACATATTTCTCAACGAGTTTGCACTTAATTAGTTATGGTTAAAATGTTAATTTTAATTTTTGATTGTGTTAAGAAATTAAAAAGCTTTAATATGATATTTGGATCCAAAAATTATACATTGAATGAAAAACTAATACGTCCATTCGTGCAACCATCCTTGCGATGCACGATGAAATCGAAATTAAATGACATTTTAAATAAATAAATATAAATATTAAACAGAATCAAAATACAAATAAATGCAATTTTAAATTTAAAAACGTAATTTTCAACTGTGTGTAATGTGTAATGATAATTATAGTTAATAAATAATTTTAAATTATTTGATAAGAAAATTAATATACACAATATTATTATAGAATATTTCACATAATAAATAAATAATTTTTTTTTCATACACAGACAAAAATAAACAAGTTGCAAAATTTTAACAAACAGAAAGAAAATAAAATATTTTAAAATTTTAATAACATAGTCATTTTGAAATTCATTTTTAATGCTTTTTATACCATATTAAAGATTTTGTTACGAACTTAAACTTAAGATACATATTGAATATTTCTTTATAAATTAAATTTGAAAAAAGAATTAAAATTACTAAAAAAAAGAAAAAATAATGAAAAAATTTATTGTTACAAACTTAAACTTAAGATACATATTGAATATTTATTTATAAATTAAATTTGAAAAAAATAATTAAAATTACAAAAAAAGAGAAAAAATAATAAAAAAATTGTTAGGAGAAGAGAAAGTAAAAATGAAGGAAAAGAATAATGAACTTCATGGGAAAAATCTTGAAGTTCGTGGAAAAAATTAAGAAAAACATGAATTTCGTGGGAAAAAATTAGAAAATATTGAAAGTTTGTGTATGTTACACTTAAATGACTCAAAAAAAATAATTAAGACCGTCGACCGGTATTCTACGGTGATAGTTTCGACGCACACGTCAACAAGCAAAAATAAATTTTATGGAAAAAATGAGACGATCATAAAATTTATATATTTATATTAAAAAAATAAAATTTATGAAAAAATAAAAAATACTGAAAATTCGTTTTACACACAAATAACCTTTTTTAACGTATTTTATATCTATAACTATTTTGTGCTCCGACAATAAAAATATCTGAATCCGTTAATGTAGCCACAGAACACGTCACGTAAATCCAGAAAGTTCCCGAAAAAGGAAAATTCCAAAAAACCAAAAAGAAAAAAAGAGGGATAAATAAGTTCTAGTAGTTTCCAGTGGAGGCTTTCCAATTCCAGATATTTCTCTTGCCTTATCAAAACCGACGCTTCACTTTCAACACACACATCAATCATCACACAGCATACATCACATTCTTTAGCAAAAACAAATTATCTTTCGACGCAAAATTCCTTGAATACGAAATCGTACTGAGCGTTGGCCAGTGTTCTTGCAGGTATGATCTCGAATGCTAATTTATTTTTTAGTTCTGTTGCATTTTCGTGGATTTCTGTTGATCACTCGTGCATTCTTGAATATTATTTCTGTTGTAATTTCCGCGTGTATTTTCATGGGTTTTGCATTTCTAGATTCTAGTTCTGGTGTCATGCTGTATCGATGCTCTGTTTTTTACTATGGCACTATTATGATCTTTCATCATTTTATCAACGACTTTCTTCGAATAAGCGGAAATTGTGCATTGCGTAATGCAGTGTATTCCCCTAATTTTCGTCGCTACTTATATTTCAAATGTTTGTCATGACTATGATCAGATATGCATTATATTGATTTGATGATTCTTCGGTTATGTCGCAATGTTTTCTCAAATTTGATTATTGTGTTATTGAATTTTGTCGCAGAATTTTCCGATTAAGAATATAATCCAGTGATGAATCCCGAAAAATTCACCCACAAGACAAATGAAACCCTCGCCGCGGCCCACGAGCTCGCAATGAGCTCCGGCCACGCCCAATTCACTCCTCTACACTTCGCATCAGCTTTAATGTCCGATGCAAACGGCATTTTCCGGCAGGCGGTGGCCGGCGCCGGCGCCGGCGAAGATTCCGTGAATGCGGTGGAAAGGGTGATCAAGCAAGCCATGAAGAAGATCCCCTCGCAGACGCCGCCTCCTGACGAGATCCCCGCCAGCACCTCTCTTATCAAGGTCATCCGGCGAGCTCAATCGCTGCAGAAATCGCGCGGCGACACGCACCTAGCAGTCGATCAGCTGATTCTAGGCCTTCTGGAAGATTCCCAGATTCAAGACCTCTTGAAGGAGGCTGGCGTACATGCCGCTAAGGTGAAATCAGAGGTCGAGAAGCTGCGCGGTAAGGAAGGGAGGAAGGTAGAGAGCGCATCCGGAGACACCACATTCCAGGCGTTGAAGACCTATGGCCGTGATCTCGTGGAGCAGGCCGGGAAGCTTGATCCCGTGATAGGCAGAGATGAGGAGATTCGGCGAGTGGTTAGGATCCTCTCGAGGAGGACGAAGAATAACCCGGTCCTCATTGGAGAACCGGGTGTTGGCAAGACTGCGGTTGTGGAGGGATTGGCGCAAAGGATCGTTGCAGGCGATGTTCCCAGCAATCTCGCTGATGTGAGGCTTATAGCGCTGGACATGGGGGCGCTGATCGCTGGAGCCAAGTACAGAGGGGAATTCGAGGAGAGATTGAAGTCTGTTTTGAAGGAGGTTGAAGAAGCTGAAGGGAAGGTTATCTTGTTTATCGATGAGGTTCATTTGGTTTTGGGTGCTGGACGGACTGAGGGGTCGATGGATGCCGCGAATCTCTTCAAGCCGATGCTTGCGAGGGGCCAGCTGAGGTGCATAGGTGCGACAACGCTGGAGGAGTATAGGAAGTATGTCGAGAAGGACGCTGCATTCGAGAGGCGTTTCCAGCAGGTGTTTGTGGCAGAGCCGAGCGTTGTCGACACGGTTAGCATCTTGAGGGGCTTGAAGGAGAAGTATGAAGGGCATCACGGTGTTAAGATACAGGATAGGGCACTCGTGGTTGCGGCGCAGCTGTCGTCTCGCTACATCACCGGTATGTAGGTTGTGATTGTTTCGTTTTCTTGGATTGTTTTCTTGAAGTGATGGAGTTACCTAACGTTTTTGAGTGTGGTGCAGGGCGGCATCTCCCGGATAAGGCGATTGATCTAGTTGATGAGGCCTGCGCGAATGTGAGAGTCCAGCTCGACAGCCAGCCTGAAGAAATCGACAATCTGCAGAGGAAGAGGATACAGTTGGAAGTCGAGCTCCATGCTCTCGAGAAGGAGAAAGACAAAGCTAGCAAAGCTCGTCTCGTTGAGGTGCGGAAAGAGCTCGATGACCTGAGGGATAAGCTGCAACCGTTGATGATGAAGTACAGAAAAGAGAAGGAGAGGATCGACGAGCTCAGGAGGCTGAAGCAGAAGAGAGATGAGCTCATGTATGCCTTGCAAGAAGCTGAAAGGCGATACGATCTTGCTAGGGCTGCAGATTTGAGGTATGGAGCGATCCAGGATGTTGAGGCTGCCATTGTCAAGCTCGAAGGTGGTGCTACAGAGGATGGGATGCTTACGGAGACTGTGGGGCCAGATCAGATCGCAGAGGTTGTGAGCCGCTGGACTGGTATACCCGTGACGAGGCTCGGTCAGAATGACAAGGAGAGATTGATTGGTCTTGGCGAGAGGCTGCACCAGCGTGTTGTGGGGCAGGATCAAGCGGTCACTGCTGTTGCCGAGGCTGTCTTGAGATCAAGAGCTGGCCTTGGTCGACCTCAGCAGCCGACCGGTTCTTTCTTGTTTCTTGGCCCAACGGGTGTGGGAAAGACGGAGCTTGCCAAGGCATTGGCGGAGCAGCTCTTTGATGATGACAACTTGATGGTGAGGATTGATATGTCCGAGTACATGGAGCAACACTCTGTTGCTCGACTGATTGGCGCTCCACCTGGGTAAGTACGAGCTCCTAGCGGAGTTCAGTTCAACTACTCAATTGGTTGATGATCGCGGTGCTGATTGTTTGTTGCTGTTTGCTTGTTGTTCAGGTATGTTGGGCATGAGGAGGGCGGGCAGCTGACGGAGTCCGTGAGGAGACGGCCTTATAGCGTTATTCTGTTTGATGAGGTGGAGAAAGCGCATCCGACGGTGTTCAACACTTTGCTGCAAGTTCTGGACGATGGCAGGCTGACGGATGGCCAAGGCCGGACGGTGGACTTCACGAACTCTGTGATCATCATGACCTCGAATCTCGGAGCTGAGTATCTTCTAAGAGGATTGAGCGGGAAGAGCTCCATGGAAAGCGCTCGTGAAATGGTGATGCAAGAGGTAAATTGAACTTTTAATATACATGATTTGTAATATACATTATTAAATATTTGAACGATTTAGTGACTGACATATCATCGTTCAACAGGTGAGAAAACACTTTAAGCCGGAGCTGCTCAACCGACTAGACGAGATAGTGGTGTTTGACCCTCTGTCGCACGACCAGCTGAGGAAGGTGTGCCGCCTCCAGCTGAGAGATGTGGCGAGTCGGCTGGCAGAGAGGGGCATTGCCATGGGTGTGACCGAGGCAGCACTGGATGTCATATTGGCCGAGAGTTATGATCCCGTATACGGTGCACGACCTATTCGGAGGTGGCTGGAGAAGAGGGTGGTGACGGAGCTATCCAAGATGCTTGTGAGAGAGGAGATAGATGAGAACTCGACTGTGTTTATCGATGCTGCAATTGATGGAGCAGGGCTAACGTACCGGGTTGAGAAGAATGGAGGGCTCGTGAATGCAGCGACTGGGGAGAAGTCGGATGTATTGATTCAGATTCCTAACGGGGTGCGGTCGGATGCTGCTCAAGCTGTGAAGAGGATGAAGATCCAAGAGTTGGATGATGACGATGAGGTTATGGAATGAAGTTGTTAAAATAAAGGTCTGGTTTTCTTTCTGGATGTAATGGTGTTTTTGGCTGTGTTTTTTTGGTTGCAAAAGTTTGTGCTATCAAATGTGGGCTAGGTGACTTAGGTCACCACATGTTTCATGCCTCATTTGTTAATAAACAGGTGATAAATGTAATATTTTGTAAATGTAACTACTTTTTCACCCTCATTTCCTATCTTCTGTTAATTTCTTGGGCTATTTTGATTTTCTTTACAGCACACAAGTTATAGATATTGCGTGAATCTTTTGCTGGCGATTTAAGCTGTAGATATTGACTTCACTGGTCGCACTTGGGATGACCTCACATTTAAATTCAAATGATAGAGACGTAATATATTTAAATAAAGGTCTGGTTTTCTTTCTGGATGTAATGGTGTTTTTGGCTGTGTTTTTTTGGTTGCAAAAGTTTGTGCTATCAAATGTGGGCTAGGTGACTTAGGTCACCACATGTTTCATGCCTCATTTGTTAAAAAACTGGTGATAAATGTACTATTTTGTAAATGTAACTACTTTTTCACCCTCATTTCCTATCTTCTGTTAATTTCTTGGGCTATTTTGATTTTCTTTGCAGCACACAAGTTATAGATATTGCGTGAATCTTTTGCTGGCGATTGAAGCTGTAGATATTGACTTCACTGGTCACACTTGGGATGACCTCACATGAAATTCAAATGATAGAGACGTAATATATTTATTAGTTCGCAAAATTCATTCTTTCTTTTTTGAGAATGAACAAAACCAATTTCCAGATACAGCTAACTGAAAGTAGCAAACGTTCAAGAGTTGACTAGCTCTTCACGTGCGACTGAAGATATCGCAACCTACCACTTCTGTGTAAATTTGCCCGACATAGACACATATTTGTGGTTAAATACTTTTTCTTTAGCACCGCTTACAATTGGATCATATTTGCAAATAATAACCACAATTATATTTGTGGTTATTATTTGTTGGGTTAATAATAAATTATTTGGATTAATTATTAATTCAGGACATATAACTTTTCTAAAGTTCAATTTTTAACGATAAAGATTAATTAGAGTTGATTAGATAATAATATTTTTTTTATAATAAATAATTATAAAACAGAGAAATTAAGAGTGAGATACGATGAAAAATATTATAACTATCATAATTCATTTGATAACTTATGTGAAAATTAATGCTTAATGGTCTTTTACTTTTTTTTTGTAACTTCAAATAAATTAATATTACTAGCATAATTGATTTGATAACTTATATCAAAAGTAATGCTTAATGGTCTTTTACTTTTATTTATAACTTAAAATAAATTAAAATGATAAATTGATCACTTTTTTTTTTTATAAATTACATAAATAAATAAATAAATTTAAAGATCATATGACGATGGACTCAAACCCAAAACCTCAGTCTTTGGGCATTAATCACCTATCGTTAAATCAACGCACACGTACATATAAATCGAACACCTCTTAAATCCTCTTTATGTGTACCACCTGCTAAAGGTAACAAAGAACCCACATATTTAATTATAGTAATTAATAAACCCTTGAATTTTAAATAATAATAATAATAATAACTTAATAACAATAACACGGAGATTTATAATATGCAGTCAAATTTAAAGCTTATACGTGCACAGCTGTAGAATATTAAAGAAAAAGGATGGGTTAAAACTGTCAAAAACGAAAAAGGAAAAATTAAAGAACCCAGCACCTAACTTCGTGAAAACTTTTGACTAATCTCCTCAACCCCCAGGAAATACAAATGCCAACCACCACTGCAAAATGCATAACATATATATATATTACAAATAGCATAATATAAATTAGTTAATAGCAACAACCCAAAAAAGAAAGAATTTATATCCAGGTGCATGCTTAGGAAAATCACATATATGCAATGAGCGCCACTGCAAGTTTGATCATATGCACTTCCATTTTAGGGTTACTCTTCTATCTCTTCTTCCAAAAGAGGCGGCGGCTGCCCCCAGGGCCGAGGCCGTGGCCGATCGTTGGGAACCTCCCGCAGCTGGGGGCGAAGCCCCACCAGTCGATGGCGGCCTTGGCCCGGGTGCACGGCCCCCTCTTGCACCTCAAGATGGGGTTCGTGCACGTGGTGGTGGCCGCCTCCGCAGGGGTGGCGGAGCAGTTCTTGAGAGTGCACGACACCAACTTCCTGAGCCGGCCGCCCAACGCCGGCGCTGAGCACGTCGCTTACAACTATCAGGACTTGGTGTTTGCGCCATACGGCCCGCGGTGGCGTTTGCTTCGCAAGATTTGTGCCCTCCACCTCTTCTCCGCCAAGGCTTTGGATGACTTCCGCCATGTTAGAGAGGTTCTGTGCTTTCTTCGTATATCTATATCTATATCTATATCATTACAAAATATGGAGTAATAAATAATTTGTTCGTCTTTTGCAATTTCGACATCACTTTCAAATATTTGTGAAACGAAAATCACCAAATCTTTTTAGTTACATAATTTGCTCCTATATTGTGATCGACGATCGAAAAAATGACATGGATCAAGTGGAAACATTCTTCGCAACTATGTTAATTGCTTTGCTTAACATGTTGCAGTAGTACTTTGTTAAATTTGTGTTATTTTTGTCATTTTTACTTATCCTAGTTAATTTCCAATGTTGAATTTGAATTAATTATCTAGTTGAAATAATTAGATCGTGAACTACTAATAATCAAAATAAGTTTAGTCTTCTAAAAGGTGGAATGATTTTTAAAAAATAAACGGGCAGATGTATTGTTGATGTGCTTTCAATATACTTATTTTTAAATTAATGGAAATGGAAAAAACTATTTATTATAGCAAGAACTCGCCCATAATTTTAAATCCATTAGGCCTAAAAAAAATGTACGAACTGCCCAAAAAAATTTGGCTCATAAATCTTTCTCCAAACCCATGCAAATACATTCGGATCGTACTTCAACAAGTTCAATCTCCTATCCAAAATTCTTGCATTTGACATTGTCACATAGACTAAAATCGTTCAAAAATATGACATGATTGATAGCATTTGAAATATATATTTATACATAGATGCAAAATTTTATAGTCTGGCTCATTTTTTAAGTTTAATTATATAGGAAATGACATCGTTTTACTCCATATAAAAACTAGAGAAGCTTTAACGGCAAAAATCAAAATTGTTGGTATTCATTTACAAAGATTTAAAAATAAAATCAAAATATATATGATCAATTATGTTTTTCTATTGGTATAGTATTGAGCATATATATAATTTTACAGGAAGAAGTGGGGATTATCGTTCGCACTCTAGCAGACGCAGGACATAAGCCTGTACGGATTAGTGAAACGGTGCACGTGTGTGCCACGAACGCAATAGCTCGAGTGATGTTAGGGCGGCGCGTGTTGGGACACGGAAACGGCGGCGGCGCGTGTGGAGACACCACGGCGGAAGAGTTGAAGGCGATGGTGGAGGAATTGATGTCGTTGGCTGGAGTATTCAACATAGGCGATTTTATTCCACCGCTCAAGGGGTTGGACTTGCAAGGAGTGGTGGCTAAGATGAAGAAACTTCATCAACGCTTCGACACTTTCTTCAACAACATCGTCGCTGATCACAAGATCAACGGCTCTGATGACATGATTGCGGGCCACGTGGACTTACTGAGTACGTTGATTTCTTTGAAAGATGTTGATAATGGTGAGGGAGGGAAGATCACGGACATTGAGATTAAGGCGTTGCTTTTGGTACGTGTTTTTATCATTATTTTCTTAGCAAATGTTTATATCATCTTATACTTTATGGAATATGACTGTAGTATTTTTTGTTTTTGTTTTTTTGAAAAATTTCATGTAGTGCTTATTTGTTTTTTGTTTTTTTTTTAGAATTACCAGAGGTATCTAATATATAATTGAATCTTAATAATAGCTTATTCAAATCAAATTATGAATTAATAAAATCTAATTGTGGATTCTAAATTATAGTTGTGAATCACTTAACCCTATATAATCTATAAATAATTAAACATTATATAAGAATTAACTAGTACTAGCAAGGTTGATACTCAAATGTTGTGTCAATCACAATAAATTTAATTACTACAATTCTATATTATTTATACTCTTTTATGTTTTATCCAATAAAACATAATCTCATGTTAAATACTCTGCACTCAATTAAGTCGACCATCAGCATGATTTAGGGATCTAGAATTTCCATTCTATATAATAGGTCGTAGTACACTGTACACTCACCTCTCATATGATTATATTTTATTGATAGAAATTAAACTAATGAAATATTATTATGTAATTAGTGGTGGATGTATTATATATAAATGTAGAATATAATTTCTTCCCATATAAATGACACAAGACCATCTTTCTCATTATTATTCTTCATCCGTCTCATAAAAACATGAATATTTGTAGGTGGCACAAATTTTAAAAAATATTAGATAAAAATATATTGTGAGTGAAAATGAATCCCACTTTATAAAAAATAGAGATAAAAAAACTAAATGAATTGTGGTGAAGTGGTGTATAAAAATATAAATGTTCATATTTTTGTGAAATGACCTAAAATGACAAAATATTCATATTTTTTGTGAGAGGGAAGGGGTAGAAGTGCATGTTATTCAATTAAAAGCATGGAATTGTAACTAACTCCGATAATATCATGGTAGGATTTATTTACAGCAGGAACAGACACAACATCTAGCACGGTAGAATGGGCCATAGCAGAACTCATCCGCAATCCAGATATTTTGGCCCAAGCCCAAAAGGAGCTGGACTCAGTAATAGGCAAGGATAGGTTGGTTAAAGAATCCGACCTAGGCCAACTGACGTTCCTCCAAGCCGTGATCAAGGAGAATTTTCGCCTCCACCCTTCCACTCCGCTGTCTCTGCCCAGAATCGCGCAAGAGAGTTGCGAGATCAACGGCTACTTCATCCCCAAAGATTCCACGCTTCTCGTCAACGTTTGGGCCATCGCTCGTGACCCGAATGTATGGGCCGATCCACTCGAATTCCGGCCCGGGCGGTTCTTGAGGGGCGGGGAGAGGCCCGATGCGGACGTGAGAGGAAACGATTTCGAATTGATGCCGTTTGGGGCTGGGCGGAGAGTTTGTGCAGGAATGAGCTTAGGAATACGTATGGTGCAGTTGATGTTTACTACTTTGATCCATGCATTTGATTTTGAATTGGGTAATGGGCTTTCGGCCCAAAATTTAAGCATGGAGGAAGCTTACGGGTTGACGTTGCAACGGGCCGAGCCGTTGGTGGTCCACCCCAGGCCCAGGCTTGCCAGCCATGTTTATCAAGCCCAAATCTGATGCACAAGCACAAGGCAATTAATTAAGTTTGTGCATCAACTTGATGTTTTAACAAATTTTAGTGTATGTTCTTTTCTCTTGAATCATGTATTTAGAGGATAGATATTTGTCTTTTACTTTTTTTTTTTCCCTACTATCGAGTGTTTTTCTTCTTCCTTTTTTGTTTGTTTGGTATGTTGTATTTATCTAAAAACTAAGAATGAGTATTTTGAAAAAAGTAATAAATAATTTAGAATGTAACTTTAACTAATATGATGAGATGAAGCCTAATATCGATCCATTTCATTTCATGTTGAGATTTGTAAATCTTATTGGTTGTTCAAAAATCATAGGAAACGAAATTCTCTTTTGCAATGTTTTATCTTCTACTATTGAATTCATAAATGCATTGTAACGATATTTTTATTTACTTGTGTAATTTATATAAAAAAAAATCATTTTTCAATAGTAATTATGAAATAATACTAGTATTTTTTGGCGAATGGAATTCTATTTGGGTTTCGGCTGAAACCTTTATGGGGGTATTTTTGTCAAATTTTCCCGTTAAATTAACTTTGCTAGAATAAAAGAAGAAGAAATCATTTTTTTTTTCAAACATTGAATTTTGATTCTTTGAAGACCCGTCTAATATTTGAAAATAATATAAGGATAGTAATTTATTCCAAAGGTGTTTTTGCCCCTTTGCCCAATATTTTCTTTGAGTTGGGGGACGGTATTGAATAAATAAATGGTTTTAGGGGGCAAAACTACGAATAACCAAATTAAGAGGGGTAAAATGTGAAAGTATCAAAACTCTAAACCCACACAAAACACCACCACCTCATGGTTCAATAGACTCGTAGCTCTCTCTCTCTCTCTCACACACACACACGCATTTTCTCTCTCAAATCGTACTAAACTACTAATCGGCAATTGCTGATCTCCGAAGCTGCAAATTTGCATTTGATGATCGATGAAGCATTTCGATTCCCCCATGATTGATCGGATGATTGTCGCTCCGCTAAATTGAATCGAATTCGGCGAATGTCAAACCCTAATATAACCCTCTCGATTGCTTCAGGGCAGAACATAACGGATCCTCCCGTGCGGACCAAAATCGTGAGAATTTCTGAATGGTACAGCTCTCAAAGCGAGGGATGCAACAGTTTCTGGCGCGAGGCGGCCCTTGTTGTACCCTCGGTTTTGTTGGTGTTGTACTTAGGGTTCCAGGCAAGGCGTAATGTAAAGAAGCTGCGCCACCGGAAGTCTTACGTCATGATTGCGTACTACGCGCTGTTATGGTTGTCAGCTCTTCTTAATTTGGCGTGGGCTCTTCTTCAGGTGCAGTTTTTGTCCTCTGATTTTTGGATTTTTGAGAGTGTGTTTGTTTATATATCAGTGAATTGAGCTACTTTTCGCTTTGTTGTCGTGTGGATGTACGCGATTTTTGGAAACTTCCTGCTACATTTTTAAATGTCTTAAAGAATTGGTTTTGGTTATGATACTGCATTTTTCGATATCAGTATTTGTTTGTAATGATGGGATAATATATATCTGGTATGCGTACATCAGTCTGCAGCTTTAGCGTTTGTTAGTTTGAAGGATATTAACAGAAATCGAAAGTTGAAGTGTGATTAATTAGTTGCTTGATCTTCTTGAGTATCTCGTATTAGGGAGTGTTTTATGCATGCCTTGGTACCATGTTATTTGTTGAATTTTAGTACGATTTCAGTTGAGTTGACAAGATAATTTGCGAATGTAGCATAAGAATACTGCGCTCAGATATGCATTGATACACAAGTCATAAGATTTGTTTGGCATGATGGAACAAGTTATAAAATCACCATTCATCTGTAGGTAAGGGGCTTTTTTGGAGCAACAGCTATAGCTGGTTTGGGTTTTAAATTTTGCCATGCTATTATGTGTGCGTTGACGAAGAATCCTTTATTTGCCTTACTGTGACTATCCACACTCCAACTGAATTGTAGTCAAAACTCAAAATTAGTTTTTGTTGCTCCATTTGGTTGTTCAATGAATAACTACAATGGTACCTGGTTTTTTGAAACTACATTTATAGATATGCTTTGTAGGTTCCATTTGTCCCCTGAGTATTTTGAAAATTGTATTCC
This sequence comes from Salvia miltiorrhiza, assembly GCF_028751815.1. Lineage (NCBI taxonomy): Eukaryota > Viridiplantae > Streptophyta > Magnoliopsida > Lamiales > Lamiaceae > Salvia > Salvia miltiorrhiza. Next base: position 70,615,520 of record NC_080388.1, read on the forward strand.
ATTGATATTAGATTAGAACTTCCTCTTCCCTAAAAAAGTTTGCTCGTATAATGTTGCATTGTACTATTAACATACAGTTGGCATCACAAAGAATCTCTCTCTCTCTCTCTCTCATTTTAGTGATTCCTTGGTGAAAAATCAGGGATGGGAATGCGTTCCTGAGAAGGCGACTGCTTGGAACCTTTTGTCGTTGCTCACAGAATGTGGAATGCTATCTCTAGAAATTAGCATAGTGGCATTCCTGCTTCAGGAGAACTATGCTAATGGATTGGAAGCGCTAGCACACACTTTCCTAGTTTCAGGTTCCTTTGTTGCCGTCGATGTGCTTATCCAGGTAATGAATGTCTCTCTTTCCTTATATTATGATAGGTACTATCCCAATAAAAGTTACATATAGAGAACCATGGACAGCAGTAACAAAGCCATATCTATTTACATCCTTAAATCCTTTCATAGAGTTTCATGTATTGTTTTTTCTGTTCTTCCTAAAACCAAATTTAGCAGTATACCACCCATTTTTCAGAAGCAAAAGAACTCCACTTCTACTGGACTAAATTTTAGAAGTACTACTATTTATGGAAGCATGTTGAGTTCCCTTGCTGCCGATCAGTTTTTACTCAAAAGCATGTGATCACTCTTTTCTGTAGGCTATCTTCATATTTGGATTTGGGGTGCCCCTATTCACTAACGCTGATACAGCACATTGGGGAAAGTGGACTTTACTGTTTGTTCATACTTTGGTCCTGACTGCAGTCTACTGCTACATACTATTTGTTCACTACTCAAAGTGGAGGGATAAGTTGCCACGTTAGTGCTACTTTCTCTCATATTGAAAGCTTCTGTTTCTATTTTGATCACGTACTTGGACTAAAATATGTTCAACATATGCAGCTAGGCCATCATTCTACAACTATGTAGTCACCTTGTTTGCACTAAATGTTTTGGGGTTGATTGCTAGTGGACTGTCTGGTATTGGTTTTGGCGTTGGATTTTGGTGCGTATCTTTTCCCCTTGATCCTTTAAAAGGATCTTCAATCTAGTACAAGGATTCATTTTGATTCATCTAATGAAATCGTTCTCTTAGGTTGTACAATCTTCTAATCATCTGTCGTCACTCCCTTTATCTTCCTTTCCTTTATGCAACTTTCCTGGCTGACTTTTTCCAGGTAATCGTTGTTTCATATGTACACAGTCGAGAGAATTGCACGATTAGATTATTGGTTTTAATATATATAGATATGTATTTGCAGGAGGAAGACTGGCTCTTGGACAACGCTTATTACTCAGAGATGAAAGATGCTGGTTTTTTCGATACTGAGTGGGATTAGCAGATGTATATCGTGGATGCAGACGTCAAGGCTACATTAGGCTTGTAAATAATATCCAGTTAAAACTGCATCTTTTTGATGCAGTTTTGATGCAAACTATTGAGGCTGCAGTAGAATTGTAAATGACTGTAAAAGACTACACGAATTGGGATGATTCTGAGTTAGCAACGGGTATGTTCAGTTATGCTATCAAATTCAAATGATAGGAATAGAATGCTTGAAAATTTGGTGTAAAATTCGCAAAAAATGTGCCATATCTTAGGTCTGTCTTTTGACGTGGCACACTGATTAAAACAAAATGCCCAAATGATTTGCATAATGATCCGAAATTTTGACCCATAAAACAATCTCACAACTTTTTAAAAGTTAGAAGAAGGGTTTCATTTGCAAATTAACTTCAACAGGTGATAATGATTTTGTCATATTGTCTTGAATGCCCTCTGCCGGATAAACTTGCCGAAAGAGAAAAGCTCACCAAGGGATGGGATTGATGGCGTATGGATTACGAACGTTCTTTTTTTAGAAAATAAAAAAATAAATTGCAAAATGAATATGAACCTAAGAGAAAATTAGGATATATTTGAACAGCATTTTGTTTTCGCGGAAGTCATTTTGATTTTGGCATCACATTAGAATATAGATATTGAACTACGAGAAAGAAATAAAGCTGAGAAGTCTCGATTATCTTGGTTGTAGTGCATACACACCTACAAAAAACAAACATCATTCGGTAGAAGCTGAAATTGTCCAGGCATTTTTAAAGTAGTATTAATTGTTTATAAATTATTGAAACCATAATTTGCATATAAATTCTAAAATGTAGTGTTAATTACTGAATATTTGATTTAATCTAACTTTTTTAATGAGATCAGATTATGACCAAACAATAAAATAACATGTAGCTAACGTGGCATAATTCTATGTGTACATGTGGCGTTAAATGTGTATGGATAATAATGAAATACAATTTGCTAAATTTTGATCGAATTTTATTTTTGTACACCAACTTACATTTTTAGTTGACAATTGCTGATTTTTAATTTAATATTATTATTTTCTCTAATTTAACTGAATTTACCAATGAAGAAGGTTCAAGCTCTAAAAATAAGATTTTTGAGTTTTGTGAGATTGCATCATTGGCTTGTGACGAAAAGGAGAAATCTAAAATCCGAAAAAAATACGATGTCAATTGAAACTGTCCTTAAATTTAAATCGATTTCAATTAATTATGTGCATTTTTTCATTCGAAAACGATAATTTTTTAACCGAAGTTATTTTATTTGTCGATTGATTTGGCCTCAAATTTTCCAACTTGTTAGCAAAATAAAACAATTTTTTTATTAATGTGCAAAATCAAAATTTGATCAAAGTTTAATAATTTATACTCCCTCCGTCCCAATATTGTTGGCCACGTTCTTTTCGGCACGGAGATTAAGAATTTAAGTGTTATGTTTTAATTGAGTGTGGCCCACCAAAATTAATGAATTAATTAAGAGACTTTCTTCCTCCACCACCTCCCTCCTCCGGCCACCTCCCTCCTCCGGCGAAATCGCTGCCATCAGCCACCCTCACCTCCGACGAAGTCAGCCACCCTCACCTCCGGCGAAGTCGCCGGAATCAGCCACCCTCACCCTTAAACCAGAACGCACCCTCACCTTTTTCTCCATTCTCGCCGCCGCCACCTTTAGATTCAAGAGCACAACCCTCACCACCGTCGCCTTCCTCAAATTTGCCAACAACCACCACCCTCACCACCGCCAATCTCCACTCAATCTCCAAACCCTAAAAATCTCATCTTTCCAAATCCCAAAATTCAAAATTTCCCCCAAAATCAAAGAGGTGAGAGAGAGAGTTGCGGAAGGGAACCATGGGGACGAAGCCGACCGACCTTGCCGAAAATTTCAGAGGCGGCGGCGGAGGCCCTCAACCAGACACCCACAAGGTGCACCGGCCAGCTCCATCTCCAGCCAGACGTCGCCCCTGTTCCAATTTTCACCAAAACTAGACCCCAAAACCAGAAACTCACAAGGACGACCTCCCAAAATCAAATAACCAGATCCCGCCGGAGAAGAAGAGAGAAGGGAAAACCACCCCCAAATCGCGTCCCCCTTAGATCTAGGGTTTGGCAGCCGCAGGGTTTCGAACCACCCTCTTGACGGAATCGAAGCCGCCGCTGGTCTGGTTCGATGGAGTCGGCGCTGCTGTAGATGGAGAGTAATAGAGGAGATGAGAGGCGGAGGCAGCGACAGCGACAGCGACTGTGGGGCTGTTGCTGTCTGACCAGAGGGGAGAAGGCGACGGTAGAAGAGAGAGAGAGCAGGGGAAAGGGTGAGAATGAGATGGGGAGAAGGTTGTCGTCGATGGTGACCCTCGCCGGAGAAGGAAGCTGCCGGATTTTTGGAGTTGGTAGGCAATGTGTGTGTGTGTGTGTCGCCAGACTTTAGAGAGGGAGAGACGAAAGGAGAGAGAGAGAAGAGAGAGTGTTTAGGTTTAGGCAGAAAGTTTAAATTAAATTACTAATTAATTGAGTTTAATTAAATTAAATGTTTCCATTTTTAGAAAGTAGCCAACAATAGTGAGACAAATCAAAAAGGAAATGTGGCCAACAATATTGAGACGGAGGGAGTAGATGACATTTAAACGACATTGTTTTATTCCCCCAATGATATACCATATCAATTATTCAGCTAACCATGTCCGCAGTAAATTTGGTCAAAATATTGATTAGTGGCAAAATCAAAAATTTAAATTTATGTATAAAATAAGAATTTGATGAAGCTTTAGTCATTTATTGGCAAAATCCTTTAAATAATTCTTAAACATAAATTTCATATCCTTTACAACGACTATTAATCAAAACAAAGACGGGTGCAAAAATATAACACATAACACATTATGCATTATAGAAGGCTTGGCACAATAGCGATCTTAAAAAATGTATCCAAACAAAAAAGAGGCTTGCCACTACACCTAACACTTGTGATTAGAGAATACCTCTTCAAACAAGTAGCAATAATCACCGTCGTCCAATCACACGAGTTGATCAATAGGGAATTCTTGATCCAAACCAAGATAACAATCTGAAACCACGATCAACTTCATACCCTGATGAACAAGAAACATTCTGGTTTATATACTGGAACGACACTAACAGTAGTCCATGTCCACGGGAGAACCAATCGAATAAAACAGAAGAAAAGAACATCATGGATCAATGATGAGTCTGCAAATCGTGAAATCTGAAATTCGTGTCTAAATGATGCTCGTCTATTAGATGAGAGGCAAAAGTACGAAGAACATGCTGCACATCACATATTATGATTTATTCTGCAGAGTAACCAACTCTAACCTGGAAGTCGTTCACAGTTGACGGGATATCCATGTTTGTAACTGAGACATCCTTGAAAGAAACTCTCTTCAATGCATATAGATGAGAGGAGGAGGTATTTGCCAGGACCAACCACCAAGCTTCATCTTTAACCTGTTGCAGGAGAGGGTCAGCTTTCTTTTCTCATTAAATGATTGGCATTTGGCAACAGCCATAAAACGTGAGGCTGACCTTTGGAAAGCGAGGAGTAAAAGCTCTAGCTGTTTTCTTATGCCTATTAGTTTTTTCCAATCTAACATTCAGACGGACACCAGGGTTATCAGCGCCAGTGCGCTTTTGAACCTTCAATCGCACTTGAATGCGAGGAAAATGCTGCAGTTCCTGTGCAGATGAAAAATACCAGCCACGGGTGACAGTAGAATGTGAGGAGTTGCTAGACAAACAAGAGTTGATAAACATGCAACGATAAAATCCAACATCATGTGTTTTCCTTGTAATCCTGTCATTTTCGAGGTACACCTTTGACAATGCAAAGAAGAAATTTTCCTAGCTCTGGGCATTATGTAAGTAGCATCAGTTCATCAGATTTGCTATGCTATAATAATCACGACATTATACATATATAATTTCATGAATTATAGTTTCCTGGTCGAAGAAGCATAAAACTGCAGAACACAAAGTAATTGACTGACAAATGGTGAAAAAAAATATAGGAATCTCATCCGAGTCATAAGATGTAATTTATCTTACAATACTGTTTACGTTTTCAGTCCTCAATCAGCTAAGCTAAGCATGTGCTCTAAAATTATGGATTTGAAAAGCAGTCTTATCTCATCTGCTCAAGAGAACTATATGATTGCTTAGGAAGAACTTTAGAAACTTCTACTCATCTACACAAGTTTCAATAATTAGGCAAGTCTCCTAGGGCATGCTAACTATCTCACAAGAATCCTTGAAATAAAAAGTTGGTTTTACATTACCAAATACCCTAAAACTGAAAATCTGCACATATTCAAGAGAAAAGACGATACCCTAAAATCATTTATTATGTCAAATCAACATCATATAAAGATAAGAAGTTCGTTCTAATTTCTTCAGTGACACAGACAACAAACCTCATGTAACCTCGAGGGAGTGGAACTTTTAGTGAGAAAATGAAAGGAGTCAAGAGGAGCATCTAATAACTGCAAGACATTTGAGATTCCTCTTTGGCTCAATGTACTAACAAGATCATCCGTCATGCATGGGAGCATCCATAAGGATGAATCTTTGTTGCACCATAAACCCTGCAATATAACAAACCAAAAAACTTTATTCGACAAAAAGTAATTGCAAATGGAAGGGCACTGCTTCAAAAGTTCTCATACCTTTGCCTATCTTAATAACAAAAATATGAAATATACAAGAAAGCAGTTATGTAGCATCTTTTCACCAGTAAAAAGTAGTGATATTAATGTTAACCGATAGACTCAGGATATTAACTGAATTTTGCTTGTATAGGTGAAAAAAAAGGAATGGAGGATTTATAACTAAAGAAGAAAAGTGAAAAGAACAAAGACATCTGTCAGGTATTGCATTATATTACCTGCATGACCATTTGAAGGAGATGCATACAAATAATCGTACTAGAGAGCCATCCACTGTTTGCACATACATCTATCATTGCCTGAAGAATACGTATACTTTGATCCAGCACAGACTTCAAGTCTGTTACGTAGTCAGTGATTGGCAGTTCAACTCGGGAAAAGTGTGCCTGCATCCCCATAATACATGTCAGAAACAGATCCAATTCACGTGAGTATCAGCACAAAATATGGGTATCGTAATTTGAGATGAAGTACAACACGTAAAGACATCACACCCTAATTGGTTTAATATGAGACAAAGAAAGGTAGCAGTAACCTGGAACAGAAGATTGGTCTTCACATGCGGGTCATCAAGAAGATTCTTGTCAACCATGTACTGGACCTTACTGGACAATTCTGCATTGTGGTTTTCCTACAAACAAAAGCTCTATATAATACCAACTAGGCAATTACAGAAAAGAAACATAACTTACAAGTCATATAGAAAGAAAATAAATAGTGTATGGAATCCCGCTGGTCAGTAAGTTTTAATAAGTCACACTACGTTGCATAACAAATAGTCTGACATGTGTAAAATAGATTAACAAATGAAACCAATAAGAATGACTGGTCCAACACTGACTAACAGTATGACCTTTGTGATGGAACAACCAGAATTATATCCATTACAGTTGCCCAATAAGTTGTAGTAACATAGGTAGCAATATCATTTACCCGACATAGCTATTTCTAAGATGATGAGACTAAAAGGATAAACAACAGAAGTTAGAAAATCCACTGAGGTTTATTAAAAAATTGATTAAAGATCATTAAATCATAGTGACAGACATAGAGACAACAGCAGAAGAAAAGCCTCAAATTCAAAATGTCGCTAAACAATAATTTAAAGACTGATTGAAGATCAGTAAATCAAGTGATGCACATAAGCACAACAGCGGAGGAAAAGCCTCCAATCCTAAGTGTCGCTAAAACAGTAAAAATGTGCAACTTACTTCGTTGTGCCGCACAGGAAGCTCATCATATTCAGAAGCACCAGACAATACATGGAGGAAAACCTAAAAAGAAAAAACTGCAAGTATTAGAATCAAATAACATATGAAAAAAATAATAGGATTTGTAGGATAGGAGCCAACTAACTTCCAGTGATGTGTCTGCTTCGATATTTGAGGCAAACATAGAAACGGTTGTGTATTTCAGATAATATTGAGATGCTATTGAACCCAACATCGTTGGCTCCACTCTGTCTTCTTCAATTTTAATGCAACCACCATCTTCAAGATCCTCAAATGTGCTCACTACTAAGCTGTTAAGATATGGAAGGAGAAAATGATTTACCAACATTTGAAAAGCAGTCTCTAACATAAGCACTTCAAGATAAAACTCATTCCACCTTGACAAGTAAGAACTTAGAGTCCCTGGATCTGTGTCCTCAACGCCATAATACGCTGGATTAACCCCCTGATAGAGAGGAAAAAAGTTACAATTCTACCAGGTAGTACAACCCCAAGTGAACAGGTACTAAATGCTACCCAAACAAAATGCCTCTAAGAAACAACGCGATTTATTGGTTAAAAAGTTATTAATGATATTCAATGCATTAACTATCAGCATATTGAAGAAGAAGTAATTTATCAAAGACCAAGGACTTGAGATCAGAAAAAAGGATTCACTTTTCTAACATAGGAATATATAATCTATGTTTGAGCACACATGTCATCATTAGTTAATGCAAAGAAAAATATAAGTCGTTATCATATGTAAATCTACAGTTTAGTATGTGATTTCTGTTGCATGAATGATATTTTATTTGAGACTCTTTAATCATTCATAACAGTATACTATTTCATGATACTACCATAAGACATTTTATCTAATCTAACATAGGATGACGAGCTGTATTGATTAGCATGCTCACACTACTAGATGAAAAAAGCTAAAGACAATGCAACAAACAGCCAGAAACACAGAATACTGATTAGCATAAATCAAGGACTAATGTAAGAAAACCAGGAAAAGATAGTCTCTACATGAGAACTATCTCAAATCATCAGGCATAGAATAACGTACCAATCTACGGAATAAATACGTCCAGGTGAGATAATGTATTGCATCCTCTTTATGACGAATTGTCCCAGAAACTATCTCTGCATTTATGTGATCATGCAACTGTTCTCTCAAGCTGCTTTCAACTGGAAATGGTTCATAAAGAAACTGGGGAAGAGGGAGGGGGGATGATTTAGTTCACTAAATTCAGTAAAAAGGAATCGAAAAAATAATATGCATATAATTACTAGATATATTCATGCCTTTTTGTAGAAGCTCTTTTTGGGTTCATGAACCAGAATAATGGCTTTCCCATGCTGGTCGAATTGAGGCCGTCCAGCTCGACCCATCATTTGTAAAATATCCGTAATTGGAAAATCAACATATCTCTTTGATTTTGCTTCAAAAAACTCTGTTCCCTGGTCACAAGTAGATAAAAGAGTGACACTTTCTCCAACCAGTGAAAACATGGCTCCATGGCTTCTTTTAGCTTGCACAAATATTTTCTTGCCATCTATTCTAAGTCTGTGCTAAGAGGACTTGTGCAATAAGTATCTAGAAAGATCCTTGAAGAATTGAATCCACAAAACTTCAAAAGCCGGTCCAGATTGGTCATTAGGAAAAGGCACACGAATGATATAACAATTTGGTAGAAAATATACTGTCAAGATTATTTGTAAAGGAGGAGAAAGAAAGCAAGCTATCCATAAGCAACTTTGGCCGACCTTTATGATAACTAAATGAGCTGGAAGGTTCACACCCCAAGCTAATGTACTGGTGCAGACCAACACCTGAAAGGATATAGAGGCAAATACCCATTTATTGTCTTAGATTGAAGTTGAAAAGTTAAAAATTTCAAGTACTTTTCTGAACGTGAAATTGTAGTTTGAGAAATAATTGCCTGAATCTTGTTGTTTGCAAAAAGTTCCTCAACAAGTGATCTATCCTTATCATTCAATCCTGCATGGTGCAATCCAATACCAAACTGCAGAGTGTGTCTAAGGTTCTGATCAGTTACTTGGGAGACTATCATCTGAAGCGATTCTTCAGGTATAGCTAGGAATTGTCTTGGGTGCTCATCTGAAGCTGCATACTGCATTTTTTTTTCGGGGGGGGGGGGGGGGGGGGGTCAATGAAGACGCTAAGAAAGATCTCAGAGAAACTGAGCGCCAGAAAGATCCTAACCTGAATGAGGTCCAAGGCAGTAAGCCTAGTCTGACGACGGGATGACACAAATATAAGAACTGGCTTTGTTGGTGAATGAGTACATATTGCTGCATATGCTGGTTTATTCATGCTATTCATTCTTGGGCAGTAAAACTTTCCAGGATATCCCTGATGACAAAACAATGCAAACTAATTAAAATATAACTTACTTTCCAACAAAAGTTTAAAAAAAAAGAGGGTAATTGGGATCCCAATAATAAAACATGATAAAACATTTATAGCAAAATTGCAAATAGTTATTGAATTGTGTGAATTGAAGATGAAGCTAGCCATAAATCCCAGATCACATTAATACGTTGTCAACTATTATGTTAATTCTTAGTGTCTGAAAAGGTAAAACATCTACATAATGTTCCACCATCATATCTGCACAAATGTAGAAATTTAATAATCTGCTGCAATAAGAAAATATGCTGTTACAATTAAACCAGAGGGCAGTATTTGACACATTAAATGATTAAATTAGCAGAATTAATTCTTCAACCAAGGTCCAAACTTCCTCTATCAATTTCAAATGAGTGTTCTGTGATTATTCATTGTCCCTTCAACGTTAAAATTTCCTTCCAAGTTCACAATGTCACAGCCTACATTCATGAGACTTCTTCCAGAGCAGGGATTTGAGGTTAAGTTCATGAGACTGATTAGTTAGTGAAAGAGAGGCATAAAAAATGAAAGAACGATAATTTTGATGTGAAACGTTAGCCAAATTAATCCACATGTGGAATCTTGCGTAACTTTTTGTGTGTTTTAGACAACACCAACAGTTGCAATAGCATACTACTAAAAAGTAAAGCGTAGCATCGTACTATCTCATATGCAAGTTTCTGCAGTTCTATAAGGAGTAAACAATGAGGTAATACACTTGCCTGGATATGAACTTCAAGAGGAACTGGCCTAACACTAGGCTTGAAGTTGAATAAGCCATTTTCTTCAACACCCAGCCAATCAGCCAAATCACTAGATTCACGGCAAAGAAACACTCATGATCGAACCAAAAAATAAAACAAATAAAGAGCGAAAAGAAAAGGAAAGATTCAAACACACACCCCCAAAGCAATAACAGAAGGAAAGCCAAAATAGTTTGCGCCTCCAAGTTAATGCCAATGCCCTAATCAAGTATCTGATGATATGCTTACTTTCCTTATTATTTACAAGAATTATAACCGTACTACTATTGCTTTGATGTGTCATTTTATTTTGTTTGTCCAACATAAACATGGGACTGGTTGTTCCAAAAGTTGCAAGTGCAACAGATTTAGCAGTGGAAGAACACTCAAAAAACATGCTCAACTATGCACAAGAGTAAGAAGGAATGATGAACCTCCGTTTAATTATATCCTTATGTTACTGAAACAATGGATGGTTAAGAACTTACTGTGCATTTGCTAAAGCTGTTGAAAGACCAACAAATCGAACTGGCCGCTCTGTTTGTGATGATATATATCTCATTCGAGAAACAATTACCTATTAAAATAAAAGATCTATTAACTGCTAGATATAGATTCCAAAAAGTTCTTGTCTTCATATTAAAATAAAAGATCTATGAAATATTACAGGCCATAGATTCCAGCAAATGCTTGAGTAATAGAGATTTTCCCAACATGAAATGAGCATATGTGAAAAAGAAAGTTCTTGAACATATAGACGGATAACTTCATCACGAATCATAAATTTTCAGGGATACTGAACTGGAATAAGAATCCACAGGAAACAAAATCAAACATGAAATTTGCAAAACCCACGAACAACAAATTCCCTCTACAATTTTCAAACTCTATGTTCTCATCAAAACTCCACTTAGGAAGAGAAGAGACGAAACCCAACTCCTGAAAGACTTGTTCTATAAATCAAAAGTAATACTATAATTTTCAAAAGAAATGAAAAGGAAAATTGCATATTTAACTAGAAGATCCATCTTTTAAAAAGAAAACTAATAGCATTAGGAAGTCATGTAGGTAATTTGGTATTTGGGGTCAATACAATTATGTATAACCATCTTACAAGTTCAATCATCCAAACCCTCCAACTTAATTTTAAAAGAAGATTTAAAGTCTTATAAGTTCTTACATCTTAAAAGATGTAGGAGCGTATAAGCTTAGCCAAAGAGTCTCTTAGTCTATGTAAGTCTGCCTAGAGAATAACTATAACCAAACATTCTCTAAATTTTCATAGTGCATGCATAAGAAGCAAGCATCTTTTTATAGATTAATTTGCACTTCCTTTAATCCCTTCTGTCGTCAAAGATCTGGACATGAAATAATGATGCAAGCTAACTGGTTTGACGACCTTCATTCTTTCCATCTCTTCCATGTAATAGTGATGCCCGAGTTTGAAGTATTTGAGTAGTCTTCTTCCTGTTCTTATGTTTCATGTTACAATCGTTGATTTTTATCCTTTTGCTAACAGAATTTGGACAAATGGAATCATTTTGACTCGAGAAGAATTTAGTTTCTTGTAATTAGCATAATGGTTTTGGGTGTCTAACCACTAAATCCTGTTCATATTTTTTTACTTTAGCATTACATTAAATTCTCATCAACATTTATATTGTTGAACGTAAATTTTCACATCTACAGGATGTCTTCCTCCAAGAACAAAAATTATGATTGAGCACTATCCTATGATCTCTACATCCCAGAATACTGAAGTTCATCGCCTCACTCAGATGAATATAGTTTCTAGGTTGGAATATGACCATAGAATTGATCTTAAAGAAGACTAATATCAATGATAAATGTATTGTACTGGCATCAATGTTCATTGTGCAAGACGAAGATTACATTTTTCCATTTCCAAAAACCTATCACAGTTCAGGCATAGAGTCGCAATACCTCTACGATTATGTTCACCCTTGGTTCATGTTACACTAAATTCTGGGGTTTTAGTAACAACACAAAAGCATAGAGTCCCAGTTTTCTTCTTTTTACCAAGTCTAAGCGATTATGGGGAAAATCATTTAGGAATTAGGATCATTGTTTTGTCGTCCTTATTATTCATGACGGTTATGATGGATAAAGCTGCACATAGCTTGTTGCTTCAGCTCTGCTTTTGAGTGCAGGGTGATTGGAGAGAAATATTTGTTCATAGTTATTTACTATGAATATTGTTTCACATACATCAGTACAATCCCCATAACTTTGCTCTGCAGTATAAAGCCAGCATAATGTCAAATGCGATTTGCAGAATTTGCGAGCAGAATTTGTACATTAACTCCACCTCTAATGCATAGCATTCTAGAGTATAAGTTTAACTTTCAAGAGAATTATCTTCTTGGTTGTTTGACTAGATCATTTTACATATATTGTGTAAGCATCAAACTTCAGTATTTACAGGAATCTAAGATATCAAGTAAATCCAAGGGCATACCTCCAATATGGGTCCGCGATCAGCACCAAGTAAATGAATCTCATCCAATATCATTAGCCCAACCTAGAGATGTTGAGCAACAAACTGTTCAGTCAATAATCTAATGTAAATTCAAAATGCAAATCCAGAACTAAGAAGCCAAAAAAGAGAAGCAGCAGAACAAAGAAAAGAAACATTTTTTGTCAATTGACGTGCTGCACAAAATATTTTTTACCTTCGTAACGTAGGATCGAGAATGCCAATTCCGACTGATACCATCCCATTTTTCTGGAGTAGAAATTATTATATCAGCTGATAACAAAGCTGTCAAATCTGGAGTATACTCCCCTGTCAACTCCACCTAATAACAAAGTCATGTTAGACTAGTTATGCTTGGCATGACTGAGTGTACAAGAGAAAAAAAGGCTAGCACCATATGTTTTCCAAGCTGGGAAACAAGACGCTTTCTCCAATCATTCATCCTTTCTCGAACAAGAGCCTTTAAAGGTGCAATATAAATAACCTGCATTAATGTAACAACTTAATCATCAAAATTATTAAAGAAATATGAACTATTGGAGAATGACACAAACATAACACGCTGGACAAGGCACGGATATTGTTTCACAAATGACCAAAGGCAACCAATTGTGTGCGTACCTGTGCGTGCTATTTAAACATAGCGTCTATGTTATAGGACAATGATTGTATGGCAGAAGTATAAGTTCAAATTTTCAAAATACCATACTAGTGCTGAGGTTTGGCAAACATATTGATCAGCACAGAGAAGATGATAACACAAGGAACATTACAGGGATAAATTATTCTTTCTACAAAAACATGTTGGGGGACAGGAGAAAATCTCAGAGATTGTATAATTGGTGTTTTGCCATTTGTATTGATGCAATCCAATATTTGATCTTTCTTTTTGCATCTATATCTATAATGAATCTGGAAATAAGACTTTTTGTCTTGACTTCCAACTGCAGTGAATCACACTCAGCTCATTTCACGCTGACTCCTTATTCCGAAAAGCATTTTCTCACACCTTATGCATCTATTGATGACTTGAACTCTAGGGATGACATAGTCTCAATTGGCTGGGTCCTAATACACGCCCAATAAGGCAAGTGCAGGTTTTGGCGGTTGTGGATATTCAGGCTGATAAAGTTTTTTAATCTAAAAACCCATGGTCATGGTTTCCCATCCCCCTATTGATTTTAAACTTTTATATGTTTTAACTTTAGCTCATTTCTTGACTCTTCCAGGATAAAGCCGTCTTTAAGGACCTTATACATATTCTGTGCTTATGCTGTCAAGACTAAGTCATGCTTGGTCAAATGGGGAGGGTTTTACGTAAAAGAAACCTCTATGGACTAACTCCTGATCACATTGAAGTAATCAATATTGGTAAACCTAAAAAACGGACTTGTCTTATAAGTTGGTTCATCACGGCAAGTTCCGAGCCTAATTAAAAATAAGCTTAGTCTGATATGTCCATTAGTTTACTAGGCATTCATGTGATGTCTTTCCAGATAGCATGCTTCTAACAGCCTGTGTGGCACTGTTTGCATGAGCGAAGATACCTCAAATTTCTAAGCCTCATAGTTAACAGATGATACCTAACGATTGAGAGAGATACCTTCATATCAGGCTGAGTATTAAACAGATGGAGCATGGCAAGCTCAGCTGATATAGTTTTACCACTTCCTGTTGGAGCTCCAAGAAGAACATTTTGGTCTGTGTGATATAGTACATGAAAAGCCTGTCATGGTTACCAATAAATCATGTCAGAATAAATAAAACTCGAAAGTTCACGTTAGATGGAGAAAAGTACAGGAAACAAGGGGAAGAAATAGTCTATGCAGGCAAAGCAAAGGAATAATGACAAGTTTCATCGAAACCTGCGTCTGTATGGGGTTAAAATGTGTGAATCTGTACAATGCTTCATAAGTTCCATTGGCAAGTGCAGTCACGGGAAGTGGTTTCAGGTCAAGGAGTTCTGTATGAGTCGTATGAGCCTGAAGGAATATAAGAAAACCTGACAGTTAAAACCATTTCATACTGTTCAAAACAAAAATATCATTGAATCTGCAAAAACCACCTCTGGGAGCATGAGGTTCTGAAAGGATATAGTGTAGAAAGACTCTGAATGCAACCATGAATCAGAAATTGCTCGGATGAAGTACTGGGGAGGATGTGGCTCAAATATTGGAACAGTGAAGGAGAGCTTCTGAGGTTCCCCTTTGGCCATTTTCTTTGTTAATGTAAACAGCTCCGAGTGGTATATATGGTCATTCTCAGAATCCTACAAAGAAAAATAATCAGCCCAGTTTCTCAAAGGGCACAAAGCACGCTCAAACATTTTGAAAGACAGGCTCAAAACCTTGTAAATGAGAAATACATTTCAATAATAATTTATGACAATCAGCTTGAAGGAAAATTAAATCGAGAAATCCTAAGAGTTTCATATTGGTTGAATCAATTTGAAATAGTTCATATTCAAAATTAATTGATTCATATTTTATACATATTTGAAATATGTGTTTTTATTCAGTCACACTGTTATCACTTCAATTATCAACTGATGTAAGGATTTCGGCAGTAGAAACCATTAGCACTGGCTCAACACATTACCTGAGTTGAAAGCGCTCATTGTGTATAAGTTGAAACACGTAAGAATGGGTCATTCAATAAAGGGATGGGTAGAGCTAAAATTTCCAGATCCAAGATTTGGACATACTCTTATATATCACATGTGTATAGCATCTCTTAGTCCAGAAAAAGACCACGAACTCTACAAGAGTTAGTCATAACAGTAATTTGTTTCACACTCATGCATCCATGGCTTAAATTTTGACTATAAATAGTGGTATCTTCTACATGCATATTCAAAGAAAAAAATATTATTGATAAAGCATATCATAGTTTATGGTCCTGAAGACTGAATTTATAAAACTTTGATAGCTTCTCCGGTCCTAAGGACCTGCAAAATGTGTTAATCAAAAGACACGACGGCCTTCCTTTTGCTTTTCTATAAACAAGCTTCCATAAGACATAAATTGCATGCACATCACCAATACCCATCAAGTAAAACTGGTTAATGAGAAACCATTATACGTTTTAATTTCAATAGGAAACAAGAATCAAATGAGCATGGAAGCACCTCAACTAAAATCCACCAGCGCTGTGAAGTACCATGAAAACGATCCTTCCAGACAAACTCAGGTGTAATAGTCAAATCAACCTAATAAGGACAGATACCACTGATTAGTATGATGTTTTACTGGCTCATAACTAATTATTAGCTTCAAGAATACAGAAGCATCACCAACTTGCATTTACCTTTAGAACTGTTCTTGTTATTGGACTTACTGTAGCAAATAACTGGACCATTGGGAAATATCCCAGGTATTGCTTCACCAACTTCAGTGAAAATGAGAAAGGGAGTCACAGAATATTCCACGCTTAATAGATAACGAGAGAAAATCTAATGCGAGTTTTAAAATACCAACAATTCTAATGGCAATACCTTTCCTCCAGGTGCATAGCGAATTAAAGCTCCAATGTCTTTCTCCTGCATCTCATATAGGTGATCCAAGTCCACCCCTCTTTCTTCAAGCTTTCTCGATATCTGAAGCAGAAGACAATTAGAAAAGTCCAACTTAATTATTCAAAACAGTAAAAACAATATGATGTTTACTTCTGCAGAAATATCTCTATCAAATTGTCTGAGTGGATGTTGGTGGGGCCAAATCTGACGATCCACAGCTTTGCAGTACTCCAGCATGAATGAAGACATCTCACTCCATCCTCTCCGCAAACAAATCTCAAATAAAGCTCGCATAATACGAGCTAAACTTGAACTTATGTACGATGCATCAGAAACTAGTGAAAAAGAATCAATTGCTCCCCTGGATATGTACAGCTGCATGACATAGGTGAGACAAGGGTGATCGATTGTTCAATTTGATAGAACCTCAAACCATTTAGTAACAGCCACTGACCTGAATAAGGATAGACACTTTTCCATGTTTATTTGAAGGACCACCCTTGATTTCCAAAGGACATGAGCGAGCCAACGTTTCCAGCTCATTTTGTTCCTCCTCCCGGACAACAATATTTTCAAATTCAGAAGAATGTGCAACCATGTCAATCACCTACAAGAAGTAAGAACTAAAAATCTTGCCAAGACAAATGACAAATTTAACCAGAGAAACATTCCCAAGCTGTCTTCCTGATTAGAATGCTTTCTTAGAGATGGATAGTATAGCAGAAGGATTCAGCTCTTCGTACCAACACATACAATGTGAGTAAAGCTGTACAGCAATCAAACAGAGTATTCAAGGACCCTATCTGACCTAACTTACACGACATGTTGAAATTCAATAGTAAATACCCAATTAAACTATGATGGTTTCAAGTAGTAAAGAAAGGCAAGGGTGCAAAAACACAAAATTCAGGTAGATGAAATACAGAACTGGGAAAATGTTAGGATGAAACGGTAAAGGCCGCACATAAAAACAGGTAAATAACCTCTTGGCCATCGAACAAAAGTAGAAAGGTCAGATAATATGATTACTTACCTCACTATCATTCATGTGGCGTCTCAACAATTCATTATAAGTTTCGACACTAGAATAATGAATGTAAAAGTGGCTTGCTATGCGACCAAGCTCAGTACAATAGAAGTTCCCACTTTTCTCATCGAAGCGCATCATTTTTGCCTTGTCGAGAGCCCGTGCTGCATCCGATACCAGAGCTCTTTGTTTCAGGCCTAGTGATGGATCTGCAACTACCTGTCAGGTTTCAACATTTAATTTAGCTGAAGCCGGGGGGGGGGGGGGGGATATTTATACGAGGGGGAGATTAGTGGACAAGAGCTATCTACATCGCTACCATACGCAAGAGAAATCTAAAAGGTATTAGCAGAAAGGAGGACCTCCAGGGAGAAGAGACTAAATTCATATTGAAAAATAAAAACTTTCATGAGTGAGAATCACTCAGACCACACACAGCTATGTTTCTTCATACTACCTAAAAGAATAGAAGTCAGGAATATACCTCATCCCATCCAATACCATATGCCAGAGGATTCATTTTCATCCTTATGAAAAGATATGTGTACCCCAGCCAAGCACAAGCTTCCTTAACATTTGTCACAGTGCCCAATGCCACCTCAGCATTCAGGTTATCTTTCAAAGAGGTTATAAACTGCAAATTAAAATACAGGGAATCAAGCATGAATTCAGTAATCAAACATTAATTAACATCTATCATAGCCAATTTAAAGGCATTTGTTTAGTTCCTGATGGCCACTTGGTCATGTTTTTCACAATCATGGTCGATGAGAGAGCCCGCAAAGACAAGGATGTGTTTCTCTATATAAAGATGCACCAATATTTCAAAAGAGTAAGAGATATAATTTCTAACTATTGGACCAGAATAAAAGTAATGCGATGAACATTTGAACCTTATTTGAACTTCGCTGTCATCAACCTAGTTCGATCCCACTGTTCTGATTTTGAACTGTATTAAAAGATATCTATTCTTCAATCCCAAGATGAAATGTTTTGGGTAACTACAGCCATTCATCTGTAATGTCTTACTTACTTTACTGGAAAGATAAAGCAATCACGTCATGTCGTACGAGAAGACCAATAAATTATCAACATGGTGGTTAACACAATTGATAATATTTTTCTTCAGTGCAAACCTGACCTAATTCATGGTATGAAAGTTGATGGACTTAATAAACAACCTGATACTGAATGAAAATGAATTTGTTACAAATGGATTGACTAACAGAATCATTATTTTATCTAGTTGGATTGAGTGAAATTGCTCATATACATAAGTCAGTGATTTGCAGCTCTACAGGCTTAACATTCCAAGGACAAAATTCAATATTGCAAACAGTCGAGTTTATCTGTGGAAACAAGAGACAAGCAATGACATACCTGGCTCTCAATGGGAAGTTGACTCGTTAAAAGCCGCAAATAGTAGGCTAATTTTTCATGACTTGTGATTATAATGCCTTCACCACTTTTATCAAATTGGGGTCTACCAGCACGCCCAAATATCTATAGGAGCACCCGTGAACTTAGAAACGCTTATAATCAAAAATTAACTTACAAAAAAAGCTATGTAGCAGCAAACATAATGTTAACTCTCACCTGCATAACATCAAGCATGCCGAGATCTCGCCACCCACCGGCCTTTGGGTCATAAATTTGAGTTCCCTGGCATAACAAGCATAAACAGCATTACAAGGGTGATTATAAACTCTTACAACAGACATTTAAAGCATGTTTTAACTCTAGCAAAAGTACTTGATTCCTTTGCTGAGATTCAAAAGTAGACAATAGAATTTTCCTAGCAAGTTGAATAAGCCAATGGAAAAATTGAAACCTCAATTAGATTACCTCACAGGCAGCATAACTGCTCATCTAAACTAAGCAAGAAGCGAAACATGACAAATAGAACTGGCTGAGTAAAGCACAAAGCAAAAAATTCACCCAGATCTCATTATATTTCAGAATTGGTTTTTTATAACAAAGAGCAAAGACAAAAAAAAATGCTCTACAATAAGAATTGATACAAAGTACATAAGGCATTAATTTGAAAAATGACCTACGGGGTAATAATTAGGATTTGAGAACTTTAAGTTCACAGGTCATATTAAACCATGTCAAGAGAAATCCAAAATAATAGAAGAAAATAGCATGTCACCATCGGCGGAAAAAATGATACAATTTCACAAGGAAAGGGCAGTGGAGAGACAATTTAGTCCTTGAATAACTTCTCTACCCTTCCTTTATCAAGCAAAGAGAAAGGAAGGACGCATCAAAAAATGTGAGTAGAAAGCCGGAAAGGTCCTTTACCGAGAAGAGCATGAAGAGAGTTAGGGAGAGAAAGATGTTGAGTGTTGTAGAGTTTATGTATATTTAGGTTTCCTTGCATATCTACTTATTTTGGGATTAGATTGAAACCAAGTTTATACATGGGAGTCTCTCTACTTGTTAATACACAACATATTTTCTCCAATTGATGTCTCTCTTTTATGCTTCTTTACATTGAGAACTTAATCAGCCAATTACATAAAGCTAAAAAAGCAGATTTATCTTTAAAAGGTATGGCACACATGTCATGGACTAAAGGAAACAGTTCCTCCAGAAGCAGGTTCAGAAAGACAGCGAGTGACAGGAAGAACTGGACAGACAAGAGTTTACAAGAAACGAAAACGTGAAAATCTGATCTATTAAATCTCATGGAGATCACTGATTGCTTTCCTCTATACAAACAAGACATTCTGTAGCACACTTATCTGAAGGTATAATTAAATTAGAACAACCTTAATCACCACAGTATGAGCAGGTAGATTTACTCCCCAAGCCAAAGTTGCTGTGCAAACGAGGACCTAGCACAAAAAACGTATATTAGAGGAAGACCAAATCATAAGAGAAACCTATTATCTGAGTGGAGAAATTATGAGCAGATACCTTTAAAAGTCCCTCAGAGAAAAGCCGCTCAGTCAGACCTCTGTCCGCGCGTAGCATCCCAGCGTGATGGATGCCAACAGCATATTCAAAATATTGCACCAACTGCTTATTTCTGGACTTCAATACATCTTTCTGAGTTGCATAAATTCATTGAAAAGGATAAATATAACAAAAATACTAACTTTACATTGAATTGACATCATATCAAAGTTATCAACAGCAGAACCCTGCCTTTATAAGTCCCTGCTGAGGATGTGAAGCATTTGTGAAAAGGTCGAAGTCCTCATGTAATTTGGCCATATCAATCTGTACATTAAATCATGCAATAAGGTCATAAAGCAGATGTAATTAACACTAAACATGCCATGAATGAAGTTGCAAATTAACAAGCAATCTGTATAAAAGCACTAAAAAATACAGATTGAATATTCTCACTAATATATCTGTGCATGTGCGCAAGTAAGAATATGGCATAATCTTCCCTCATGGTCTTTTGTCCTCACACTGGTGTGCTTATGCGGAAAATAGATATCTTGACCATGTCTTTCTACATTTCTCTTTCTCACTCATTGGAAAGATTGCTAAATGAATTAGGCATATAGTGGATTCTGCCACGTGTGGTGAATGATTTATTTTTATCAAATCTTAGCAGTTTCAGTTTAGAAAAGGCCAAGTGTCATGGGGACTCAATGTTCCAACTCTATGTTGGTCATTGTGGTTAAGAGAGAATTAAGGGAAACTTCAAGGATAAAGAAGAATCATCAGAGAATGTGTGGGATAGAGTAAAGTTTAGAGTTGCTTGGTTGGCCTCAAATCAGTGAATCACAAAGATTTTAAGGCCATTTTTGTGTTCGATACTGCTAGAGATTGAAGCTGAATTTGTAGTTATATTGATTTTACCTTTAGGGATTTCTCATGCCTTTGTAATACTTACATTTTGACTTCTGAATAAAATTTCTTTGTTATCAAATAAGAGAATAATCTTTACTTGTACTTCTAATGAGTATGGTAAGGCCCATTTCACACTGTAGGATTATATGTAGGGGCATACTCGAGCTAAATTTATTGAACACATTAAAGACTCATGAGCCTGTGCGAACTCAATCAAACCTACACAAGTATTCTAGATTTTATATTTAAATTTAAATATTCATTAGTTCCTTTACAAAATAAATTAGGATTCTAAGAAAATACAATACTCTTACTAAAATTCAGCATTTTATTATAACAATTGAGTTTAATTAGATTAATATATTACTTATCGCTAATTAAAGTGTGAAAGTATACGAGAAATATTAAAGTTATAATTTTATATGTTTGATATGGCACACCAACTTATAAACAACTTTGTCCAGATGCTAACGTCCCAAGTAGCGCCGAGCTCACTCTTAATTAGTAATTTACTCTATTTAAATTCCCCAAGTAATGCAAAAACATCAAAGTAAAATATCACATCTTACTCCTACACTTTTCGCTTTTGCCTGAATATCGTGACTATAGTCTACGCAAATATATTTATTTACATAAAAGTTCAGTCAAAACATCTTTATATGTTACGAAGCTCGATGGAATATTAGTGAAAGAAGATGATTTCCAAATTGTTCATCCAATAAGCCAGCAAAACGTTTACTGATGTTACATATTACCAGCTTTTCAGCAGTTTTTCCTGTGTCTTTACGTGAATGAACAAAAACCATAACCTGATGTCCTCGTCTTAGTGAGTCAACCACCTGCAGGAAAAAGTACATTACTACAACGAAACTGGAAAAAATTGCAAAAAGAGTTGCACTGCATAGAACCAATGTACTGAATGAACCTTATTGAAGCATATCTCATTCATCAATTCATTACGAGCTGCAAAGTTGTGTTCAGAAATCCCAATGTAATGCTGTTGAAGAGGTACCGGCCTATAGCTTGAGTCAAAGAAGAATAGGCCAGTTTCTGGATTTACCCTCAGAAATTGTGCAACCTAATTTTGCAATAGTTTTAACATTTACGCATTATCAGGAAGGACACACTTCATCAATAATTGCAAATAAAATTGAATGAGAAAATAAAGCACGCTACCTCCAGATAATTTGGTAGAGTGGCAGAAAGGCCAACAATGCGAATCATACTTTGTGTAGATTCAACCTGCAGAACACAAAATAGAATTATCTAACCAGATTTCTCCACGAGAAGACATATACAATGGGGCAATCCGTCTCTATAAACAAATTGCCTAAATAATGTCTAGACACCAAGTTTTATGAAACAACTTCTCGTTCAAATTTTTGGTCTGCCGCCAGATTTCCACAAATTTATGTTTATATGCATATCAGCATGTGAGGGATTGAACATAGCAAGTGAAACTTTGCAAACAACTATACACTACAACATAACTTTCTATACAAAATACCCAATTTTAAACTTCCAGCTGTCTCTAGCAATAGAGGGTGAATATTTTTCATTGTAATAAAAAAAATTGATCACACAATCTACAGGCAACTCTTAATATAGGAGATGGGAAAAATATAAGAGACACTGTTGTGCAAACCATCGACTTACATATTTTAGACAAAAAAAATAAAGCAATATGAGGAATAAGAACTCTATTTGATATTACAATGGAAGCCTAAAACAAGTACTATCTATGTCGACAAAATGCAACTCTGGTGTATTTTAAGCACACTCAAAAAAGAACCAGGTTTACATAGAAGGATGGAGGTACAGCATACATAATTTGCAAACAACTTAACAGTAACATCATCTAACTAATGCATCAGATCATACCTGACGGAGGGTGCGAGCTACTAATGCTTCAATAACAGGACCTCTGTCATCATTCAACAAATGTACTTCATCAATTATTAGGAGCTTCACGAGCATGGAGAGTGACATATCACTGCTTTTACGAGTAATGACATCCCACTTTTCAGGAGTTGTTACAATCATCTGAAATACAAGAAAAAACAAGCACTTGTAAAAAAACTAAGTTATGTTCTTTTATTATCCCATGCCACAAACAATTAAATTCAACCCATGACACATGAATAATGCACAACCTGTGTCTCTTCAAGCTCGTTTCTTGAGAGTTGCATATCACCAGTTAGTTCTCTCACAGTTATATTTAGAGGGGCCAACCGATGGCTGAAGGTTGATGTGACCTCCGCAGCTAACGCCTAGAAAATATTAACTAAACATTAGAACTCATCACAAGATAGTCATAGTTAGTTTGCTAAATATTTATTATAAGATATTTGTAGTCATGTGAAAAAGGAAATTACCTTCATAGGAGCAACATAAACTATCTTGAATTCATCTTTATGCAAATAACCATCTTTAAAGTGTTGTCCAATCTGGTAGAAAACATTCAGATAAACCAATTAAGTATGTCTGCATGTAGCAAAAAATTTAAGCAAGGATCAAACAGAATAAACAACTTGTCGTGGAACTTCCTTGACTAAAAGATTGAAGTGCAAAGGCATTGAATGTCATATTTGTTTTGTATGAAGAGCACAAAAATACGACAGATCGAAGTAGAAAAACATGAGACTATCCGGAGCTTTCTGTCCCCTCAATCCGCTGAGCTACATAAGAACAAGCATGATTGCCCGTCTTATACAAGGTGTGCTCATCTATATCACGCAAATTGTATCTTGTACTCTCTCTCATGGACTATTGGTATTTCACCGATCCACTGCATCTTTTTTAATATGATTTTTGCTAATTACTTCCCAATCTTATAGCAACCTTCTTCAGTGCAAACAATGTGCATTTCCACATACACTTATACATTCAATAATTTTTTTTCTTTTCATTTTTTTTTATTTGGTTTTCAAACAGAGTAGAGGATGGCATTGCCAGTTTCTATTTCAAACAAGTACATTCATCATACAAGAAAGGGGGCATTATTTACACCTCATGTAGAATAGCAATCATAGCTATGTTGGTTTTTCCAGCCCCAGTTGGCGCACAGACCTGCAAGAAAATTTCAATTTCCAATACATCTAAGTTCTTTTATCCTGGGTAACCAATTAAAATTGCATAATACAGTAATTTTTCCACCAGTATATTTGTGTTGCTGTAGTAAGTCGTTTGGAATATTCTGCTCTGTATCCGGTTTAAGGACTTGTAACCTTGAAAAGCAGCTTGTGCTATGTCATCTAGCTCCTTGATTTCAATCTGTCATAAACACATTAAGACTTAATAATTGTGAGAAAATGGAACTTCCACAGACAATAACAAAGTACACAGGAGGCAATCTTTTCCGAACAAAAAGGCTGAAGGCGACAAACTGAAGTAGATCAATGAGCAGAAAATCTAGAAAAGCAAGCAAGCTCTGATAAAAAAAAAATAACAACTCTATGTTATCAAGTACTAGTGCAGAACGCAATCAAAAGAAAAGAACCACAAGTATTAGATAAACATGAATCTGAGTTCACACAAAATAAGAAACTATAACTTACTGCTTAAAAATATTATGCGTCTTTTTAAATAAAATATACCAGCTTCTCCCCAGGTTTCAGTGGTGCAGTTGGTGTAGGAGGAACAATGACTTCTTCATATCCCTTGTAATGCTTCCTCATTGTGCCCTGAGGAAGGGCAGTGGCAGCAGACTGAGCCCCATCACCATGCCCCACAAGATCATCAAGTATGTTTTTCTTCTCACTTGCTTGGAGTAAGGAACTGAAAGAAAAAGAAGACAAGTCGTTCTCAGTTCCATGATCTGTTCCACGCCTATTCTTTTTCTCCTCCTTGCGCCGAAGTTTATCAATTTGTTTCTCAGACTCTGTTTGAACAGTTACCTATGTAGCGCAAATAAAACTGCACGTGTTAAATTCCATAGTCCAACTACTCTGAAAGATGAATATCAACACAATAATGTCATCACCTGAGTAGCATAACTAGGATATTTAATCTGTGTGTTTGAAGTTGATCTATCAGATTTCAGGACGAGAAGTCCATGATGGATGCTTTCAACAAGGTCCTTTCTGTGCTGCCAGATGCAGGAGAGTTCGAGAAAAACAATAATAGCAGATAAATCAAACCAAACATAATTTTTTTATAAAAAATCAGCATGTAGGTTACCACCAGTTTACTTAGGTTCAATTATATGAATTATATCTTGCACAAAATTTCTTAGTTTATTTTTTGATTAATGGGACGAAAATTGGTATGCTGAAAATATTATGTAGATGAATACTAAATCCAATGTCTTTGAAGTACACATACAACCACTGAAAAGTATCAACTTTCACATTTCCATTAGCTTCTTTTGAATAAATGAGTATGGTACTGGAAGTTGATAACTGTTGCTATCCTTACCATAATAAGGTCCTGAACAATTTCGAATGAGCTATCACCAACAAAATCCAGCAGATCACCGGCAATCTTCCAATAAGATCATCATTCAATATGAATCCAGAAAAAAAGTTAGATTATCAAAGTCATGGGTCAAAGATTCAGAATAAAGCATTATCAATAAGATTTCAATACCTCATCTCCAGGTTTCTCTGAATCAAGAATCCTGCAAATGGTCATTGCTAGTTCATCTCGAGGGAGCTGTGAAGTACTTGCCCTGACGATTCTATCGCATGCATCTCTCAACCACTCTAGGTCATAACTACCAGCGCCAATAGAAGTATGGGAATTTGCAGAGCCACCATTATTGGACCATCCCACATGATTGCTAGATGATGTGCCAGTTTCCTCAAGAAAGACTTCTCCATTATCCAATGAAATCTCCACTAGAAAGCGAGCAGGAGGTTCAAATGCAAGATCTGCTCCAAATTCCACATCCTCACTGCCTTCGCTCGTCAGTTCAGGTAAATAGTCAGATCCGTGTTCCTTATTCTGTAAAGAAGAAAGCCTCTCCACCAGTGATGCAACTTTCAGTGTGTTTGCATCCAGAACAGTATGACCAACAATTTTTTGCAACTCAAACCTGAATCACATAACATTTTTACAATATTTAACATGATAACCATTATTATACAGCCCAAAGTTTTCTAGTAAATGTGAAAACAGAATTCCAACCACGCATAAGATTAACAAGGGTAACACTCGAAAAATACCACCCTGATAAATTGGGTTCAAATCTCAAACTTGAACCATAAAATTTTGTCGTTTTCTGTCAACACTTTCCTTTTCTTTTTTTAAATCTTCCTGCAGTCAATTGCATTTTTTCCCACTTTTTCTTCTTCAAAGATCATTTAGTTTTCAGATTCTAGACTCTCCTAAGTTTAACTATAATAAATGTAAATTGCCCATAGAATGTATGCATCATAACCATGTCATCTCAACATGATGACCGCGCAGTCAGTGCAACTAGATACATTCAAGGATATAAATAACAGAAACTAACAAGCAGCTTATTCAAGCACGGAATCAAAATCTATTGCATAATTAATTATAACACGATCCAGATGAAAACAAATAGCTTCAAAATAAACCAGAATGTCTCAGCTCATCAATAATTTACACTCATATGGATCATATCACATTCAACCCTTCCAACTATAAGTAAATTCCTCAATTTGTCCAGATAAAAGAATAAGAAGAAAGCATCACTTTTTTGACAAAATTCTTCTGTCCCTCTCATACTCCTCAGATTCAATAGTCCCACTGAATAGCCTATACGCTTTTATTGCCACTTCCTGAAACTCCTCAGATACCACTTCACCACCCATCAATTCAACCACAGCCGCCACAAATTGCTTGTACAACTGGCGTGCCTCAAAAGAACCTGCACATCAATATAAACAGTGCATAACTAACAAAATTACAAATACAGTAATGGAGAAGAAGATGAACACCAAAATTCCAAAAAACAAAAGGATGCGTCTAATTTTAGCAACTGATATAAGAAAATACTCATCCACACACAGCTATACAATTCAGCAGGAGTACCTTCATCCCACCGATAAATGATCTTGCGCGCTAGTTCCGACTCTCCAGCCGCAGCTGCAGAACTATTGAACAAAACAGAATCCACAACGCCAATTGGATATCAAGCAATGATCGTTCAAATTACAAAAACACTCTTAAGAAACGACAACCGTTCCAACTTCTACACTAATACGTATACTTACCTACTGCGATTCAGGTTTTGGAGGAAGGATTTACGGTTTAGATACGCCTGATCGGCATCGAAGGGTGACCTGAGAGAATTGGTTAAGCGCGGGAGTTCCACCAACATTTTGTGCGATGAATTTGGGCAACTGTGCTCTTTCAGCTGAGGAAAACTGTGAGACTGACTGTTCGCTAAAAATAGTGGGGTTTTCTTATTTATAGATTTGGGAGTCGGTTTGGATAAATAGGTCGGACTCGGATCCGAGTATTTTATGAGAATCTTTTGGGCTTTAAGCAGTATTTTGGTGGATTTTTGGATCGTAATATAAATATTTTTTAGGCAAAAAGAGAAATCTAATATTCCTTGATCACATGATACTACATTTTTTTTTTAGAATAATCACATGATATGATACATTATGTAATAGGAATAATCACAAAGGCAAACCTTCGTAGTTTGTACAACAATTCGCACGGAGAGAGAGAGCGAACGGTGGTGAGAAAGAGAAATCAGAAACCTATTTCCTAATTTCTATTTTCGGTTTTTCTAATAGTACTAATAAATTGTATTTTAATTATTCATTTTATTAAAAGTAATTTACTTGTAGATATAAATGAAGTCCACAACGATTTATACACTTTATATTTGTAATTAAATTTTGATACAAAAATGCAAGCATATTTTTAATTTTTTATATAAAAGTTATATTGGATTAAATTAATGAGATTATTGTCGAAAAATACCTATAGTTTGTCACTTTTCGGATTTATAACATTACTTTATAATTTGACCAGAAAATACATCAATTTTTAATTTAATCGCAATTATAACATGACCTTATAATCCGCTCATAAAATACACCAAGTTTCAATTTAATCTCTATTATAACATGACTTTATTTAGATAATTGTTCATCATAGATATATTGATATTTATTGTAATTTCACATTAAATTGGTATGTATAATTTATTCTTAATTGATTGATTTATTTTTATAAAGATTAAGTTAAATGATTAATTATTTTATATTAATTATTTCATTATATATATATATATATATGTCCACGTTTTCAACACACAAATATAAGTATAAATTTGATTTTAATATTCTATTCATATATTACATATATAATAAATATTTATCTACTTAGATTATTAAATTGTAAAAATATTGGGATCAATAAATAAATTAGGTACATATATAATAGGAACTATGTTAAAAAAAAGTAAATAATAACTTTCTCAATCCACAAAAGAACTGCATATTTTTCTTTTTTGGGACGTCCACAAAAGAATTTCCTATCTATTTTTGAACTATATCCTACCACTTATAAATATCTCATTTAATTTTATTTTTCACTTTCACCACTCTCAATAGTAACTAGTAAAACATGTTTTCACTACTTCCAATACACTCAACAATATTTTCTCCACTCTTAGTATATTTAACAATTTTTTTCTTAAAGTCTGTGCCACTCCCTCATAGTAAGTTATTTCGTGGACGGAAAGAGTATTATTTACATATATGAAATAAATATGAAACGTAAATTTTTTGAACTATATATGTCATCAAATATAGATGTATATATATATATATATATAGTATATTGTGAGATGAAAAGAAAATTAAAATATTTATATATTAAATTTTGATATTATTATACTAAATTACAAGGTCATGCTATAATTGCGATTAAATTGCAAATAGGTGTATTTTCTTGTCAAGTTATAAGATCGTGTTATAAATAAGAAATTGGCAAATTATGAGTATTTTCCGGCAATAACCCCTAAATTAATATTCAAACTAATATTAATTTTTATTTTAAATTAAATTAGTAGTTTGATTATATGTGATACCTAATAACACTACAAAATTCATCCTTGATTTCGATTTTTTAATTGATAATCGGGTGCCTTATAATTGGTTGAGCATCACCTGATCTGATACATACTTTTATACCCATAATAAAAAGTTTATTTTTGTTTAGTTTTTTTAATTTCTAATTTTATATTTCTATTCTAATTTTTTTCTTTAATTAATAATTTTATTATAAAAATAATAAAATAAAATTGGATGTACCTAATACGCAATACCCGATGTCCCTATAAAAGTAATACTTAATACCGATCCAAGTAACAATTTTTTTTAGTATTGAGTCAGTATCAGGCATAATTAATATCCAATTCGCCGCCCCTACCAAAATTAATTTGTTGATTGATTATTTTAAAATTGATTTAATGTAATTTTAAAATAATTATATGGGACTAACTGAGATTTAATGTAATTTAAAGTTTTTAATGTGATTTTTTTATAGTATTAAATTAAGGTTTTCTTTAAAACAATTATTTATTCCTATTACTCCCTCCGTCCCGTTAATAATGGCACGTTTTCCTTTTTGGGTTGTCCCGCTATTGATGGCACGTTTCCTTTTTTGGAAAAAATAAGGAAGTGATTAATGTTAATTAAAACCTAATTAAAAGCCTAATTAAAACAACTTTCAATCCTACCCTCACTCTAACTCTCTCTCTCTCTCTCCCGATTACTCTCACTTTCTCACCCTCGCCGCTTCACCCTCCTCCACGGCGACGGCGCGGCGAATCCGCATCCACCCACCCTCCTCCGCCGCCTCCACCCTATTTCAGGTAACCCCATTCTTTCTCTCTCTTTCGAGATCTATTTCTCCCTGCCCTCTCTCTGCTCTCCCTCTCGATCTCCGTTTATCTCTTGTTTGCGGCGGCCGCTGCGAGCCGGGGCGGCGCATGCAGCACCGTCCGCCGCCGCCGCTGCCTCAGCTCCCTCTTTCTTCTTCGCTCACTCCGCCTCCATGTCCGTCTCAGATCTATCTCCTAGCGCACATCGTAGCAGCGGCGACGGCGGAGCAGCGGCGACGGCGGAGTGCTCCACAGACTCCAACGACTTCACAGACTTCACACCCCTCTCTGTAGAAGAACCGAGCCCTAGATCCCCAATGTTCCCACTCGATTTCAGGTGACGATAGCCGCGCCCCTGCCTCTCTCTCTCTTTCACTCCCTCATCATGCCGGATGGATAGCAGCTAGTGAATATGGTTCTTGAATTTCGATTTTTAGTTTTGGAATTTGTTGATTTTTGGTTATAGAAATTGTTGGAATTTTTAGTTTTGAGTAATTTGAATTTTTCAGATTATGTTGCTGTGATCTTGTTGCAGAAGAAATAAAAGTCGAAAATGTTGCTAAATCTTGTTTCAGATTTTTTGAAATTTTCGGCTGTGATCTTGCTGCAATCTTTGCTGTGATCTTGTTAATTCACTTAACTTGTTTCTCCTTAATCTTGCTGCAATCTTGCTGTGGTCTTGCTGCAATCTTGTTGTGGTCTTGCTGCTGAAATTTTTAGAAACAATTAATAATTCCTTAATCACAAACACCACACTCCTTATTCACTTAACTTGCTTCTTCTTAATCTCCGTGCCGAAAAGAAACGTGCCATTATTAACAGGACGGAGGGAGTATATTTCTATGACGTTGGAGTGTTTTGCTTCAATTGTTATACCATTTGTATTATACATGAATATTTTAAAATTATAGTACAAAATTATGGTCTATAATTTTAATATTTAAATACTGTGTCAATCAGAACAAATCACTCATATTGAATTATCGGGCTACTCGTTTACGCGTAATTTAAGACCTTTTTTTTGGGAGACTAGAAATTGTTGACCACAACTCTAAACTTTTGGATTTTGAACTTATCCATCAAGTTAGGAAGTATATTTTGTTTTTTTAAAAAAAACTCTATCTATATTTTTCTTGATGATCTAATAAAATCATATCATTGAAAGCTACAATTCCTACTACACCATTGCATTAAAAGAAGAAATTACCCCATAATCTAAATTAAATCTAGGGAAAAAAATAATAGAATATAACATGTTATAAAAATCATTCAGTTGATGGGGTAAAGAAAAACACAATAGACAAACTACCTATAACACATAAATGTGAAATGACAACAAGGAACAACGGAGTTACTTTTTTTATTCTATCTATTATAGAAGATTTTGGTTTATAAAAACATACTTTTTTCTTATGATTCGAACTTTCTATTATTTATCCACTGATATTCCCTTAAAATCATCATATTTGCTTTATGAATGCTACTTTCATTATTATTATTATTATTATTATATTTTTTTTCTCCTAGCCCAAAATATGAAAGTAAGAGTAAATGATGTATTATTAGTGGTTGAGTAGTGTCCTCAAATGAAAAAGAGAAGTTATTCAAGGGATGACCCAAAAAAAAAAATTAGGAAATTATTTGGGGAGATGGAATTATAAGGGTTAATTGCATCAAAATACCTGACATTATTCCAAAATTTAGTTTTTTGACAATCTTTTTAATTGTTGCAAAAATTTCAACGAGCTTTCAATTTGTTGCAATGTCCGTCCGGAGTAATTTTCAGGCCAAATTAAATCTGAGTTGACAGCCGGAATGCCAACGTGGCATCAGAAATGCCAAATCACACCCACCCTCCCCCACCCACGTCACCCTTTCTTTCTCTTCCCCCCTTCTCCCACCCACGTCACCTCTCTCTCTATTTCCCATCCCCCTTCCCCCTCGGCTCTCACCCTCTCTCTCAGGTGGCCGATTTTCAAGCGCCGGGTGAAAACCCACGGTTGAAGGCGATGGGCTCGGTGGTGGTTGAAAGATCCGCCCAGATCCGCTTTCACAACCGCGTGGAGTCACCTCCCCATATCCCCACCCATAAGGAGGTTAAATTTTGGAACCTAGGATTTGCAGAGGGCGCCGCCGCCGCTTGAAATACGAGCGGCGACGGCTAATGATAGAGAGAGAGAGTCGAAAGGATGAGGGAGGCTGAGCTCGGCAGCGGTGGTGCCGCTGCTACCCAGGCAAGGACGGAGGGGAGTGGAGAGATGAGATGTGGGTGTTTGTGTGCGGTTCTGTTCGAAGAGAAAGAGAGAGAGGATTAGCGAGGATTTGTTGAGGGCGGCGTCGCCGCTTCCCCTCCTACGTCATTCTCTCTCTTCCCCCACCCCTCTTCCCCATCTCCCCGTCTTTGCTGGTGTTTGGCGCCGGTGCACAGGGCGACGGATACGCCCATAAGTGCTCTGCTTTGATGCCATTCTCGAGATCTCTCTCGCCTGTTCGCCGGCTGGAGGAAGCGGTGGTGGAGGAGGGGGAGGGTTCGCCGGTTGGAGAAGACGCGGCGACGCTGGGGTAGAGGAGGGGGAAGGGTTTGCGCAGGGGAAAGAGAGAGAGAGAGGGTGACGTGGGTGGGGGAGGGTGGGTATGATTTGGCATTTTTGATGCCATGTTGGCATTTCGGTTGCCAACTCAGATTTAATTTGGCAGGAAAATTACTCCGGACAGACATTGCAACAAATTGAAAGCTCGTTGAAATTTTTGCAACAATTAAAAAGATTGTCAAAAAATTAAATTTTGGAATAAGGTCGGGATATTTTGATGCAATTAACTCTAATAATAATAATAATGAGAAAAAGAAAAACAAAAATATAATACAGTGAACAACTTGGCTCTGTATAATGCAATATTGTTTATTGTATCAAAACAACACAAGAGAATAGCATAAGACTTTTACCATCTTTAAATTCTAACGTGTGTTTGTTTTTTATCACTCTGAATAAAGAAATAATTTAATGAAGTATAAATTTATCACTTAAAGTGGGGATTATATTTTTTATATATTACTATTTGATTTGAATTATAATATATTTATCCACTTCTCATAAAGTGATACTCCCTCCGTCCCATTACAAATGTCCATTACTTTTGGGCATAAGGATTAAGAATGTGTAGAAAGTAAATAAAATTGGTTGGTGGAAATTTATTTAAATATTAGATATAGAGAGAGAATATATTGTCAAAAATGGAATAAGACATTTGTAATGACACATCCCATTATGAAAAGTGAGCCATTTATAATGAGACAGATGAAGTATTAAATTATACTCCCTCCGTCCCAAATGAAATGTCCTGTTTTCCTTTTTGGGTTGTCCCAAACGAAATGTCATGTTTCATTTTTTGGCAATACACTCTCTCTTTATACTTAATATTTAAATAATTTCCACCAACCCACTTTATCTACTTTATACATATTTCTTAATCTCCGTGCCGAAAAGAAATAAGACATTTCGTTTGGGACGGAGGGAATATTGTCCTACTTCGGTATAAAATTATCACTTTTTCAAGAAAAAGATTTGCTACCCAAAAATTTATTATCATCCATCCAAATTTGTTTTTACTTCAAATCAAACAAAATACTTAAGGTGAGTTTACTTTGGTTGTAAAATTTTCATTGAAAAGAAATTTATAAGAAAAGATGAGAAAATTTTATCATTTTTTTATTATATGTTTATTAGAAATGGAAAGATGAGAAAATGTTGAAAAATATTTTCATACTTTTATTTTAGGATAATATTATCCAATATTAGAGAGAAAAAAGAGTAAAAAGTGGTTGTCGAAAAAATATTTCATTCTATCCTATGAAAATTTTGCATCATAGTTTACATGTTAAAGTAATAAAAAAATGAGTGAAAATATAATTTTTCTCTCATTTTTATTAAAATAAATACACCCTTGTAAAATAATAAATGAAACTTATCCCTGTTTTATACTTGAAAGCAAATACACTCTAAAATAATGTGTTTGGAGCTAAAATAAAGCAGGACTGGAGATGATGTATGTTGCAGGTTTGAATTTGAATGCGCCTCCATATGTGATAAAAAAGTTAAAAAAACCACTATAGTCTATACAATCTCCCATATTTATATTTGGAAAAAAACTCTCGAAGAATCCAAATGACAGTAATTCGTGAAAAGGGACACAATAAAAACAGAGATCAAGGTTAAAAAGACACACACAGTGCCCAAGGCGCAGAAAGAAATTTAACTCGGAGAAGGCGACACCAGTACCCACTAGCTAGCACCAGCCTGGGCCACCTTCTTCCCCACATTCTGCATTCCTCCCAATCGCTTTTCCTCTCTCTCTCTTATTAGAAACTTTCACCAATTAATCCTCTTAATTTTCTCACTCCTTCCCTCTCTCTCTCACTCTATCAGCTCCACTTCACTTCCACCGACCGTTCTCTTATTCTTCTTCTCTCCCCTTTCCTCTCGAATCCAGTTACAGTGTGTTAATTAATGGCTTCTTTGGTTCTTATGGCTCTCCTTTTGGCCATGGCTGGTCACTCCAGTAAGCTATATGTTTCACCACCTTTATTTTTTATTTTCCGATGAAAGCTGCAAATCTTTGGTTCAAATAATTATTTTTTTTTCTAGGAAAAAAGGTTTAATTTCTTTAGATACTGTAGCTCATTCTTCCTCAATGCTAAATGAAAATCTGTAGTTCTTCCAGCATTTTACCTTTTTTTACTTCTCTTTGATTTATGACTTTTTATTTTATTTATTTTCTTAATCTTGAACATGCTTCTATTTTTGATCAAAGAGCAAAACATGGAATGGTTGTAAATGTTACAAACCCTTATTTTATTTTCTTTCTTATTTTTTTTTATCTGCTTCTTATTTTTCTCACTCTATATTTTAGCTGCCGCATGGGCGCGGTCTGTTTTCCATCACCTTCGTTGATTATGATTTCATAATTAGAAAATTATTATTGAAACACTAAATCTTGCAAATACTATTATACTTTATATAGGTGCATTTTCCCTCTTCCTTTCCAACTTGGCTTCCTAGTTAAAATAATTTTTTTAACTCAGAAAAATATAAAATAAAATATTTTAAAATTTGATTTAGGTGCGACATGGTGCGTGTGCAAGGACGGGTTAAGTGATCAAGTGCTGCAGAAGGCTCTCGACTACGCATGCGGAGCCGGGGCGGACTGCAACCCGATCCATCAAAGCGGACCCTGTTTCCAACCCAACACCGTTAGGGCTCACTGCAGCTACGCCGCCAACAGCTATTTCCAGAAGAATCGCCAACAAGCCACCGCTTGCGATTTTAACGGCGCTGCTACCATCTCCGCTTCCGATCCTAGTGAGTTTTATTTTTTTCTTATTTTTTATTTTAAAAAAAATTAAAATAAAAGATGCTACATTATGTTAATTTCATTGTGGTGCAGTATCTACCAATCATTTACATATGCATATGATTCTGAGCAGCATGTGGAAACATTATTAATCGAATGTAGCATGGTTTGAATTATATTTTTATATTTATATAGTTATTTTTTGGTGTTACATGTAATGAACCACTAGATCTGGTTTGTGATTCTTGGGGGGATAAAAATATTGATTCAGTATTTTTGTCTTTTTTCTTGTGGATTTTTACAGGCATATCTGGTTGTGCATATCCTGCAACTGCAAGGTAATATACTTAATACTAGTATATATATATATATATATATATATATATATTTTTGGTATTGGAAAATGCCAATAATAATACTCTTTCGTACAATTCTGTATAAATGTCTTCTTTAAAATTCTTCAAACTAAGCACGAATATATAATTATGTCAGTATATAATTTGGTTATGGGAAATGCCAATTAATATCAATACACTTTTGGTACAAATTCTGTATGAATTTGTCATTTAAATTATTGAAATTAAGCACCGATTTATAATTATGTGTGTGAGCATGACAGATCAATGCATTGTCTGAAAACCTGTCGCTGTCGTGGGGGTGTGCGAAATCTCGTGTTTGCCCTCCAGTTGTTTGGGACCCACCCTTCATTTCAAATTTCTTGCTTTATGTCTAGTCCTTTTTCACTAAAAAGAATACATCTACCAACGGTCATTATGGGTTCTTTCTTTCTATTCTTGTCATTTTATGCTGCATTGGAATCCAATTTGAACTTGATTAAATAATGCAACTTTACGTTTTGAGAGTTTAAATGTTTGAGACTTTATTAAATGTAACTTGATTTTCCCTTTTTGTCCTTACACATTTGCCTTTTCTTTAAGTGTGTGCACTTTAAATGATGATTTTTGCGAAAAATACTCCTCCCTCTCACTTATTATAATCTCACTTATAATAACACACTTTCCTTTTGACTTCTCTAATTTATAATGACATTTTCTAAAAGTAGTATGTGGCCATTACCTACTTTACACTTATTAAATAAGTGGCATTTATCCACTTTACACTCTTAACACCTTATTTTTAATCTCCGTGCCCATTTCTATATTTGTGCTATTTAAAGTGAGACGGAGAGAGTATTAATTTAGGGTTGGTGAAGGCATTTGAAAGTGTAGTTTTCATGCCGAAATTAGATCCTCTATCCCATTTTTTGTTGTATGCCCACCAAGAAATGGTGCAGTGGATCTCGACTCCTCTATTAAGGTGGAGGCTGCTTTATAAGTTCTTGTCTTAGATGAGCATCTCGAAAAGGTCCAGTATACTTCATAAAGAATGGCTTTTTTGGACCATTTTCAGATTCCTTTCCCTAAATGATTCTACCATTATCAAATGCATATTTTGACTTTGGAATATGCAGGGTTTGAAGCTGAAATTTGAGTTTGATATTTATATTAGCATAGTTTCCCACTTGGATGAAATAAAAAATTTCATCTTTCGTCACTCACATCTCACATGGTCGTGCTATTATTGCATTATCATGTATTTAGGAGTCTAAGGGAGGTTGAATCCTCTTTCAGCTCAAATGTGCATATACACCACATACCGAACAATCTTTCAAAGATGCTCCGAGTTATATTGACAAATGGAAGAGAATCCAAAGCTTTAGTTTTCCACTTTTTATTCTCCATTTCTCATCACACTTTTTACTCCTTTGGTCAAAAAGTTGTGGTGGATATTCCGAGATTAATAGGGCTAGGACAAATCTGCCCCATATTTCTGTAGACAGAGAAGGCCACAGGAATCTACAGATTGTAGAATTTATGGCAGTAATTGCTTACACTTTTTACACTACCAATCAATGTATAATTTTCCTTTCTTAAAAAAAGATATATTATGTGCGCCCAATTTATATGTTATCTCGACATATGTGTGAATACTAGGATATATTGTATTATGATGGTCAAATTCAAGGGAGTTGGGTGCATGCCTAGTTCCCTTACATTGAGCATTCATTCTATAGCTAGGTGTATTCCACCGGATGTGGTGCCAACCCACACATTTTGCACACAATCACAACCCTGTGTGCATCCTTGTGATCGTGTGTAGATATGTGGTGGGAAGCCACGCCCGATAGAATGCACGTTGTGTTGAATCTACAACACTTTTGCAATGCCAGACAGCTCTCCTTTCGTTCCTCAACCGTGTTGTGATATTATGCAATATCAAGAATGAGATAAACGAGTGCAATGCACCCGATAATATTTCACACCATATTTTCACTCACAATTGCCTGAACTTGTGGTGAAAGCACACACTGGGTGCAACGCTTTCGGTGCAGGGGTCTAGGAGAACCTTTCCGTTCTATAAACAGTGAAGTACAACATCGGATGTAAAATCCACCATAAGTTTGTTAATAGTGAATTTCACACGAGCTGTAAACTTGTGGTGAATTCTACATCTGGTGTAGCATAGGATGGGAGTATTATTAGGAGAGAGAACAAAGTTTACTAACCTACATTGAACTATTGTACCATTAAAGATGCCCTTTTAGATTATCAAAATTAGTTTGTTTTATGCCATCAAATTATTTTGAAGTTGATATTGTCAGAAAATCTTTTGTCCAATTTTTTAAACTTTGAACTATTGTCAGAAGTTCACTTGTCATAAGTAACATGATTGTGTCTGCAAACAAGTATTAACTTATCATGGCACACCCCCCTCTTGTTTATTTGAGCAGTGCGTCCAGCACCCCCACGACCACCACCCCGGGGACTACGACTCCGGTCTCCGGGACAACCGGCACCAGCACCGGCAACTCACCGGTCATGACAAACCCTAACACTGGTGTGCTAGGAGGCCCAAACAACGGCCTTGGCCCGTCAGGAATGAACACTGACATGAGTGATGCAGGGATCCGGCTTCCCAACGCCGTCTTCCTCTGCTTCTCCGTAGTCCTCGCCTTCTCGGCACTTGTTTTCTGGTGAGCTTGAAGATGGCGGCAATGGTGCTCGGACAGGTTGCTTCAAGATTCATGTCAATGGATGATGATGGTCAAGAAATGATGGATGAGGCAGCTATTGGTTTTTGTTCCCCTCTCTCTACTCCATAGTGTAAAACATGATGGGATGCTCAATTCTTTTTTGAGTTTGTAGTTTTCAGTGGTTGTTTGCTGCCTGGGGTTCTATCTCTATAAATAGGACACGTATCTATTGGCGATTGCAACTTGGATATTATTACCACTTATTATTATTATTATTGTTAGCTCCTTGTAACATCTATCATCTATGTGCCTAGATTTTGTGTTAGTCTTCGCATCTTCAATTTAATTCTAAAGCCCCCATATTTTGTAGACGGAATGAGATTCAGTGTGCCACATTTTATGTTCCACTTTGTGTTTTACTTTCAATTTTATTTAATTTCTTATATATATTTTCGTCAATTTCAATTTTATATGTTTTAGTTTAATTTTGTGATTATAAACTAGAGTTTATTCCATCAATTTAGGGTATATAATTATTTTTTATCATTTAATTTCATTTTTATTAGCTAATAATAGGTTGATAAATTCAAAGTCATGATATATATTTTCTAAAAAATTTAATCTTTTGAAATAAAAATTAAATATAATTCCTAGTATTATAATAAATTTTATTTTTATAAAAAATATTTTTAAAATAATAGCATGGGACATAGTGACACACATGAGATTGTGGGACACCGAATCTCTTCCCTTTGTAGACTAGTAGTTTACTACTCCCTCCGTCCCATATACATAGGCTGATTGAGATTTTCACAAGGATTAAGAAAAATTATTAAAAATGAAAATATATAAGTAAACTTCCTAATATGCCCATATTTATTATTCAATGATATATTAAAGTTAGAGTAAATTAAAGTATTAAATAGGGATACAATAGTAAATGAATAAAAAATATTATTTTTTATTGAAATAAGCCTATATAAGTGGGACATCTAAAATAGAAAAATAAGTCTATATATATGAGACGGAGGGAGTATATATTATTGACATTTTAAACTGTTTCTGAAAATAGAAATGCAGAAGCAAATGTAAATGTTTTCTTTTCCTTTAAAATCAAACTAGTACTAATTGGTGTTTACGGGACCAACACCTAAATCTATAAAAGGAAACGTAAAATTCTACCTAGTCGAGAAGGCTGGAAAGAGTAAAAATAGTTGATCGGGAACCTTGCTCAAGAGAGAAAACAACTGTAGTATTCGAAAATATGAGATAGCGTAGAAAATAATACACGAGCTCGGGCTCTATTTATAGATTTACAAGCGGAGGGGTAAAATAGTAAAAACATCTTTGATGCATGCGTCCTGCGTGGTGGAAGGGTACGTTGGTAATTTCGATAATACGCGGGAGACCTTCCCGCGCGTTTATTGGCTCCTCTGATGGAAATGTCTTCTCTGGCGAAGGCGTCTTCTCCGGTGATATTGACATCTCTGGCAGGAGGGACTCCTCTGGTAAACACGTTTTCTCTGTCATGAAGAACTCCTCTGGTAAACACGTCTTCTCTGGCAAGGGCGTCTCCTCTGGCGGTAATGACTTCTCTGATGGAGTTGACTTTTCTGATGACGATGGCTTCCCTGATGATGGTGATTTTTCCGGCGCGGATGATTTCTCTGGAAGAGAGGGCTCCTCTGTCAAGAATGACTTCTCTGGTGCGGATGACTCCTCTGGCTAGAGTCATTCCTCTGATGGATGAAATCCTTCTGGTATAAATGGTTCTTCTGACCCGTACGGCTCCTCTGATGAGAGTGGTTCCTCTGATTTGTACTCTCTCCCTACTCTGCATATATTGCTCCTCACCAACCACTCCCCCCTCTAGTCTGGTTGAACCGGGTATTCTTCGTGTTCAACCAGTGGTGTGTTATCAGCATCAAAGCTTTGTTATTTTCCTTGGCCCCTGTAAATCATAAAGACATAAGCATTTTGACATTTTGACATTATGAGAGTAAAAAGAGGCCCTGTAAATTGTTCTCTGGCATTTTTATTACTCCCGCTCCCTGGTCTGGCTAGTTCACTCTGGAGAGGTGCAACTAGTCAGAGGACTCGCCCGCGTGGATGACGTCATCCGCATTAAATGTCTGCCCAGTCTACAGTATTTTCCCCGTACCCGAGGTTACTTTTTAACCTTTGCGTCCTTTCGCCTTTCCGTATAAATTCCCATCCGTTGATTTCTTCCGTATGCCACGTGTCGTTCATCCTGCGTGCTGGTGGTTACCCGCGTACAATCTTACTTAGCCGATTCGAACTCCCCTTTTTTCACTATTCTTCTTCTCCAAGTTTTCCGAGCGAATTTTCTGCATCTTCCGGCGATTTCCTCACTGTTCCGGCATTCTCCCACGACCCTTCCGCTCCAGGTTTTACCGTCCATCTTTTTCCGGTCTAGGTAACTCGCGTATCCTCTTCACTGCAATTTTGTATTTAATCGTAGTGTAGTGGTATAACTGTTGGTGCTCTGATTGAGCGTGCTAGAAACCCTAGAGTTGACATCTCCCATCATGGCCTGCACCTCCGCCCCTCGACCCTCTCGCTCGCCCTCTCCTTCTGCCCAAGACCCTTCATCTTCCTCCCCATCGCGGCAAGATCCTGAAAATCTTCCTTCCCCCTCTACTTCTGACGAATCTCAAACTGCACACCTTCCTTCTCCACCTAGGAAAAAAGGGAAAAAGCCCCGCCAACCCCCCAAACGTGTTCCTCTATCCCGCCTTAGTGTCGCGAAGGTGGAAAAATTGAAAAGCAAATGTAGGCGTCCTGCGGGTTTGCAGTTCGAGGCCTTCTCTAAGGATTCAACGCCTCCCGAGAGCCTTCACCACCACAAGTTAATAGTTGTTTGGAAAGCCCAGATAGAGGCTGGTTTAAGGCTCCCTCCCCCTACCTTGCTGGTTGACGTTTGTAATTACTTTCACATCCCCTTTTTTCAAGTCGCTCCTTCTGCTATCCGGAGGTTATATGCCTTCCATGTTTTGTGCCGGGCCAACGGTGTTGGGGACACCGCCAAGCTATTTTGCCAAACCCAGACCCTTCGCATGCAAGGCAATCCCTTGTACAGTTTTGCCTCTCACCCTAAATATCCTACTACTTTTCTTTCCTCCCTGAATTCCTTGGATAAGGGCTTCCTGGAATATTATTGTTATGTGCGCACCCCTTTCGGCAACTGGCGCGATTATGGTGCTTCGGAGCTGGAATGGCATACAAGTCGCACTACTTATAAACCAGCCTCTCCCGAAGTCCCTTCTACCCGTGACCAGAGTATTATAACTCACCTTAATGCTATGAATAAAGCCCAGACTCTAGACTGTAAGTACCTGGCCGAGAACAATTCCTCTCTGGCATATAATGGTCTGTTTCCCCTGTATCCAGCGAGATCAATAGGTAAAAAATATACATTAGAAAACACATTAGCTTTTGTTACCCTGCTTTTAATGACGTGAAATTTTGGTTTGCAGATATGTCTTGGAGATCGAAATGTGGGGACAATTTGCCTGACACCCCTTCTCTTGCTGGCAGCGGAGCACATGGCCCAAGCGGTTCTGCCTCCAGAACAAGTCCCTCGGAGCAGCCTGCTGGTTCCCAACTGATCCCCATTCCCCCTGTAGTTGAAATCCCCGAGGGGAATGTGGAAGCCTCGCACTCCTTTGATGCGGAGGAAGTTGATGTGGGGGCTCTTGTTCACAGAAGTAGGCGCTCCAGTGCTGGTGATGCCGCTGGTACCCGTGAAGAAGATATCCAAGTCGTGGATATTACCGATGAGGTTCCTTCGCCTGATTCGGCTCCCGATGCCACCCTTGCCGACCTTTCGAAGAAGAGGAAGAGAGGTTCCCTGATCTCTGTGGGTGAGAAGGAGAGGCAGGAAGGCCTAAAAAAGGTTGGCAAGTCCTCAGAGCCAGCGAGGAGGTCTGCTGGTGGTGTGAAGATTCTCCCTCCTACTGGGGA
Organism: Salvia miltiorrhiza; assembly: GCF_028751815.1. Lineage (NCBI taxonomy): Eukaryota > Viridiplantae > Streptophyta > Magnoliopsida > Lamiales > Lamiaceae > Salvia > Salvia miltiorrhiza. The sequence continues at coordinate 70,657,952 of NC_080388.1, forward strand.
CAAGGGCAAAGGGCCAGCGAAGAAGTCAGCTGGTAGTTCCAAGGCTCTCCCCTCTGCCGGTGGAAAGGGTAAGGGCAAAGCTGTGGTGCCCTCGACTGACGAACCAGAGGATCTTGTTCCTGGGCCGATTTCGAGTTTATCGGGGCAGGAATTGATTGACGCCTTGATAGCTCGTGTCCACTCGAAGGACCAAGAGAAAATGGTGAAGCTGACCCGACCGGCTTTAGCTACTCAGCTCTGCCGGTTGGCTCTTCAGGTATCCTGCATCTTATGCTCTTTATTAAGAATTTTTTAAATTACTAACCTTTTTACGGTTTTGTCGGAACCCCTTTTATCTTCTTGCAGGTGGAGTCGGGGATGTGGGGGGCCGTTAAATGCCTCCATGACTACGAGACGGCTGAGAAAGAACGGGAGAAGGAACAGGCGGACATCGCCAAGCGTGATGATGATGTCGCCGGGGTAGTAGAGCGTCTGAGTAAAGCTGAAGCGGAGATCGCTGATTTGAAAGATAAATTAGCTCAGGTGGAGGTGGAGAGAGCGTCCTTGGCCTCCGAGTTGTTGAGAGCCACAAAGGAGAGCCACGAAAGCTTAACCAAGTTCAAAGCTGGTTATGAAAGAGACTACAGGGAAGCCAGGCGGGGTTGGAAGAGGATACTTGTGGAAGCTCAGAACCGCGCGTTCGTTCTGGGGGCTCGAGATCAACGCCTGGAGTATTTCTTGTCTCCGCGGGGTCAACATTTCCTGGGGTTGATGCTGGAAGGTACTCTGGAGGCTTTCAAAAAGACTCCCGAGTATTTGGCGGATTTTGGACCCCTCTTTGCTTATGTGATAGAGCAAACAGCTTCCAAGGCATTGGAGATGGCGAGGGCCACCCCGGAGCAACTTGCCACTTTGAATTTCAAAGCCCTGATGGATAACCTCCAGGATGAGGAGATAAATAAGCGGATGGGGATCCCTGCGCATTCTCCAGAGAAGCCAGAGTGGTGGTACCCGGTGCTAGAGAAAGTCATTCCCTATTTTTCTCTTGGGATTGGATCTGACTTGCTACCTTCTGCTCCCATATATGCGCCTGCGTTCTCTGCTACCCTGGCGCGCTTCGTGAACCGGCTGCGGGATCCCTCTGGCGAGAGTTCTCGAACATTTTCTCAGTTCGGCCTGGAGCCTCCCCTGCCCTCTGACTTAGCGGCTTCTGCCTTCACCGACTCTGCCTCTTCCTCTGCCGCGGTGGAACAGCTGTTCAACCTGTACCAGAATGAGGATCTGTATGTGCAGGAGGCTGCAACGTTGTTGGATTTGGGAGTTCGTCTTCCCCAAGCGAAGGAAACTGGCCTGTTGCCCGTGTTCTCAGAGAAAACCATTTCTGGTCATGCTTCTGCAAGTGGTGTTCCTTCCCGGGCTCCCTCTGCCTCTGCTCCCGTCTCCTCTACTGTTGCCCAAGCTGCCCCTATTCCTCCCTCTTGATGTTTCCCCTTTCTCTCCTGACTTTACCAGAAGAAAATTTTGTAACTCTTTAATTTGTACCAATTAAACACTTACCGCCAGTTTTTGATGTACAGCTCTGCTTCTTGAGCGTGCTTTAATGAAATTTCATTCCCCTCCTTGCTTCTTTTATCTCTGTTATTTGTGTTGTTTTCGCTGCCTGTTGAGGTGGGGTTTATATTTCCGTCTTTCCCCTGTTGATTTGAATTGGTTTGTTATGATTGTTGTTGATGCTTCTCTAATCCCCTCCCTTGGAATTGCTTTAATTTCTTGTGATGACTCCTCTTCTGCGGATTGAGATGACTCCTCTGGCGAGGATCGTGATGACTCCTCTGGCGAGGATTGTGATGACCTCTCTGGCGAGGATGGTGATGGCTCCTCTAGCGAGGATGGTGATGACCTCTCTGGCGAGGATGATGATGACTCCTCTGGCGAGGATGGTGATGACTCCTCTGGCGAGGATGGTGATGGCTCCTCTGGCGAGGATTGTGATGACTCCTCTGGCGAGGATTTCACCGCCTCCTCTGACGAGGATTTGGTTGATTCCTCTGGAAAGGATTTCACCGCCTCCTCTGACGAGGATTTGGTTGATTTCTTTGCTGGCGATTTCGTGCTTCCCATCCACGCTGCTTCCCATCCATGCTTGAGCACTCTGCGCGGAGCATGGAAGACCCGAAGGGTGCAACCAACTTTCGCGGCTTACGATTAAATAGTAACCCTCTGCGTGGAGCATGGAAGGCCCGGGTGGCGCGACCAACTTTCACGGCTTACGATTAAATAGTAACCCTCTGCGTGGAGCATGGAAGGCCCGGGTGGCACGACCAACTTTCACGGCTTACGACTAAATAGTAACCCTCTGCGTGGAGCATGGAAGGCCCGGGTGGCACGACCAACTTTCACGGCTTACGATTAAATGAACACCCTGCACGAGGCTTGGTAGACCCGGGGGGTGCACACCACCTCTCGTGACTTACGGTTAAGGACAACCTCTGCGCGGAGCATGGAGGACCCGGGGGGTGTAACCAACTTTCGCGGCTTATGATTATGTGCCACCTCTGCGCGGAGCATGGAAGGCCCGGATAGCGCGACCAACTTTCGCGGCTTACGATTGAATAGTAACCCCCTGCACGGAGCATGGAAGACCCGGGGGGTGCGACCAACTTTCGTGGCTTACGGTTAAAGGTCCACCCTGCACGGAGTTTGGCAGACCCGGGGGATGCACACCACCTTCCATGGCTTACGGTTAAGTGGACACCCTGCACGAGGCTTGGCAGACCCGGGGGGTGCACACCACCTCTCGTGACTTACGGTTAAGGACAACCTCTGCGCGGAGCATGGAGGACCCGGGGGGTGTAACCAACTTTCGCGGCTTACGATTATGTGCCACCTCTGCGCGGAGCATGGAAGGCCCGGTTGGCACGACCAACTTTCGCGGCTTACGATTGAAAGAACACCCTGCACGGAGCATGGAGGACCCGGGGGGTGCCACCAACTTTCGTGGCTTACGGTTAAAGCAACCTCTGCGCGGAGCATGGAAAACCCGGGGGGTGCAACCAACTTTCGCGGCTTATGATTAAGTGCTATCTCTGCGCGGAGCATGGAGGGCCCGGGTGGCGCAACCAACTTTCGCGGCTTACGATTGACAGGAACACCCTGCACGGAGCATGGAGGACCCAGGGGGTGCCACCAACTTTCGTGGCTTACGGTTAAAGCAACCTCTGCGCGGAGCATGGAAAACCCGGGGGGTGCAACCAACTTTCGCGGCTTATGATTAAGTGCTATCTCTGCGCGGAGCATGGAGGGCCCGGGTGGCGCAACCAACTTTCGCGGCTTACGATTGACAGGAACACCCTGCACGGAGCATGGAGGACCCAGGGGGTGCCACCAACTTTCGTGGCTTACGGTTAAAGCAACCTCTGCGCGGAGCATGGAAAACCCGGGGGGTGCAACCAACTTTCGCGGCTTATGATTAAGTGCTATCTCTGCGCGGAGCATGGAGGGCCCGGGCGGCACAACCAACTTTCGCGGCTTACGATTAACAGCAACCTCTGTTCTGGTTGAGCATGACCCCTCTGCTCTGGTGGAGCGTAATTCCTCTGGTTTGCCCTAGTCTTGCTGAGAAGCAATTTTTGAATTTAAAAATTGGGACCTACGGGTATACACCCTACTCCCCCCTCTGGTGACATGTGCAATACTCTGTTATGAACATGTTGACCCAATTATTTCTTACTCCCTTCTCCGACCCATAAGCTCATGCGGGCCCATTACCCCTTAGCCCATTTCTTAATCCCAGTATCGCTTCTATATATATCCTCTTCCGATCCTTCAAACCCTGGATCTGTTGATGTTTTGCCTCCCTAGATCGGTTGTAAGGCACTCAAGTAAGGGAATTTCCCCTCTAAACACTCACATCCCCGAGGGCTCCGCCTTTTCCCCTGTGCTTCTGGTGTAGATCTCTAACTTTGTGGTTGTAACGAGTGGAGTTCCCTTGCTTGAGTGTTTTATAACCAGGCTCCTCAGATCTAGACGTTGATTTCCCAGATCTGGGCGTTGGGTTTCCGGATCTGAGCGTTGGCTCCTCAGATCTGGCCTTTAGTTTGTTCCTCCTCTGTATTCTTTCTTTTTGGCATTTTGAGTTGTTGTTTTTCTTGGTATTCTGCAGACACAGAGTGGAGTTGGAGTAGATCTGAAAGGTGAGCGTGTCCCAGCCACGAAGAAGAACTCGGAGTGTTGGATCGTGGAAAGAGAGACGTCCATCCCTGATGCTTGTTTTCCCTTTGGCCTGCTAAGAAGCAGTTTTTGTATTTATTTCTCCCTTGTCCTGCTAAGAAGCAGTTTGCATTTTGAGTTTGCATTTTGAATTTAAAAATTGAGGATTATGGGTATACACCCTACTCCCCCCTCTGGTGACATGTGCAGTGCTCTGCACGAACATGTTAGGTAGCATATATAATGTAAGAAAACAAAAATTGAAATAAACAAACACAACACCAGGGAATTCCCTAGAACCACATATCTGTTTTATTGATATTATGGCCCCGGACCTCGTTAAAACCCCTGTGGGGAAAAAGAGTATCCGGTCTACAAGTGATTACTCCTGCTAAGAAGCAGTTATACATAGAACTTTTTGAGTGTGTTTATATTCCATGGTCTGGGTAGAGCTCTGCCGTCTGAATCCGACAATATGTACGCACCGCCTCCCAAAACCTCTGTGACGATGTATGGCCCTTCCCAATTGGCTTCGAACTTACCCACCGCCTTTAATGCATCAGCTCGCTTGAGAACCAAATCTCCCTTCAACAATTTCCTCACTCTGACCCGTTTATCATATCCCGCTTTGATAATGCCTTTGTACTTGGCCGCTCTGACACGGGCTTCCTCCCTCTGTGCCTCCACCAAGTCCAGCTCTGCTCGGCGGAGCTCCTCATTGTGCTCAGTGTCGTACGTGGTAATCCGGTATGATTCTAGTCGTGCCTCTGCTGGTATCACCGCATTGGATCCATACACCAGTGTGAATGGTGCCTCCCCTGTCGCCGTTTTTGGACTAGTTCGGTAAGCCCAAAGAACGGTATCCAGCTCCTCCACCCACTTCCCTCTGCTCTGATTTAGCCTCTTCTTGATGCCCTCACATATGGTCCTATTAGCCAATTCTACTTGTCCATTTGCCTGTGGATGAGCCACCGAGACAAAGCGCTGTGTGATATCCATTCGGTCGCAGAAGTCCGCAACCCGTTGCCCTGTAAATTGAGTCCCATTATCAGACACGATGATGCGTGGCACTCCGAATCTGCAGCAGATATTCCTCCAGATAAAACGTTCCACTGTAACTTCATCGATCTTGCTCACGGCCTCAGCTTCGACCCATTTGGAAAAATAGTCCACTGCCACAATGAGAAAGCATTTCCCTCCAGGTGCTGTAGGCAGCTTCCCAACTATATCAATGCCCCATTTATCAAACGGACAAGCGGCGTACATTACACCCATGGGCTCCCCTGGTATGTTGATTTTCCCGGCATGCCGCTGGCAAGCTTCACACTTGCGGACAAACTCTCTGGCTTCCTGGTTGATGTGAGGCCAGTAAAAACCTGCCCGAATGATCTTGCGTACGAGGTCTCGAAATCCGGTGTGCCCGCCGCAGCAACCTGCATGAATCTCTTTCAGAGCAAAGTTAGCTTCCTCTGGCGATAAACATTTTAGCAGAGGTTGAGTAAAAGATCTTTTGAAGAGTTGATCATTGATTAGGCAGTAATTTTCATAGCGGGCCCTTTGGTTGGATTCTCTGCTTAGTCGTTCCCCTGTCTTCAAAAAGTGTATAATCGGAGCCCGCCAATCATCTCTGATCTCTACCGAGAACACCTGCGAAGTTTCCATCTCTCTGGTATCACAGAGTAAAATGATCTCGTCGCTCCAAGTTTGCTCTACTGCGCTAGCCATGCGCGCCAGTAGGTCGGCCTTCGTGTTCTCCTCCCGAGAAATCTGTTCGAGCTTAAACTCCATGAATTTTTCTTTCATTTCGCTAATTTTGGTATGGTACGCCTTCATCCTCTGATCCTTGACACTGTAACTTCCCGAGAATTGTTGCGCAACCAACTGGGAGTCTGTCTTTATAATGACACACTCAGCTTTAAGCTCTGACAGGATATGAGCCCCTCTGACCACGGCCTCATACTCCGCCTCATTGTTAGATAACCGACAGGTGAATTTGATGGCGAACTGGTATGTCCCATACCCTGGCGAAGTAATATAAACCCCGATTCCGCACCCCTCTTTTGTCACTGACCCATCCACATAAGCCACCCAGAACTCTGGTATGGGACGACGAGTTGTTTCTTGTATGAAGTCTGCCAATGCCTGCGCCTTGATCGCCGTTCGTGGCTCGTACTCTACATCATATTCCCCTAGTTCCACAGCCCATTTGACCATTCTTCCCGACAAATCCGCGCGCCCCAAAACTTGTTTAAAAGGTAAAGACGTGCGTACCACCACTCGATGTGAAAGGAAATAAGGCCTCAGCTTTCTTGCCGTGATCATGACCGCCAGAGCCGCCTTTTTGATCTCTGTGTAGTTGAGCTCAGGGCCCTGAATAATTCTACTGATAAAATAGATGGGTCTCTGATGACTTCCTTCCTCTCTGATTAGCACAGAGCTGATTGACTCCTCCCCCATAGCTATGTATAAATACAACGTTTCTCCCGGGACCGGCTTGGTCAGGGTTGGGAGTTTCGCTAGGTATACTTTAAGATCCTCAAACGCCGCGCGGCATTCCTCTGTCCATAAAAACTTGGTTCCCTTCCTCAGTACTTTGAAAAACGGCATGCTCCGTTCTGCCGATCTCGATATAAACCTGCTTAGGGCAGTGATACGCCCGTTCAGAGTCTGCACCTCCTTGATTCCTCTAGGCGGTGTCATTTCCAAAATAGCTTTGACCTTGTCGGCGTTGACCTCAATCCCTGCTGGTGTGACTTTATACCCCAAGAATTTCCCTGTTGTGACCCCAAAAGTGCACTTGGCTGGGTTCAACATGAGTCTGTGATCTCTGACTACCGTGAAGATTTCTTCCAGATCCGCCACATGGTCCTCTGCCCTGTTACTCCGTACGAGCATATCGTCTACGTATACTGAGATATTCTTAGCAAGCTGCTCTTTGAAAATTTTCTCCATCATCCGCTGATATGTGGCTCCTGCATTCTTCAGACCGAACGGCATACTCTTCCACCCATATACGCCACAACAGACGGCAAAGGCCGTTTTGGCGATGTCTCCCCTGTTCATCTTTACCTGATGATACCCTTGGTACGCATCCATCATGGATAATAAAGCACATCCTGAAGTGGAGTCCACCAATTGGTCAATCCTCGGCAGAGGATAGTGGTCCTTCGGACAAGCGGCGTTTAAATCGCGGAAGTCCACGCACATCCTCCAGGTGTTTGTCTTCTTGGGTACCATCACTGCGTTTGAGATCCACTCTGGGTATTGCACTTCCACAATATGCCCAGCTTTCAATAGTTCATAGACCTGCTCTCTGATGGCAGCGTCCTTTTCAGCCCCAAAATTCCTTGTCCGTTGCTTTACCGGCTTGACCTTAGGGTCCACGTTGAGGCAATGCTCCGCCAACCCTCTATCGATTCCCTTCAAATCTGCGGTGCTGAAAGCGAACACATCCGCATTTCGCCGGAGACAACCAATGAGCTCCTCTCTGACTTGATCACTCATGGCCGATCCAATCTTAGTCTGGAAACCCTCTTTCCCTGGAAATAACTCTATCATATTGCAAACATCGCTAGTGGACACCAGCGCGGTTTTCTCTGTGGAGTCTCTGTCTTTTAATAAATCCGCCAACTCTTGGCGTTCCTCTGTTGGGGCATGCACCTCGCCCACTTTCCCCCTCTTCCGGGCGTTCGACCCCTCTGTCCATCTTTCCCTTTTCTGCCCCGCTGACTGTGTGAGCATTTGCACGTGGCATGCTTTTGATGTCGTCTGATCGCCACAAACTTCTCCCACTCTTCCACCCTCGATTGGGAACTTCATTTTTAGGTGAAACAAAGAGATAACCGCCTTGAACGCCGTCAAGGCGGGCCGACCGAGTATGACATTGTACGAGGGTTTAGGCATATCCACCACTAAGAAACGTACCATCCTTGTTTTGTTGCCCGCCACTGTACTGCCAAGAATCAACGGCAGCTCTACATACCCCAGGGGCATGACCATCTCTCCTCCAAACCCAAACAGAGGAGCATTTGTCGGTTCAACATGAGCGTTAATTCCCATATTTTGGAGACATTCCTTGTACAAGATGTTTACAGCGCTGCCCGAATCCACGAAAATACGGTGAATAATGCAGCCAGCAATGTCTGCCGTGATGACCAGCGCATCATCATGTGGATACATTAATGTGCGTATATCCTCTGCTCCAAAAGTGATTGCCGGCTCCTCTGCCGCGCTGGTGACTTCCATGACCCTTTTAGGATAATACCCTGCTTTGACTGCTCTGACGACTTGCTTTTTAGCCCTATTTGATGTGGGCATCCCGTTTTCCCCACAAATCATGTGAACTTCCCTCCTATATGGGGGGGGAGGAAGATTTTGTCTATCTGCCCCTTCTCTGCGATTATCCTGGTTATCATCGGGCCTGCGATCTCTGTTGTTGTTCCCCTGCTCTCGTCGCTGATCCCGGTTATTTCTTTGATCCCTCTGATCTCGCTGATCTCTCTGATCTCGCTGATCCCTCGGATCAGTCCTCCTCTGACCTTCATTTCCCCTGTCAATGAAGTGGTCGAGACATCCCTGGCGCACCAATAACTCCAATTGGTGCTTAAGATGTCCACAATATTTCGTGTAATGCCCGAAGGAATTGTGATATTCACACAACTTATTGTTAGGCCCTTCTTGCGGCGGCCCAGTCCGGTAGGTCCCCGGTGCCCTAAAGAACGGCTGATCCTTTATTAGATGAAAAATTTCTTCTTGTGGTTTAATCAAGGGCGTGTATTCGGTAAACCGTGTTACTTCATTCACTGTGCGCTGTTGATTAGATGGCATTCCTCCCTGGGGTGGGAGTACCCTAGGAGGCAACCCTCTGAATGGGGCCCTATCTTGCTGTCTTTGTCGCTCGGGTGCTTCCTCAGCTTTCTTGACTCTGTGTTTCTCATTTTCCACCTTCCTCGCCATTTTGGCGTCCTCCAACTGTAGATACCCCGGCAGCCTTGCCATGATGTCATCAAAATCCCTTGCTGGTCGAATTTGTAATTCGTCAAAAAAGATCCCTGGCCTGAGTCCTCTGACATAGGCACAGTTTTTAATTTGCGATTCTGCCTCTGGCACCTCCAGAGCGGCAAGGTTAAACCTTGCTGTGTATTCCCGAAGCGTCTCTCCCTGCTCCTGCTTAATATCCATCAGCGAAAGGGCTGACTTCCCCACCCTCCGTGAACTCGCGAACTGACGCAAAAAACGAGTCTGTAATTCTTCGAAAGAGTGAATGGAATTTGGGGGCAGCGTCCCAAACCATAACTGAGCTGGTCCAGTAAGGGTAGTGGAGAAGATCCGGCACTTGATGCCCTCCGTGTACATGTGCAACGTAACCAACCCTTCAAACCGATTGAGGTGTACCTCCGGATCGGTAGTGCCATCGTAATCCAGTGAGATGGGCTTGTAGCTTCTAGGTAAGGCATCTGCCAAAATATCGTCCGAGAAAGGACTGCGGTTGTGGATCGGGTGGAACCTCGATGTCTTAGCTCTCTTGTCCCCCTTATGCCTCCCCTGTTCCCTTCTGTCCCTGGGCACTTCATGAGCGTGGCGCTTGTGGACTCTATATTCATGTCTGCCAGAGGAATACTCCGGCTCTCTTTCCTCTGATCTCTCTGTGTAGCGCGATTTTTCCGATCGATGGGACTTCTCCACCCGGTGCGATTTTCCTGACCTTTGTTCCCTGTCCTCCCTTCGGGATTTCTCCCTCAGTGATTCCTCCAGATCCTGGAGTTGATGTTTCAGCTGAGACACTTGGTTTTTTAGTCGAGCTTTCTCCCTCGGTCTCTCTTCCTCGAACACCAAGGAGACGGATTGACTATCAGACTCGTCAACCCTCTCCTTTCTCACAACACTGTTGAGTCTGACCCGGCTCCCCTCTGGCCTTCTTTCCACTTCCCTGTCAGCAGGGTCCCCTTGCACTTCCAGAGGCATCGCAGCCTGTTTGTTGATTGCTAAAGTGTTTACCTCCTGAGCAGCGGGAGGTGGGGCCTCAGCGCCCTGCAGAGTAGCCGTTCCCACTAGTGGAGCTACAGTGGGAACAGTGGACAACATGGGAGTTCCTAGTGCCTGACGCACGGCGGAGTAGTGAAGCAGCGCCATCATCTGTTCCATCGATCCAAACGTGAGTTGTCCCGCTCCAGACGCGGGAGTTAAGCATGGCATGTCAGATCCTGGAGTCACCAGAGCAGATCTCTGGAGGCTTGCATTCAACCCTGTCAACGGAGTGGCGGGGATAGCCTGAAACCCTGGTGGGGCAGTGAAGGTAGCATTGCCCTGTAGGCCAGGGAACAGTGAAGGTGGCACCTCAGTGGTGAGAGCAGCAGAGTCGAACTCCCTTTCTAGGTTGCGGTGAGCATCTGATGATCCCATGGTACCTACACATAAACAAAGTGAGAAACCATTCTAACGACGAAAGAATAAACCCCTTATTACCGATTGGAGTCCCAATGTAAGAAATCCAATAAGAAATCCCGGCTTCCGGTGCAGAGACCGTTAAAAAATTCCCTTCCAAGTAATTCTACACTCGGGGAAATAAACCCAGAGTATAGATTGAGAAAACAGAGCCCTCAATAAAACTTCAACAGACGCAAAATACCAGGGATAAATACAAGCAGAGCTACCACCAGAAGATATGTTAGCACGGTTGCAATAAACATGATAAGAAAAGGAATTATGTAAGAGACGAAGCTAATAATTCGAAGATTAGTCAAGGAAAACATGGAGAATCATGAATAATCGTTTCCCATAAGTGAAGATCATTCACAAAACAACAATATGGATCTCACCATAACTAAGACAAAGTGTTTAATCATCATATTATTGAGGTAAAACTCTTGTATCAACGACAATAAATATTCTCGACATCGACGATTAACCACAAAAACCCATAAATCCGCAACAAAGAACTCCAATACATCAGGATCAAAGCGTAACTTCCCAATTCAATCATCGGAATTGAAGATTAACCACGAAAATCATGGAAAACGCCCATAAACCCCCTCCCTTAAACGAAAAGCGTCTATAAACCCCCAGCACAGAGCCAACATAACAAAAACAGGGCAGCCACTCCGATCCAACGGTATAGAACGAAGATTTGTCATCCAGGCAAAGGAAGTAACGGTAATTATCAACCTTAAACGAAGAAGACCCACAGATTTAACCACCCGAGCCCAAGCACAACGAAGACTAATCATAGAGACCATGGAAACACTGATAAACATCCTTCTTAAATGAAAAATACCAGTAAATTAACAGTATCAGCCTCATCATAACGGACACAAAACACCATTCCCCGATCCACCGATAAAACACGAGGATTAACCATAAAAACATGGAAAATACTGATAAGCATCATCCGCGAACAAAGAACACTCACAGATCAACCACGCAAGCCCAATCATAACCAAAATGGAGTGCTAACTAACACCCTATCGCTGCAAACCCACAAATCCCCAACACAGAGCCAATCATTAAGCAAAAACAGAGCTAAAATTCCATAATTCACCGATAAAACCGTTAGATCTACGAATAATCTCTCCATTCTCCAAAGGAAACTCACGTTTGCCCATAATTACCCCGATCCACAGTGAAGAAACGTAAATTTTCCCTAATTCATAATTTATAACCGTCACCACCTTTTCCCCATGCACAAAAACACAAGTGAACGTAGATCTCCCGAACTTGTAAGTAAATTTGCACGAAAACATAAAAACTGATCTACAATAACTTGAAACCTCCGAATGATGGCGTAATTGGGACCTACGCATGCAAATCCGGCGACGATTCCGGATCTGCATACGCAGGGGGTGGAATTCTCACGCCTTAGCCCATTGTTTCCCACAGACGGCGCCAGTTGGTGTTTACGGGACCAACACCTAAATCTATAAAAGGAAACGTAAAATTCTACCTAGTCGAGAAGGCTGGAAAGAGTAAAAATAGTTGATCGGGAACCTTGCTCAAGAGAGAAAACAACTGTAGTATTCGAAAATATGAGATAGCGTAGAAAATAATACACGAGCTCGGGCTCTATTTATAGATTTACAAGCGGAGGGGTAAAATAGTAAAAACATCTTTGATGCATGCGTCCTGCGTGGTGGAAGGGTACGTTGGTAATTTCGATAATACGCGGGAGACCTTCCCGCGCGTTTATTGGCTCCTCTGATGGAAATGTCTTCTCTGGCGAAGGCGTCTTCTCCGGTGATATTGACATCTCTGGCAGGAGGGACTCCTCTGGTAAACACGTTTTCTCTGTCATGAAGAACTCCTCTGGTAAACACGTCTTCTCTGGCAAGGGCGTCTCCTCTGGCGGTAATGACTTCTCTGATGGAGTTGACTTTTCTGATGACGATGGCTTCCCTGATGATGGTGATTTTTCCGGCGCGGATGATTTCTCTGGAAGAGAGGGCTCCTCTGTCAAGAATGACTTCTCTGGTGCGGATGACTCCTCTGGCTAGAGTCATTCCTCTGATGGATGAAATCCTTCTGGTATAAATGGTTCTTCTGACCCGTACGGCTCCTCTGATGAGAGTGGTTCCTCTGATTTGTACTCTCTCCCTACTCTGCATATATTGCTCCTCACCACTAATACAGTCATACTAATTATTACTCCCTCCGTCCCATTATTTATGGCACACTTTCCTTTTTTGGGTTGTCCCATTATTCATGACACATTTCCTTTTTGGGAAAAAATAAGGGGTGTATTAAGCATTAAAATACTCCCTAATTACCCTTAAATAAATTTAAATAAATTATAACTCTATTCTCTCTCTCTCTCCTCCCCCCTACCAGTCGCCGCCTGCCTCCTTTCTCTCTTCAAACACCACCGCCCGTCGCCTCCACCGCCACCACCGCCCTCGCGCCCCCTACCTGGTCGCACCCGCGTCACCGAAGGAGGGCAGCGCTGCCGACAAGAAGAAGAGGCGCGCCGTTCATCTTCTCCTTCCTCTAGGGCTCCAATTTGTGGAGTTGTGGATTCGAGAGGAGGCCGTGGATTTGGGAATATAGGGCTCCTATTTGGGGATTTAATTTCGAAACTTGTTTGGAATTAATTTCGATCTGATTTCTGAAAAATTTGTTTGGTTTCTGCAATTTCTTCAATTTTGGGAAGAATTTTTAATTTTTGTTTGGTTTCTGCCATGGAGAGAGGGAGAGATAGGACGGGGGGAGGAGCCGACGAGGCGGCGAGCCGCCGTGTACCGGTGAGGCAGAGAGAGAGGCAGTGTGTGTGACTGTGTGTGTTTTTAATTAAAATAACACTACACATCTAATTCCCTTAATTCTACTTTTCTTAATCTCCGTGCCGAACAGTAACATTCCATAAATAATGGGACGGAGGGAGTAATATTTAAATAACGGACTTCAGTATCGGATTTACATTGGGCAGTTTATAAGAAATTTAAATAAATTTTGGAACCCCAACAACAATCTTGGGACAATAATAATGGCATTGAACTTATCATATTGTGTTCGGTTCTGCACGGTTTTACAGAAGTGAATGTCTGATAATATTCCCATACAAGCTAAATAAGGGTATATAAAATTTTCAATTTTAATTTTTTGATATAAAAATTTAAAAATTTCACAATATTGTACTCCATCCGCCTTCATAATAATTAATATTCCATCCGCCTTCATATTTATCTATATTTTCTTTGGACACGAATTTAATAAAAAATTGTTCAAAATATTGATAAATAAATATTTCACATTAAAAACATTGTCAAATAAATTATAAATGAATAAATGTAAGTTACAAGGATAAAATTATCCAAATTATGTGTGAGGTACTATCCCAAAACCGAATGTGCATAAATTTGAAAGATATATCAAAAAAGTATGCATAAATATGAAAACGAAGCGAGTATAATAATAATAATTATATATTATTATTATTATTATTATTTGGACGCATCTGCTACTTTTTTATTTTTATTTTTATTTTATATATTTGAGTATCAGCACATCATTTTTAAAATTATTTGTTAATTAATAGAAAAAGTAATCATTATTAAAAAGTGATAATTATCATGAAAAACGTGACAATCATCATTAATAAAAGTGATACTCCCTCTTCCCTTTAAAAAATTGACCCAACGGTAGTGGTACAAATTTTAATAAAAAGTGGGAAAAAGTTATTTTATGCTCCCTCCGTCCCACGAAGCATGACACAGTTTTCTTTTTGGTCTGTCCCACGAAGCATGACACGTTTCTAAAAATAGCAAAAAAATTATCCTTTATTCACATTTTCACTTTTTCACCTACCACACTTAACGCACAAAATACCAATTTTTTTAATTCCGGTGCCGAAAAGAAGTGTGTCATGCTTCATGGGACGGATGGAGTACTTATTAGGGTCATGTACAAAAATATTGTTAAAGGGCTATAATTGATGGTGTGGTGAAGTACAAAAATAAAAAATAAAAAAATTGAGACAAATTTTTGAAAACACTCAAAAAGAAAATTGGGACAATTTTTTTTGAAAAAAAGGATATTTTGGCCTATAGTGATTACTATTCCCTCCGTGTTCCTGAAATGTATTCAATTTACCATTTTCGTCCGTCCTCATAAAATATACTCCATTCGTCCCATTCTAATAGTTACGTTTTTCTTTTTGAGACATCCCATAAGAATAGTCCTATTATTATTTTTTGTAATGATTTTACACTACGAGCATGTGTGATATTGACTAATACACTGTATTAGCTAATTTAGTATAGATCAGTTTAATGTTTGGTATTATTTAGTAATAATGCGGATGATCCGGTTTAATCCTACGACCCAGTATTATTAATCTAGATTTATTAGGATTAATAATACCACTTCTGCCCTAGGATTAACTTAAATCAGGATATTTTGTATTTAGCCATGATAGCAAACATCAACTCAGTATTAATAATCTGTCATTATCCACGCTAAATATCCTGGTTACAAATTATCCTACATAATCCTTTACTGAAAATCAAACGAGCCCGTATGACCCCATATACCTTTATACACTTTTACACTCAAAAAGCAAGTTTCTTAATTTTCGTGCCAAAAAGAAACATGACTATTTTACTGGGACGAATGAAATATTTAATTTATTTTTAATAAGTTTTTAATTCACAATAAAATGAGACTCTTACTCTACTCACAGCACATTCAACTATTTTATTAAAACTCGTATAATTTAAAAACAAATATTTTTTATAAAGACAAAGGAAATATTTAAGATTAAATGTTTAAATTCAATGTCACGCACAATGGCAGAGCTAGAGAAGGGCACAATAAGATTAAATGTTTATAAAAAACATTAAGAGTATACTTCTTTCCATATCGTTTTTACTTTTGTCATTTTAATCAACAATATCATTTCTATTTTCATTTATAGTAAGAAGGTTTACATAACACTTTATTTTCCTTTACACATATATATAGTGAAACTCAAACTCCACAATGCACTGTTATCGACTACTATTCATTATTTTAAAAGAGTTTTATACGAGACTTGTCTCATGGCTACACGGTGCATTGATTGGGATGCACCTGAAAATTGCGACATTTTTAATTAAATTCCGATCAAAGTCGAGGTGCAGTCTCGCACACTACACACACGTACCTCGCTGAGCGCGCTCTCTCTCTCTCTCTCTGTCAGCTCCGATTCATGGTGAGAAACCCGCAAACAAAGCCCTCTTCTCTCTCAATTACTTCTTTTTTTCGACAGTTTCTATTCCTTCATTAAGACCATTATTTTGTCGTTGTGCTTCTCAAAGGCTGGATTTGTTTGCCTTTATTAGTGGTTGCTATATCTCGACCAAGGCGAACATGGTGGCGTAGCATTTTTGTGCAAAGAAGCATGTGCATTTCGCATGTCATGAGTTTTTATACACTATATTTCTCTCCTTATCTTTTTCTTTCGGTGGAAACGGCGAATTCTAAAATTGGCGGACTTGCATGTTGATTCATTATGTAGCTGTTAAACCTAGTGATCAGCTAAGTTGATTGTCCCGTTCTCAAAAAAAAAAAAAAAAAACACTAAGTTGATTGATACTAGTGTAATGCGTTTGAAGTGTTGATCATTTTCCTGTTGAGGAATCAATTTTTTTTTTTCTTGCACAATGTATACCTTTGTATTGGTCGATGCATTTTCTGCAATTAAATTATATACTGCACAACCTCTTTATTTTACTGAACACTTTTAGCAATTGTTGATTTCTGTTTGTAGCATAATAATTGTATGTGGTGATAGACTGTTTTTGCCACTGTAGTTCTGGAACTGTTAATGATACAAATTGAACTCTATTGATATGCTTCCAAGTATTTTATGTTTAGGTTAAATGTTGGGACATATGTGGTGACATTGGTGTTACTGAAGCAATAATTCATGCTCTCGATGTCAAAGCAGTAGTGAGCATAAGTAAGATACCGCTCACAATACTCTCACTCTACCTTCTTTTGTTTCTTGCTTTGCTGGTGGGCTGTTGATATGTGGAAAGAGAAGGCAGAGACATTTCTAATACTATGGTACTCCTCGAGAGTGGAAGACGAATTATACTTGTTTTTGCATTGGGAGTTGTATTTGTATTCTATGTTGCATTTTATTTTGTTGCAATTTGAATTTTTTTAATTCATATTTCGGATTTGGGGGAAGCGGTTGATGTTATGATACCTTAGCTTAGGTTTTGTTTCTGAGGATTGTGAATGTGGCTCTAAATCTTCTCCAACTAGATATGTGAGGAAGACTAGATACATCAGTGCTGAAGAAGCGGCGTAAGTTTCTTCCAGAGCCATGCAGTCATTTACCCCGTCGACAGTTGCTTCAAACTCAAGCCTTCTGCAACCCAAGATTGAGGCCAATCCATTCTCGGAGGATGATCTTCATTTGGGATCTTTCCAGAAATTAGAAACTCAGTTACTTGACTGTATGGGAATCTCCGATCAGCAACCATCACACTCCCCCAAAATTGAAGGTGATTAAGTTTTTGCATTAACTGCTTTATTTTCAGGGTGGAAGTGACTTGGTTGTATTATAGTTCTCTGTTTTCTGGAAAACTAGATTTGAGGGGAAGATATTGGGGAATCAGAAAAGGATATTAGCATATTGATGAGATGCATAATCATCAATTCATCATGTTTCTTTTGTAATTTCTCGATTTTCTGTTTCGTAGGCTGATGCTACTTATAGTTGCAATTTGTAAAACACATACATGAAACATTGGATTGGATATTCTTCTGATTTTCTATGTTGCTTGTTTTGTCCTGGAAAAGTAGTTGGCGATGACTATATGCACGAACCTGGCAGCAGCATTGATACGCCTTCACCTGGAAGCAAGAACTCAGCATGTCTAGATGGTAAAAATGATCACAGTTTGGAGTTTTCTTTACTCTCTGAAAGGATTAAGTTTCAGTAGAATCATCAAGCCTAAGTGATTCTAAAATTGTCTGTTGATTCTGAATAGTCTTCTTTTGCCGTTTTTATATCCTATTGATAAAGCCAATGAGCCGAGCTAATGGTGGAACTC
This sequence comes from Salvia miltiorrhiza, assembly GCF_028751815.1. Classification (NCBI taxonomy): domain Eukaryota; kingdom Viridiplantae; phylum Streptophyta; class Magnoliopsida; order Lamiales; family Lamiaceae; genus Salvia; species Salvia miltiorrhiza. Next base: position 70,675,672 of record NC_080388.1, read on the forward strand.
CCGACTTTTGTGATACCCGTTCTCATCCATTTTAAGTGCTCCATCCCATTTTAAATGAATGCCAATTACTTGAAATTCTTAGTGTTGGACATTGTAACTTATTCATCTGCTCAACATTTGGATATTTAGTTTTCATTTTTTAAGTTGCGATTTAATTGGTTCTATTGATCTAACTACAACATAAAATTTCTATTCTTCGGTTCTTGATTTTTGTGAGTTTTATTTGTTGCATCTATCTAACTATGTGTTTGTAATTTGGAATATAGATATGCCTCCTAAACGGGTTGAGGACCACACTGTCATTGACGTACCTATCATTGGGAGATCATCTGTGACAAAGAACTCACCTGATGGTTCGCCAACTTTGAATCTTTTTGAATTAGTTTATTTATTTGGTAATCATGGTGCATAGGGATATAACACTTATTTCTATCATGCAGCACCTAGCAAAGAACAAGGTTTAGACAAACAACCACTAAAACATGCCGACAGGCTTCGTAAATACTTAAAAGAGAACGACAAAATTCCTGTTTTATTTCATAAGAAAGATGGTCATCCTGTAGGAAAGTATGCATCAGTGTTTATGACAGAGCTCGGTATAGCTGTGAAAAAACATGCACCCTTACAAGTTAAGGGTTGGAAGAAAGTAACAGAGGAGCAAAAACGACCAATGTTTCAGCGATTGGAGGTCAGTAAATTATGAAGTTATTTGTCAGTTAATTTCATATCCAATATGCTAAAGAATAGCTAATTGTTTTGGTCCTTCCTGTAGAGTGCATTTATGGTTGACTTCAGCCTAGGACCGAGGTCAGTCAAAAGAGAGACCGATAAATTAATGAGTAAAAGATATCGTGATTACCGCCAAAAGATGCACAGACATTACAAAACTCTCACGCACCTGCCTTGGGAGGATCGGTTGAAACATATACCGGTAGAGTTTTGTAAAAGTGAAGCAGATTGGGAGTTTATGTGTAAAATGTTTGAGTCAGAGACTTTCAAGGTAAATGTTGTGTTCTTAAATTCAATTACATTTTCTACTGTTTTATTTAATTATTTTTTTGTTTTCAACTAATTGTTACAGAAATATTCCGTAATAAACTCCGGAAATCAAGCTAAAATTAAACCAACTTATAAGTACCGGGGAGGTGGAAAGTCTTTGTCACAATACAGATATGAAGCTGTAAGTATAAATCTCTAACTTCATTCAAATCCTTATGGATTCAATTTTTGACTATGCACATACATTATCTGTAGGTTGATGGATCCCGAGAAGAAGATGGTATTCCTGATTCTAATGTAACAAACGACTCGAAAAGAGGTTATCGAGGAGAAAGTGCTGAGACAGCCAACGTACACATTCTCCCGTTCATGTTTGTCCAATTCGTAAAATAAAATCACATATGTTTCCTAATATATGTGTTTGTTTTAGAATGAGAAGCAAATTGGCTTAGATAACCATAATAGTCGCCAATCTCTTGAAGAAGTATATGTAGCTACACGAGCGTGTGACCAAGTTCGTTCGGGACACACAGCGAGACCTGGAGATGACCTTCAAGCGGCTAAGTCAACTTCTGCTGATGCTACTGCATCTCTCATAGCAGCAAATGCAGAGCTTAGGCGCGAGCTTGCTTCCACTCAGAGTGAGCTACATAGCATGCAAACGACCTTACAATTGACGGAGGATAAAGTATGGATACTGGAGGCGAATCAGAGGCGCCTAGAGGAGACCATACAGGCAAACACACAGATTATGGAGGCGAATCAACGGATGATGAAGCATGTTTTTGAGAAGTTAGCCTTTGATATAGGGCAATCATTGACAGCTCCACCACCTCCTCGGCCTTAGTTTGGAGTAAGTTATCTTAGTTAGGGCATTATTTCCTTCGAGAATTGCATCCCTACCTCGTGATGTAGTGATTCATCAAGGCCTTAATCGCATTGATCATTGGCAAGAGCACAGATTGATGTCCTACTTAAAGTAGAATGCTACTAAGTACTACTAACTTATTATCTGAATGCTTTTGAGATAGTTATTTATCATAATATTCTCTTTTATATGCATGAATCTAACTTTGTTTCCTTTCACAAACATTCAGGAATCCAGGGAGGATTGAAAGAAGAAGGGACATGGGACTTAAATCTCTTTTCAAGTGACACAATTTTGTGCTGCAGTTGTTAAATGAAAGTTTTGTGAAGGATCTTGTCTCTCTCTCTCTCCTTCCATTTTTGTCCGGATTCATACTCTGGAAGGGCAGAAATTTTGGGAAACTGTTCATAATATATGTGTACAGGTTATTATCTGAAGGCACATGGATTTTGCACAGAGTTCTGCATTTCATACTTTGAGAGGCCACCAGTTTGCATGAATGAAATAAAAAATTTACACAAACTGACAAACCTTTGTCACACGATATTTTACTGTACATTTACATACAAATCATAATCACATAAACACAAGCAAAAACAGAGAATTCGAAGAGAACATAAACTAGGAATTATTATGCATTCTCACATAGTCTCCATAAAACCTAGGAGCAGTGTCTTCTTGTTCATGAGCATTGTATGCATACCCTCCATGACTGGATATATCAAGCCCTGCAACTTCTTCATCAATGGAGATTCTCAAGATCCTAAGCCAATGCAGCAAGTAAAACAACGGCCCCATGGTCACGCTGACCCACACCAATATCACCACCACTTCCACCACCTGCGCCCCCACCAGCCCCCACCCGCCCCCGACCAGCACCCCGTACGCCCGCCCCTGCACCCCGGCCCGCCCCGCGTCGTACGCCTGCACCACAAACTCCTCCTTCGCGAACAGCCCAGTGAAGATCAGCCCCCACGCCCCGCACCCGCCATGCAGCTGTGCCGCCTCGAGCGGGTCGTCGATCTGGAGCCTCAACGCCACCGCGTTGAGCCCGATCAGGACCCAGGCGGCGAAGAACCCGCACACGATCGCCGCCCACGGCTCCACCACGGCGCAGCCCGACGTGATTGCCACGAACCCGCCCAGGACGCCGTTGCACACTGCCAGGGCGTCCCAGTGGCCCGCCAGCATCCGCCGCCCGAACAGCGTGACAATGCCAGCGGTGGAGCCGGCCAGCGTGGTGGTGACCGCCGTCCGCCCCACGGCCGTCCAGTTCCCCTGGCCGACCGTGGTCGGGTAGGCGACCATTATCTTGTTGAACGACCCCGGGTTGAACCCGAACCAACCGAACCACAAGAGGAACGTGCCGAGAACCACCAGGGTCGCATTATGCCCGCGCATAATCACGGACTTCCCGAACGCATCGAACCGGCCCACTCTCGGGCCCTCGATGATACACCCCCAGAGCCCGGCGACGCCGCCCACCAAATGGACGGCGCCGCTGCCCGCGAAGTCAATGGCCCCCGACCCGAACAGTCGCGAGCTCGAGTTCGGGCTTAGCCACCCACTAGACGACCAAACCCAATGGGCCACGATGGGGTAGACAAAGCCCGAGAGAAAGAAGGAAAAAATCAAGTAGGCGCCGAACTGAGTCCTCTCCGCAATGGAGCCGCTAGTTATTCCGGCGACGGCGATGGCGAAGGCCCACTGGTAGAGGAAGAAGCTGTAGTCGTAGGAGGCCGTGGGGACGTCTTTCAGGGCGAAGTAGCTCGTCCCGATGAAGGGGTTCTCGTTCGGGCCCTCCCCGAAGGCGAAGGCGAACCCGAACAAGAAGTAGGAGAGGCTGCCCACGGCGGCGTCGACCACGTTGGTGAGCATGATGTTCATGGCGTTCTTGGCCCGGACCGAGCCCGCGCACAGCATGGCGAAGCCGAGTTGCATGACGAACACTAAGTAGGCTGAGAAGAGGAGATAGATGGCATTGATGGATTCTTCCACACTTGACTCCCATGAGAGTTCCATAGTTTTTGGAGCTAGAAAGAAGAGTGTGGGGTTAGTATATATGGAGATATTATTTGTTGAGATGTTTGAAATTTAGCTCAACTTGCTTGCATGGATGTTTGGAATGCATGGTCACTTGTTATTAATTGATAGCCCAAGCACTAAGAATCATTGATTTCTTGCATGTATTGTGTTGTTATTTTATAGATAAGTTGTGATAAGCCCCATAAGGCTCAACTCACTAATCATGTATATTGCATAACAAATATGAAATCATGGCCTTGAAAATCATTGTGCATAAAAAGACCACGTGCATATGTGTGTGTGTGATGTGATGTGATGAATTTTATATAATGGTGTTCATATATAAATATGGATTTATGAGGGGTGTAACACTAGACACGAGGGCCATATATAAATTAGTCTTCCAATTAATGAGTCCCATTGCTGGTGAGATGGCAATGGCATTACTGAAGAAAGTGATGCCCATATATTCCTTGTCCATGGCCTTCAAGTTGAGTGGTGGCCTTGTTTGTACAATTGGGGATCCCATGACTATGATCCTGTTAATTAAATTAAAGGTATCAAAATAGGATCTATTTTGGTCATACTCAATATTTCGTGCTGGCCTGAATTCCTCATCTGCTTCGTAAACTTGCTATTGCCCAAAAACATCATTTTTAGGCAATCAGTTTTCATACTCTAAAGGTGAGGGGCTGATGGATTGAATGCCAATCATCGGCCCAACTTGAGCTAACCAAACGCGGCCTTAACCATATCTTCACAATTTAGGTAGTCCTGCTTCTTTTTTTGGGTTAATAGCCGAAAAATACACGAACTTTCGCGAAATTTGCATATTGCATATGACCTTCAAAAATAGCCCCATAATACACCACCTTTTAATTTAGTTGCAAATTGCACCCGCGTTGACTACCACCTTGATCGGTGGTGACGTGGTTGTCGGATTTTGTTGACGTGGACGATTTTCCGATGTAGGAATACGACGTCGTTTTGTTGTTACATTACAACACCTAAAACGACGTCGTTTTGTCAAATATTTTAAATAAAAAAAGAAGAAAAAAGAAAAAGCTTCACGTTGACGTTGTTCTGCCAAGTCTCCTTCACCGCTCACCTTCTTCTTCACCCCGCAACCCCCGCCGCCGCCTCCGCCAGGTGGTCCTACTCAAACTTGGGGTTGAAGATTATTGTTGATTGATGAGTGATTTGGGGTTGAAAAAGAAAAAAATTGTTGTTGAAGGTGATTGTTGATTGTTGAGTGATTTGGGGCAAGAAGCCGTTGTTGTAGCCGGAGTGTGGAGAGAAGGAGGGGCTTCGGGTTGGGCTCGGCGCCGGCAGCCTTCCTGCTATGCGGTCGCCGGGAATCGACGAGCAGGAGGCTGCGATTTGGGGATCTAGGGTATTGGCGGCGGAGGTGGTGGTGCCCTCGTTTTGTCATTCCCAAGCACCGCAGCCATTGGTGCCCTATTCTTATCTCTCCAAAGGCGCAGTGCTGTGTAGTCGTGGGTGGAGGGGGAGACGGCAAAACCTAGATCTGGAAGGGTGGAGGTGGCGGCTCCAGATCTGGAAGAGGCGTTCCTCCCGTCGCGGTTGATGTCGGAGAGGCGTTGCTCGCCTGAGAAGCAGGGGGCGGCTCCAGATCTGGAAGGATGGAGGTGGCAGTTGAGTAGAGGAAGGAGGCGGCAGGGAGGATGTTTTTTTTTTTTTAGTAAATTCTTCAAAATATCAAAACGACGTCGTTTTGCCCACGTGGCTTGCCAGCGTGTAAAAAAAGCCACGAATAATGCCATGTAATGTTAAATATTGTCCACGTCATTGCCGGTCAAACTTAAGAGCTGTCGGAACTTTTACCGTGTGCAATTTACGATTAAATTAAAAGGTGGTGTATTCTGGGGCTATTTTTGAAGGTCATGTGAAATATGAAAATTTCGTGAAAGTTCGTGTATTTTTCGGCTATTAACCCTTTTTTTTTATTAGCCTAGGATTTGTTTTTAGTAATTTCCAGATTCCCGTAAACCCAAATTGGCAGCGGCGGAAATGGCGGCCCAGGGCACCCACCTCCTCCGCGTAGTTCTGTCGTGCCGGAAAATGACGGCGCAAGTTACGTGCAGCAGCTCCAACTCAATCGTAGCCATGGCGTCATCCACGGAGCAAGAATTCATAAAAGATTACAGAGCGAAATTGAACCGTTTCCCACGCTGCATCATTTACTGGGACTCGAAAACCGCTTCCAGAATCGGCGATAAGATCGGCATCCGCCTCCAAGAGATGGGCGTGTTGAGCGTCGGAACTCTCCAGGCCTATCCACTACCGCTGCTTGTTGGGGCCCTTTTTCGAATCGCTGAAGCGGACGGGAATCATCGTCTGTGGCGCCGAGCAATTGGTGTTCCTAGGCCGATCTTGAGGTATTTCACTTCTGTGTTTGGATTGCTCTTTGCTATTCCTAGATGTTTAATTCTGTTTGATTATGTTATGTGTTTCATAACTTTGAACCAAAGCTAGAATCACTTGACTTGTAATCATGCATTATCAGAAATTAATTGTATTTGTTTGGGATTGGGCTTTTCTCTGTGAATGAACACCCTAAATTTGCATTTAAAAAAAACTATAGATTTGTTCCTTTTTCGTTTTATTTAGAAAAGCGTCAGGTTTATTGATACATAGATCTTAACAAACAATAAACTGTTAAACATTTTTAGCATTAATTTCATTGTGGATTATACTATCCCAATATTACATATAGAAAGATCTACTCTTGTTAAAACAATTAGTTTAGTGAATAGAAGGTTGGATACAATAAAATGGATTAATATATGATTGGTTTATTTTGGTGCATTATGGAAGAAATGATGTACGAACCATATAGTTACTCCAAACCAAATTAATCAGGAGAGTTAAAATTAATCACCTTTTTGTATATAATCCACCAAAATAAACGATAACGACATAACTTTTTTCATGCACGCGTTCATAATAATGATAATATCATACTATATCTTATGATAATTACTTTTTTTCACATTTCATGTATACAAATAAATACATTTATGGTGAAGTCGAAGATGCTCTGGAGCCCTGGGAATCTGGAGTGCTCATGAGAGTTTCAAAAGAATCAACCAGAGCTCTCACCTTATTCCTCCCCATCACAACTATTCTCATACATTCCTTTTTCATATTATCAGAATCCCCTTCCGAAACAACTCTCCTCAATCTTATATCCTTCCAACTAATCGTATCTTCATCAACAACTCCTTCCTTCTTCAATCCCAACTTTCTTGAACAACAATCATTTCTTGCTGAATCCATTTTCTGATTCTCATCATCAACATCCTCATTTTGGTTTTGGTTTTGGTTTTGGTTTTGATCATTTGTTTCAACAACATTTATGATCTTCTCCTCAACGGTTTGATCACAGTGTTCACTTTTCTTGCAGCACTCGGAACTTTCTAGAAGCTTCTCGGATCCGGACTTTGGAACCTTCCTTGGCACGCTCTTGCTTCTTCTAGTCTTTGATGTTGGAATCCTGGCAGATGGCGATTCGGACGAAGTCGTACGAGGCAGAGAATTAACTCTCTTGCCCTCGTTGTTTCGACTTATCACACGTGCGTTGCATGCACTGTTATTTGTCTTTGATTTTGGCTCAGGTCCCACTCCGATATTTCTGTTTCTGCGTTGCTCTGCGATGGCGGATTCGGCTGAGGAGTTTTCTTTGTTGTTTGTCTTCGATTTTGGCTGAGGTCCCATATTATTTTTGTTTCTACGTTGCTCGTTGCTGCTGCTGGCAGAGGAGTTTCCTCTGCTACTTGTCTTTGAATATTTTGGCTGAGGTCCCATATTATTTGTGTTCCTGCGTTGGTCTGTGGTGGCTGAGGAGTCGCGTCTGCTGCCGTACTTGCACAGGTCGTGGCAGGAACCTATTGAAGCTCTGAGATAATTCGGAATGGGGATTGGTTCACTGAAGATTAGGGCTGCGCCACCGGTGGAGTTTCGACGTTGAAGGCCGCCGGATTCCGGCTTGATTTTCTTCGGTTTTGTTGCAGCATCGACCATCGATTTGGCCATCGTAGAACAACAACAAAGCTGCAGACATAAGAGAAGAAGATATTGATTAATTTTAGTGTTTGGATCCTTAAAATATAACTATGGAGCATATTTTTGTTCATTGTTTTTCTTGTTTTTTTTTTTTGGTGATTGCACCACGGTGAACTCGAACCCAGGACTTCAGGCCTTGGGCATAGGCGTTGATGTTCATTTGTTGTCTCTATTGAAATGATGCGAGAATGTAAAATGAACCTCTTTAGTTTGATTAATTAACAAATAAGTTTAAATATAATGTGACGATAGATTCGAACTTGCATGATA